>NC_086317.1:414302933-414660433 GCF_036172605.1 Pelobates fuscus | reverse complement strand
GTTACATATATTTGTTTTTTTATTTACTTATATTTTACCATTAAAGATACATAGAGATTGCTCTCATTTTAGATATGTCCTGGAGAGTAAATACAAATATTAAGATACACATTTAATAGGGGACATATACAATACAACTATAAATTAACAATGCATGCGGTTGCTTTTTAATTGAAAGTAGACAGATGCAGGGATTTTCAGGGCCTGCAGACAAATTTCAATCCATGTATGGGGAGCTCTATAGGAGAAGGCTGCTTTTCGAGCTGCAGATTGGGGAATGGGTGTTTTGTCTTCTTTTGGATCAACAGCAGACACAGATGTAATAGGCTGAACTTGATGGACGCATGTCTCTTTTCAGCCTATGTAACTGTGGAAACGGATGTAGGGTGTTGAGACAACAGGAGACAACATACTGCTCAGGTAATAGGGGAGTCTCATAAAGAAGAGGTTACGAACCAGACAAGAATGGAGGCGAGTACATTTGTTTTTGACAATTTAGGACTCATTTACGGCCTTAACACTACATTTTAGCGAACAGCTGCTACTTGTTACCATGCCTGTTGCTACTGTTAGTGAGTAGCTGCTGTTTCCGAACGTCAACATTTACTGAAAGCCAGTCATCAAGTCGCAGCTGGCAGCTCCCATTATTTTCTGTGGTTGTTTGACTTTTCATCCCTGTTGCAACTAACCCAAAAATGTAACACCAGCCTGGTAAAACAAGATTAACAAAATCTAAACCCCTATATATTTATTAAACATTTATAAATGAGTGGCCACTGGAGGTATTCCTGGGCTGTAATGTAAAGACTGCCTTTTCTCTGAAAAGACAGAGTTTTTACTAAAAAAAATCTGAAGGGAATGATTCTCCTCACCAGAACAAATACAATAAGCTGTAGTTGTTCTGATGACAATAGTGTCCCTTTAACATAGAACAGGTAATACATATATAATCAATCATGACATATATATAGAAACATAGAATGTAATGGCAGATAAGAACCATTCGGCCTATCTGGTCTGCCCAAAGTTCTAAATGCTTTCCTTAGTCTCTGGCCTTATCTTATAACTAGGATAGCCTTATGCCTATCCCACGCATGCTTAAACTCCCTCAAGTTATGATTTTGTATAGCTGCAAACAGCGAAAGAGTATCACTGTTTGCAGCAATAATTGTCAAGATTATGTCTGCTATTTCCCTAGGACAGGGGTAGGCAACCTATGGCACGTGTGCCATGCACGGCACTCAACGTGTCTTTGCACGGCACTCAAGGCTGCCAGAGCCAAACAGGCCTATCAGGAGTCCTAGTGAAACTTCAGATATATGAAAAGGTGGTGAAGGACAATACTCAATTTATGCATTGCAGCACTTGTGAATGGGAATCCACAATGGAGTAGAGGAACCCGCAGCTGCTGTTGCAGCTCCTGTCCTTGACCTGTACCTGTCCAGCCTGGTCCCCACTAGAACCCAGGGAAGCCATCCACACTGCTAGATATACACATAAATGCAGAATAACCCTCCCCTCATACAAATAATATGAACAGCCCACATACAAACATACACACAATCTACACAAACTCAACACCACTAACAATCCACAAACATGCACACAACCCTACATGCAGCCTCTCACATGCAATACCCCAAACACATACACACACCACCAAACACACAATGTGACATATCTATCCACACACAATTCCAAAAGCAGCCCTCACACACAGCCCACATTCATAGGTACACAATAGCACAAACTACTCATGACATAAAAGTAGTAGAGGGCACCCCACGTCAAACTCTCGGTGGTATGGGAAAATCACACTTCAACCTGGGATGATACTAGTGATACATACTTGCCATGAGCTGTTTATTTATGTCAGGGGTGCCCAAAAGGTAGATCCCCAGATGTTTTAAAACTACAGCTTCTATGATGGTTTGTTTCTAAAGTCATGCAAAGCATCATGGGAGTTGTAGTTCTACAACATCTGGGGATCTATCTTTTGGGCGCACCTGGTTTATGTATTTATATACAGTATATTCATTTTTATCTGAATGGTTGATGAGACAGTATATTTTACGTATCTTTGGTTGCAGTGAGGATTGTAACTGTTGTCTGTTTTGTAAATAAATTAAAATAGCATGATTGGCAACTTAACTACTTCACCAGAATTAAATTGGTATGTGGTGCCAGAAAGGGTTTTTACCCTTAGGTCTTGAACTCAGCACTGTTTAGCTTTGACCCTGTCCTTCTGCTCTTGACAGAAATCCCAATGATTAGCTAAAAGCGTCAGCTAACACTCTAAGCCAATCAGTAGCTTCCCATTCATAAAAATGGCTTGAAAAAAATACATACGTTTCTCAAGCCGTTTTGTGAATAAGGAGCTACTGATTGACTTAAAGTATCAGCTGACGCTCTCAATATATCAGTGACGCCTCTGTTCAAGTTTTCCGCTTTTAAAAATCTCAGGAAAGTGGAATGACATGGGCACAGCAAAACTAGCGCTGGATCCAAGAATTCACAAGTGGTTTAACCTTCTGGCACCATAACAAGTTCATTCCCATGAAGTTGCTATGGTGCTCAAAGTATTTTAAGCTTGCAAATTCATTTGTGTTTAGCAAATAACTAACTTGATTATTTAAAGGGACACTATAGTCACCAGAGCAACTACAGCTTAATGTATTTATTCTGGTGAGTATAGTCAGTCCTTGCAGAGAAAAGGCAGTCTTTACATTGCTGCCTAGGAACACTTCCAGTTACTCAGACGCCCACTAAAGGTGCTTCCTAGGTCAGTGCTGCATAACCTGCACCATTGACGTTCAGCGTCTCCACCCTCTGCATCTCTATGAAGAGATGCTTATTGGCCAGCAGCCATTTGGCTCTGCCTCCCGTCTTACCTCTTTGGCTGAAATAATCAGAATTGACAATTTCAGCCAACTCCAGAGGAATCATTGATTGTCAATTCTGATTACATCAGCCAAGGAGGCGAGGTGGGGGCGGTGCAAGTGCCAGCAGAGCAAGGGCCGGGGGAACCTGTGTGATGCAGTGCTGTATTTAGCCCAAGGCAAACTAGGCATTTGAATTGGTCAGCATTAACCAGGGGGTGGCAAAAAATGCCGCCCCCAAACGCCCACTTAGGCATCCCCTTTGCTCCCCCCTGTCATGGGGGGGTCCAAGACCTGGCCTGCTGGCCACTATATGGACCCCTGCGTGTGGCTGTATTGGATTCCGAGGCAGCCGCACGCCTCCCAGCACCCCCACTGCACCCTAGGGACAGATCCATGCCAACTCTCCAGGTAGGGAAGCTGGGTGGAAAATGTTAAGTATTTTAGTAATATAACTTATTAGTGAGTGTATGTGTGTGTGTGTGTCTGTGAGTGTATGTGTTTGTGAGTGTCTGTCAAATCAGTGAGAGTCTGTGTGTAACTATCAGTGTGTCTGTCATGGAGTGTGTGTCTGACTGACAGTGCATATTTTCCAGTGTGTCTGTTGGGGAATGTGTGTGTGTCAAATCAGTGAGTCTGTCTATCAGTGACATCTGTATGTTTGTCATTCAGTGTGTGTGTGTGTGTGACTGTCAGAGTGTGTGCTAAAGGGACACTATAGGCACCCAGACCACTTCAGCTCATTGAAGTGGTCTGGGTGCAGTGTACCTCAGGTTTTAACCCTTCAGATGCAAACATAGCAGTTTCAGAGAAACTGCTATGTTTACATTTGGGGTTAAGCCAGCCTCTAGTGGCTGTCTTCCGGACAGCCACTAGAGGCGCATCTGCGAAGCTGGAGGCATATTATGCAATAATCCCCTTAACCCTGCAAGTTTAATTATTGCAGTTTCTCAGAAACTGTAATAATTACCTTGAGGGGTTAACTTCTACAGGGTGGTTAGGTGACCAAAAGTCGCCTAACTGATGCTATACGTCCTCACGCTGCGCATTATAACATCAAGCATCTGCTAAGACCCTATAGGAAAGAATTGATATAAAATGCTTTCCTACTGGGAAGCCTATTGCAAGCGCGAAGGCGCCTGACCCAGAGCTGAGGGACATCGACACTCTATTCAGGTAAGTGACTGAAAGAGTTTTAACCCCTTTAGTGCCGAGTAGTGGGGGAGAGCACGAGGGAGGGGGGCACTATAGGGAACTATAGTGCCAGGAAAACTTTCCTGGCACTATAGTATTACTTTAAAGGAATAGGAAAAGGTGGAGTCTAAAGAGGAAGGGGTGGGTTCTTAATCAGGAAGAGGTGTGGCCTTGAACGGTAGGGGTGGGGCAAGGTTAGATTAGGGGGTGCCCAGGTTTAGTCATGCCTAGGGCAGCACAAAGCCTAAATACACCACTGGTGTGATGGTGGAATAAAGGTAAGATTTATCACTATTTAAGGGGGGCCGGCCACCTAATTAGTGTTTTCAACACTATACAGTCAGGAATACACGTTTGTATTCCTCATCCTATAGTGTCCCTTTAAATAACTACAAGATACTGTCACTTCCCAGGATTTGTTATATTATGTTTGTTTATTTGTCTCCTATATTTAGATAAGTTACACATTACAAAGTTTCACTATTTTATTCAATGTGTAACTTCCAGACAAGTGTCAGTTTCCCTTTCATTTAATCCGGAAATAATTATATATAAGCCAACATTATCAAAATCCTTTTAACTACCTCTCTAAAACTAAGCTGTCCCTCTCTGTCTCATTGTAAGATTTTGGAGGAATGCTTGCCATTAAACTGATCAATTTCAATTTTGAAAAGGAAATCCTTAATTCTCAAACACATGCAGAGTTGTTTTGAATAATCTTCATAACATTTTTCCAGAGAGCCCAGCAGTTAAAATCTGCAATAGGGTGTCATGTTTATATTCAGTCGGTATTGAAATATTCAGGCAAGAAGATAAGTGGGTTTGCAGACTGGGTAACTAATCAATAATTACCAATTAGGAGTCATTCACCTTCTTTTAGTGTTGCAACATAGTATTGGCCCATTATATATTTCTATTTTGCATTAATGGGCAGTTAAACATATTGAGGTTGATTAATTGGAGTGCAGCCACAAAACTGCTGTTGCAGCAAAGTTACATGAAAATGTGATTTACTAGGTGGCATACCTGTATCTGAGGTCCATTGGCAGAAAACCAAATATTTTCTGAATGGAAGAAAACCACTCTTAGAAACCACAGAAATCACAATTTTATTTTTATTTTTTCTGTTACAAATTTGACTGCTACTGGCGCCATGCTTAAAGGGATACTATAGTGCCAGTAAAACAAAAGTTTTCCTGGCACTATAGATTCCTACATTCCTCTCTCTCCCTCATGGCCCCCTCCCAGTCACTTACCTAAATCCTCAGCGCTGGCTCAGGCTCTGCCCATGCTCCTCCCCTGCTGTCAGCTGGCAGGGAAGAACTAATGCGCATGTGCGGCATGGGTCGCACTCGCATTAGGATTCCCTATGGGGATTTGATTGACACTTAATGTCCTCATGCTGACGTCCAGTGTCATTTAGGCGACTTTTGGTCACCTAACCACCCGGAAGTCAATCTAGTGGCTGTCTAGAAGGCAGAAGGAGTTAACCCTGAGCGGTAATTATTGCAGTTTGTAAGAAACTGCAATAATTATCACTGTAGGGTTAAGGATCATGGGACATTGCACCCAGATCACTTCAATGAGCTGAAGTGATCTGGGTGCTTATAGTGTCCCTTTAACCCCTTAAGGACCAAACTTCTGGCCTAAAAGGGAATCATGACATGTCACACGTCATGTGTCCTTAAGGGGTTAAGGTCCCCTCTAGTGGAGCACCTGTCAGGCTACCTAACTTAGCTTAAGTATGTTTATGTACTGTGGCAGAACTTGCATCAGTCCCTGGGGTTGCTCGAACCCTTATTGAGTTTGTACGAACAAACCTGTATCCCCCTGTTCGGGAACCGAACAGAACATGTGTGGTTTCTCCCCTGTTATTAAATTAGGACACCGACCACCCCTGGCTGCTAACCACATTTAAGGAGGACTTGAGTGCTTTCCCTGGATGACTGCCTTTCGTATAACCGAACACACGTGGTTCAGTACACGGCACCACCACAGACCTGTACAAAAAACAGGATAGAGCTGCATTATCTAAAATGAAGCAATTAACAATACATGTAGCAATTATATAAAATGAAGCAGTGAAGAATTGCACTCACAAGATTTTGGAATAGATAATCGCCTCGAAGGTGCAATCCATGCATGTACATTTAGTATTTTCAATGTCAACCTAGCATATTTCTCATTTTGGCATGTTCCCCTGCAGTATTTGCCACAGTTGAGCCTGCTGATAGTAGAGGGGATATCTGGAACCCTCAAGACACCGAATGTTCTTGCTCTGCAGATGATTTCCAGAGAAATCCTAAGCTATTTTTTATGCCAGATAATCTAAATATTTTATTTTGCAGCTTGTCTTAACTATCCCAGGTGTGAAACAACTGAACAAATACAACGATTTTGGTGGCATTATCAAATAGAAGAAGAGTTTAACATGCACCATCTCCTCCCCCTCCACCCCCCCATCCCATTATCTTTGGATCCTCTGACATGATGCAGGTCATATTGTTTGAGGTTGTGGGGATATAGCATACCCCATAACTCATACAACCTCTCTCTGATAGATATAGAGATCACATGAACCACGCCACTTATGTGAATTTGCCACATAGCCAAACATTGCCAGCCCTCCACAGGTCCAGGCTGCAGTTGTATCCCTTCATTTCATATCTTCTGGAGATAAACCATCAATGCATTCACTGCAAACTATGGCCTTGATTTAATAAGCTTTCCAAATGATTCAATACTGTTAGAAAAACCTTATCTACAGAAGTTACCTTTAAAGTCTATGGGTGTGACAGAGCTCCCTGTACCCCTGGCTGGGTACCTCCACCAAGGGACGCTTCCTTGCTGGAACAGGGGACAAACCTCAGAACTCTTGCCCTCAGTCGCCATGGCTTGACTGGAGCTGTGGAACCGCTCCTTCCTGGAGCCTAATGGGGAATTGGCTCTAGACACCCCCAGGATCGCACTGAGACTTTAACATTATATTTCACCATGTCCATAGTCTGTAGGTAGGAGGCTGGCAAGCAGGCTCCTCCGGGAGCTTGTGGCAAACTCCTGTAAAAAGGGGAGTTTGTCACAATGGGAATATCTGTAGATAAATTATTTGGAAAGTTTTTTTTTTCTAACAGCATTGAATCCTTTGGAAAGCTTATTAAATCGAGACCTATATATGTATATGTGGACTTGGTTTTATCTTGCATTGTGTGCTTTTCTGTTCCGATCTTAGGGCTGCAATAGAGATGTTACCCCTAGCATGTTTTACCTTCTTTTGATAAAAAGCAGTAGCAAGTTATCCCCATTGTAATTTTTAATTTGTACAGTTAGGTTCCACTTTCAGCTCATCTGCCCATAGTACATCTTGTTCATTTAGGATGTCTCGGGCAAATGTGAGATTGGTGGACATGTTTGAAAGGCTAGTTGGAATCCTATGATACATGACATTCTTATGTAGATTGTCTTCCTTTTTTTTAGCGGTGGTTTTACTGTTTGCTGCCTGTGCCCAGCCAACTGAATGTCTCCCAGCAGCATCCACAGGAATGCCTTGGTAGGGGGGCTAATGCCACGCAAAATGGTGCATAGTCTAGCTCATCTATGATTACCAGTACTGGTGAACATTCCTCCCCCCTCCCTTTCCCCTCCTGTTGCCCTTTTTGGTAAGGGGTAACCATCACAGCCAGGGAAGACCAGATTAAGAGTCTGGTGGGCCTTGTGCTGACGATTATGGTGGGCTTAATTACAGAATCTTATCGACAGAAAACACTAAAAACCTTTCATACCTCCGAAGCGTCATGTATCTGGTGGAGATGGTGCTGGGAAACCCACAGAATATAGCTATAATAAAACATATACCCTATGCTAATCTCTCGATTTTAGCTTTCAAGTAAATCCATACCTCATAACAGCAGTGTCCGGTGAAGCAGAATGTCGGTGGGTGTGGTATAAGGGTGGGCCACTGATGTGATATTTGGCCTTTTGTTCTGAACGGCCCAAAGGGACAAACATGACCAAAATGGAGGTGTGTCTGCACGAAGAATTAGGTGGTCAGCCTGGCATGAATACACGTCAGGCTGCCTGCCAATCATGCAGGATGACGAACCAAGGGTATGCTGTGCAGACAGCACCCTGAACTTGGCATAAATGCCTCTAATGATGCGCTAGCTCTACTCTTTTTAAGGAATCCTTTCCTAACCTTACTAGCAGACAGAAGCTCCTGTTATACAGTTTTGGACACAGAAAATGTGTATGTACTAAGTGTAGAAGAAAGTGTAGAAGAAAGGGAACAGTGTTAGAGAGACTGAAGCAGCAAGAGCATTTGCATAGTGCGCAAAGTCAGCATTAGTCACCTTGACTAATTTAATTATCAGCCAGTTCCCCTGCATCCCTCTTAAGTTAACATACTTAAACAAGAGCATTTTTTTTTTTTTAAATCAATGGGCCTATTCCATAGGAATGGGCCTGGAGCTGAAGCTCTATCAGCCCCTATGTTAATCCGGCCCTGCAGCTAGGTCCGCCAGCTTGATTTTAGATTTTGAAAGAATGTGCCAATTAACAGTACTCTTAGCTTGTAGTAGCTCACATTGTTCACATAGGGCAACTGGCTGTGTTAATGGCTATCAAGTCTTAAAAAGCAGGGGATAACTTGCATGTAATTTGTTTTTATCTTATGATTTCCTGTGTTATGTTATATGCAAATGCTGAAACTATGTAATGTCTATCACCTGCATTATAATGAAAATAAATCTTTTTTTTATAGTATGTGTTGTATGTAGATATGTGTTTGACATACCATACATGTGACAGCATATATACTTGTGTAATTTCTAAAACGGGTTCCTAGTTATAACAGCCATGTCTGTTTATACATTAAAGGAAAACTCAATAAACCATAACAACTTTAGCTTATCCTAGTGGTTATGGTGCTATGAAGTTGCTTTTGAAAAACATCTTGAAGTTGCCTTTCATTTTATTTTATTTTAAATCAGTGGTACCCAAACTTCTCCTACCTACCAACACATGCCACTTTGAGAATTATATTCCCCTTATTTAGCCCCTAAATATACTGCACAGAATGAGTGTTTGGTAGGTGGGGCACATCACCTAAATACTAAATATTTTTTGTTTTTTTTCATAATGAGCAGCATAGCCTGCTCACACAGTGCAAGCCAGTATACTTGTGCAGAGCAGAAAATTTAGTTTGGCCAAAATATTTCATACAAAACTAATTTGTTCAGGTAGTCTATAATGTGTCCATCTGCTGGGTTCGGCTCAGAGGATTTTTTTTTTTTTTTAAATTCTTTATTTTTGGTTTGACGAAGCAGATGTTAAACATGTAGGCGGTTACATTTATGTGTGAGACAGTTCAATGAGACAACACAAACTAAACTCATCACACTACTGTACAGCCACCTCAACGGGACTCCGGGCGGGGAGGGCGCGCTGCGATATACTGACCAGTGGGAAGCCGACCTGGGGGAGGTGCTGGAGGGAACAGAGTGGCAGGATATCTGGGAAGCATGCAGCAAAACCACAATATGTGTAACACTCCAAGAACAATCTTATAAAACACTATTTAGATGGTACACAACCCCAGTGAAACAGAAACACATGGGACCGAGCCCCACTGATGATTGTTGGCATGGGTGTGGGGAGAAAGGAACATACGTACATATGTGGTGGGGATGCCCGAAGGTCACGGAATACTGGCGCAGCATAGTGGAGCTCGGCTCTCAAATCCTACATAAGCGAATGGTGTTAGACCCATGGGCTTGCCTACTCTCAAGACCCACAGAGGGCCTCCCCAGACACGAGCAAAGACTCCTTAACATGCTCTATTTGGCTATTTTTCCGAATCTCTCCAGTACTAGCGTTAGTTGGTGGAGGGAGTGCATCGGCTCTCTGAGTGTCAGCATGACGTCGTCGGCATACGCCGAGACCTTGAACGGTGTGCCCCCTATCTCGACGCCCTTAATGTGTGGGTGCTGCCTGATGGCTTGAAGTAGTGGCTCTAAGGATAAGGCGAAGAGCAGGGGGGATAATGGGCAACCCTGTCTGATGCCGTTTCCCAGGGTGAAGGGTGTTTTTCGTGCCCCTGTGATGAGAATCTGTGCTCTCAGGTCGGTGTATAGTGCTTGTATTGCTGTTGTAAAGGTCTCCGGGAACCCCTGAAATCGGAGTAGCTCGAATAAGTATGGCCATAGTACTCTGTCAAACGCCTTCTCCGCATCCAATGATAGTGCCAGAGAAGGCGCCTTGTTTTCCCCCATGTGCCAAATTGTGTTGACCCCTCGTCGTGTGTTTTCATACAATTGGCGGCCTGGCATAAAACCCACCTGGTCCGGGTGGATCAAGCGCGGGAGTAGGGAGGTGAGTCTGGACGCCAGGATTTTAGCAAAGATTTTGAGGTCAGTGTTGATTAGTGAAATTGGCCTGTAGCTCGGGGCTAGTGTGTCGTCTTTCCCTGGTTTTGGCAGGAGGACAACGTTTGCCGTTGCCATGTCGCTGTCGGGTGCCCCTCCCTGCATGAAGTGGTTACTAAGAATAGTGAGTGGTGGGGCTAACACGTCTTTAAATTGTTTATAATAACTAATGTCATATCCGTCTGGTCCTGGTGCCTTGTTGCCTTTCAGGGATGTTATGGCTGCCTCTACCTCTATTTGTGTAATTGGTTCTTGTAGTGCGTCAGCTTCTGTCCTGTTCACTTTTGGAATAGTGAGTTCGGAGAGAAATTGGTGTATGTCTGTTATATATGTCGCGTTGGTGGCCCGGAGGTGGGGCGAGTGATTATATAGATCTGAGAAGTAGGATGTCAACACTCTGTTGATCGTGTCAGGTGTCCTGACTAGTGTGTTTGCTGTTGTGCGTATTTTTGTTATGGTTTTGCCTTGCGGTCTCGGGCGTAGCGGCTCAGAGGATTTTTGGCCATGTAAAGGAGTTCGATAAAACAATTTGGAATATATAAATATAAATAAATGGTATGTTAATATTTTTGCAGTACACTGATGCATTTTACCAGCCTTTGGTTCACAGATCAAGTGAGAAGTAACCAATAGAGGAAAAAAAAAGTGAAATATATATATATATATATATATAATTATTATTATTATTTTTTAACTGTTGTCTTTTCTCTTTCTATTGGTCACTTTTCACTTGATCTGTGAATAAAATCAACATTTAATGGCCATCAAATTTCTTTTACCCATCAAACATCTCTTTTTTGGAACACCTAACCAGGGCTGGATTTGTCATAAGACCATGTCCTCGGTGCAGCAGGTAGGAGAGGGGCAGCACGCTAGTGCCAAGATCAAAGATCTCCTTCACCGGCCAGCCCATTCTACTGCAGTATGGCAAAACCAACGGCCCTACTCAAACTCCCTTACCGGCCCGGATGTATTGCATCACAGGGGGTGCAGACAGCCACATCTCCCACTGGACCACCAGCGATCAGGATTCTGTACTTGCTTGGTATGGAAAAATCTTTACGTTATTACGTATCTGAACATGATGTGAAAACTGTCTAATACCTGGTACTAGCAGTGTGGGCTCAGGAATACAAACCAGCATTTGATCTGTCGATAAAATCTACAATTAGAGGCTGTCCCCCAATTATCATTTTCTCAGCAATCATCTGTTTCTCGGAATTCTGAATCACAAACGAAGCCAGCCTTGCATTCCATTATATGAAACGTTTGTTCGTCACATCACCATATGGAGCTTCGTATTTAGGGGATTTGGACCACGAGTCTACAAGTCAGCCTCCATCACTAACCATAACTGGGAGTTATATCTGAATGTGTAACTGAACTTGGTATGGAAAAATTAATACCTCAATACATATCCTAACATGGTGTGAACATTGGCAAATACCTGGTACTAGCATTGTGGGCTGGGGAATACAAAACTTAATGTGATATATGTCTACCATATTCTAATATGTCTATGCAACACAGTTTGAATGTGCACTGTGGTACCCAAGGGACAGTTAAAGTGAATTAGTCCCATTTATTTAGTAGCAACACATTTCGCAGTATGGTGCAAAGGGAAAGAGACTCCAAACTGTGATGTGTGTTATTTAAATCTTTTAACAGGGAAATAAGAGTATATGTCTCACTAGAACTGAGAGATAAACACACCACAATAAAAACATACATTATTGAATACCACTTGTACAAAATCAAGTAGATAATGCAATAGTGTATGACATACTGAAAGAGCTGTAGATTATTACATTCTGTAACCTGAACAATACCACTACCTAGGGAACACTCAATCCAGAAATACATAGTCATTGCACTATTGCATTTTAACAAAGACTAATGTAGGCAATAAACAAATAAAACAAAATATAAAGAAATGTAATTGAAAGTAAAAAATAGTAATAATTTTAGAATGCTTACTTGATTGAAAAAAAAAAGGGTATTGGTGCTGCTTGAGCTGGACTTATGTGGCTGAAGCCTTAAATTGTGGAATTGTGGGTATGTTGCTCAGGAGTAAAGTTTTAGTTAGCGCAGAGGCGGCACAGTTGCAATTATTAACTCAGAAAAAGACAGCACTTAAAGGACAACTGTGATCAATTTTAAATTACATTTAATAAAACACTTTCTGAAAACGAGTCTACATTTTTTTAGCTGCCTTTATTGCACAGTGTCTTATCGATTGCTCTGTTAATAACCTGCTAGAGCCTGCAACAGGCTCCTGTGAGTAATTTAAGTTTAGTAACAAGAAAATTTTAGGCACTATAACCATTTTATCTCATTGAAGCAGTTAAAGTGCTCGGAGTCCTCTGGCACCGTTCCTCCATTCAATGTCAAACCGTTTTCGAGCAGTTTAACACTTAGGCCTCAATTTAATATTGTTGGATAAGCTTTCCAAATGATTTAATATTTTTTTAAATTAACTTTTAAAATATTTGTTTCCAAAACATAAAGTATCAAAAACGTATATGATATATATAAAAATATACTAATATTTAAAAAAATATATCAAAACATTAAAAAATTTGAATATTTTTCATATTGTTAAATGATTTTAAAAGTTTATCTAAAAATATTAAATGATTTGAAAACATTATCAAACAATATTCATCAAGACCTAAATAAGGATTCCCAGCATGCAAGTTAGATTGTGCAGCAGTTGGTCAGATAACAGTAGAGTATGACCCAAAATGACTGCTCAGCCAGGTACAAAACTGACATTTTCTATAAAGAAAATAAAATCAATGTATATCATTAAAAAATATATCATTAAGTTTAATTAAATTTAATAAATCTTTAAAAACGAGAGGTGAACATGTAATAACTATAATTGTTTCACCTTTCCCCCCCACTTGTCCCTTCGTTGGGTGCAAAAACACATTTTTTTTTTTTTTTTAATTCTTTATTTATTACAAGGTTTCAACACCATATATAACAGTAGTAATAGTGTACATACAAAGAACTGAACATTTTCAGGCATCAGCGAAGATGGGAATATGGCAAAAGAGAACAACAAAAAATAAACAGTCAGTAATGGTGGGTATGGTGAGCGAACATCGGCCATGAAGGTTCATACATAGATATGGTGTTCCACCTAATTTTATATATATATAAAACAAAAAAAAGAAAAGAGAAAAAGGAACATTTGACTGGCAACATCACGTGGGTCATGTTAATCAGATGAATACTGACACAGTTTCATTAGATTCAAGGTATATTTAGGTATATTCCCCTCCTCCAGCCTTGAGCGTGTGCTTGCCTTTATAAATGCTACATCAAATCCACGGCAAACCCTAGGCGTTCACAGTTCCCTGTAAGCAGGGCCAAGAAGGTATCCGCACGTGAAGAGGAAAAGGCGGGCCAGTCAGATTTAAGGGAGGGAAAGAAAGAAAGAAAAAGGATGAAAGGGAGAAAAAACTAGAGATAGGAACAAGAGAAGACAGGAATGAGAAATTGAGTGGGTAGGGAAGGGATGGTAAGGGGGGAGACGTTGGGACCTATTTATGTAATTTATAATTTATAATCGGCATGCATAAGTGAAATGGTATATAGGATAGTGACGGCCTTGAGATGCCCGACACCGAAAGGGTCAATAGCGTACCATATGCCCCCCAGCGGGATCCTGAAAGTCCCACGAAGGGGTATAATATGATATGGAGCGGGTTAACAGGAAACATAAGGTCCCATAGAGATAGGGGTATGGGGGAATGAGCCCACACCTCCCGCCTCTTAATCGCCCACTCCACTGTCTATCCATGGAGCCCAGACCTTGTCGAACTTCGCGATTGTGCCTCTGACCTTCGCCGTCAATTTATCCATAAGAAAGGAATCTTTAATTTTTTGCAGAACAACATTCAGTGGAGGAGTAACACTCTGTAGCCACCCTTGTGCTAGGGCTCTCCTAGCAGCTAAATTAACTTTATTTATCAACTTCTGTTCTGTTTTGGACCAGTCCTCCATAGGTCTGGCCAGAAGGAACACCCAAGGGTCCAATTTTATCTCTCTATTAAAAATATCTTTTATTAGCTCCGCTACCTGCTTCCAGAACTTTTGGACCTCCGTGCAGTCCCACCACATGTGCAAATAGGTTCCCTTTTGGCCACAACCTCTCCAGCACAAATCAGCAGAGATTCTGTGCATTCTACAAAGTTTTACTGGAGTGGTATACCACCGGAACATGGTCTTATACGCTTGTTCCTGCATGGAGACACATATAGACGAAGCTGCCGCAGCTTCCCATATCTCCTGCCACTCCACCCCCTCCAGCTCCTCACCAAGGTCAGCCTCCCATTGGGATGTGTAGGTGAGCGTCCCCCATTCCGACGTGGTAGTACTTAAATGTGAATACATAGCAGCAATAAGACCTTTCGGGAAATGCTTTTTAAGGCACATGTTTTCGAAAAAGGTAGGCACAGTTAAAGCAGTAGTTCTAACTACCGGTGTCTGGGCATAATCTCTTAGTTGCAGATACCTAAAGAAATCAGAAGGGCGCATAGTAGCTCTAGCCTTCAAGTTCTCGAACTGAAGAAGCGAACCGCCTTCGTATAAATGGCAGAGACGTTGGACACCAGCGCTCTCTATGCCCTTGAAATCCCTAGCATGCAAACCCGGGCTAAAGGCTGTGTTTCTTAGGTATGGAGTCAATGGGGAATTCCGTGAGGATAGCCCATATTTTAGTGATGTGGCATCCCACAGTTTCAAGGAGTTCGCTATTGCCGGGCATTTAACATGCCGTGACGGCCTGCTGGCTTTAGGAATCCACATGAAGAACTGGGGAATGTCAGGCCCCATGAGGGAGGACTCTAAATCTACCCACCTCCTCTCGTCCGGAGGAGAGTGTCAGGGTCTTACCTGAGTTGGGAGTCTGTAGCGCAGATATGTTGCTCACCCTTGCAGATAGCCACAGGCCGAGGTGGTCAGGTAAGAATTCACCTGGCCTGTGGGTCTGTGCACGGGGGCTGTGCAGGATGCAGTACCAAATATGCAGGACAGGCAAGGACAGAACCAGCAGGATAGTCGAGGGATAGCCGAGGTCAAAGGATGCCAGAGGTCAGGAACAACAAGGAGTAGCCGAAGTCAAGGGATGCCAGAGGTCAGAATAAACGTAGTCACAAGCCGAGGTCAAATAAACGAAGGAGATAAACTGGAACACTGGTACGATACAGCAACACTAGATCAAAGACTTGACACTGAGTACAGGGCGAGGCTGGGTTTAAATACCCTGCTGATGATAGATCAGAGTCAGGTGAGACACAGACAAGTCAAGGTGCAGCCCCCGGTGTAGTAGCCATGCCAGGATGAACAAGACCGGAATCAGTAGTCTCTGGTAAAGCTGCTGTGGCTCAGAGGCAGAGAGCAGGACTAGGATAGATAAGTTCCCCGGTTCAAGTCCCCTGTTGGGAATTCCAGGAGCGACCACGTCTGGCCGTCTGTCTCACAGGTGAGTACCCTGACAGTACCTCCCCCTTCAAAAACGACCTCTGGGCGTAAGTAGGCTCCTCATTGAAATAATCCGTCTCTCCAGAGTCACTCTCAGAATCCATCGAGTCCCCATAGTGAAAGTCCTCAGTATGGAATCCCTGATTAGCTCGGGACTTCCCAGTACCAGCTTCTGGTACGGCTGACGATCGGTCTAGATTCCGGGTAGGGGTGACAAAAACTTCCACAACTTCGGGAGGGACAGTGCTCGTAGCTAGCAGTGCTTTTTCGAACACTTCTAGGTCTTTTTTACAGACCGTAGTGCCATTAGAAGCAATGACACAATCCATAGGTAAATCCTTTTCAAGTGGGCAGGAAGTAGTGGTGGTACTACAGGAAGCAACTTTGGTAGTAGATGCAGACGACTCTGGAGCAGGGGGTATAGCATTTTCCATGGAAGCCAAGCCTGGACAGGAATAACGGCTCCCTTGTAGCTCTTTAGGCTGATAAGCGGTGTACACTGGACGAAGAATATTATTACCCAGTCGGAGAGCTGGAGGTCTAGGAGGGCGAACAGGACAAAGCGTGATGAAGTGTCCTCCTTCTCCACAGTAAAAACACAGACCATGGCTTCTCCTTCGGTCCCTCTCCCTAGGTGTGACTTTGCAGTGGACACGTCCAATTTGCATAGGTTCCTCAGGATCAAGTGGAACACAGGATACCTCTGGAGTTTTCCTGGGAACTGGATCATAAGAGGGCATCACTGGGGTGTGGTGATAGTACTCGGTTCCTTGGTAACGTAGACTCCGCGATTTTTTAGTAGGTGGAGCTGGCTTGGGCTTAGTGGTCCTGCACTGTGAGTCCAAAGCAATAATAAAGGATTCCCAGCTGACAAGGACAGGACTCTTCCTCTGCAACATTTGGTAAGACCAAACTTTAATGCGTCCAGACAACAGGTTGATAGCCGCTCTGACCCTGATGAAATCCGTGGCGTAAGTTCGAGGCTTTAAAGAAAACAATACCTCGCAATCCATCCTGAATGACTGAAAGGACGTGTAGTTACCATCAAATCTGTCGGGCATGATGACAAAGGGTTCCGGAGCTGGATGTACTGCGCCTTTAAGAGAAAAAATTTCCTGCTGCAACTCCGAAACAGTCTGGGCCAGGCTGGACACTTGCTGGAGTGAGGGTGAGCACATTTCTGCGGACTCCATATTGGTCAAGTCTTTTGTCAGGGTCTTACCTGAGTTGGGAGTCTGTAGCGCAGATATGTTGCTCACCCTTGCAGATAGCCACAGGCCGAGGTGGTCAGGTAAGAATTCACCTGGCCTGTGGGTCTGTGCACGGGGGCTGTGCAGGATGCAGTACCAAATATGCAGGACAGGCAAGGACAGAACCAGCAGGATAGTCGAGGGATAGCCGAGGTCAAAGGATGCCAGAGGTCAGGAACAACAAGGAGTAGCCGAAGTCAAGGGATGCCAGAGGTCAGAATAAACGTAGTCACAAGCCGAGGTCAAATAAACGAAGGAGATAAACTGGAACACTGGTACGATACAGCAACACTAGATCAAAGACTTGACACTGAGTACAGGGCGAGGCTGGGTTTAAATACCCTGCTGATGATAGATCAGAGTCAGGTGAGACACAGACAAGTCAAGGTGCAGCCCCCGGTGTAGTAGCCATGCCAGGATGAACAAGACCGGAATCAGTAGTCTCTGGTAAAGCTGCTGTGGCTCAGAGGCAGAGAGCAGGACTAGGATAGATAAGTTCCCCGGTTCAAGTCCCCTGTTGGGAATTCCAGGAGCGACCACGTCTGGCCGTCTGTCTCACAGGTGAGTACCCTGACAGTACCTCCCCCTTCAAAAACGACCTCTGGGCGTAAGTAGGCTCCTCATTGAAATAATCCGTCTCTCCAGAGTCACTCTCAGAATCCATCGAGTCCCCATAGTGAAAGTCCTCAGTATGGAATCCCTGATTAGCTCGGGACTTCCCAGTACCAGCTTCTGGTACGGCTGACGATCGGTCTAGATTCCGGGTAGGGGTGACAAAAACTTCCACAACTTCGGGAGGGACAGTGCTCGTAGCTAGCAGTGCTTTTTCGAACACTTCTAGGTCTTTTTTACAGACCGTAGTGCCATTAGAAGCAATGACACAATCCATAGGTAAATCCTTTTCAAGTGGGCAGGAAGTAGTGGTGGTACTACAGGAAGCAACTTTGGTAGTAGATGCAGACGACTCTGGAGCAGGGGGTATAGCATTTTCCATGGAAGCCAAGCCTGGACAGGAATAACGGCTCCCTTGTAGCTCTTTAGGCTGATAAGCGGTGTACACTGGACGAAGAATATTATTACCCAGTCGGAGAGCTGGAGGTCTAGGAGGGCGAACAGGACAAAGCGTGATGAAGTGTCCTCCTTCTCCACAGTAAAAACACAGACCATGGCTTCTCCTTCGGTCCCTCTCCCTAGGTGTGACTTTGCAGTGGACACGTCCAATTTGCATAGGTTCCTCAGGATCAAGTGGAACACAGGATACCTCTGGAGTTTTCCTGGGAACTGGATCATAAGAGGGCATCACTGGGGTGTGGTGATAGTACTCGGTTCCTTGGTAACGTAGACTCCGCGATTTTTTAGTAGGTGGAGCTGGCTTGGGCTTAGTGGTCCTGCACTGTGAGTCCAAAGCAATAATAAAGGATTCCCAGCTGACAAGGACAGGACTCTTCCTCTGCAACATTTGGTAAGACCAAACTTTAATGCGTCCAGACAACAGGTTGATAGCCGCTCTGACCCTGATGAAATCCGTGGCGTAAGTTCGAGGTCAAAGGATGCCAGAGGTCAGGAACAACAAGGAGTAGCCGAAGTCAAGGGATGCCAGAGGTCAGAATAAACGTAGTCACAAGCCGAGGTCAAATAAACGAAGGAGATAAACTGGAACACTGGTACGATACAGCAACACTAGATCAAAGACTTGACACTGAGTACAGGGCGAGGCTGGGTTTAAATACCCTGCTGATGATAGATCAGAGTCAGGTGAGACACAGACAAGTCAAGGTGCAGCCCCCGGTGTAGTAGCCATGCCAGGATGAACAAGACCGGAATCAGTAGTCTCTGGTAAAGCTGCTGTGGCTCAGAGGCAGAGAGCAGGACTAGGATAGATAAGTTCCCCGGTTCAAGTCCCCTGTTGGGAATTCCAGGAGCGACCACGTCTGGCCGTCTGTCTCACAGGTGAGTACCCTGACAGAGAGTGCCATAACGCTATTTGCGCTAATTGGGCCGCTAAGTAATAAAAATATAGATTCGGTAAACCTAAACCACCCCTCGTTTTGGCTCGATATAAGATATTTCGTGAGACTCTATGTTTCCTGTTCTGCCAAATAAATTTTCCAATAGCCTGTTGAATTGTGCCCAGATCAGAGTTAGCCTAACCGGAAGAGCTTGGAATAGGAACAGGATTCTAGGGAGCACATTCATTTTTACTGCATGGATCCTGCCGATCCAAGAGATCGGCTTATCCTGCCATTTTTCCATATCCGAAATTAGAGTGCGAAGTAAAGGCACATAGTTTTGCTGGTAGAGCCGGGCCGGATCCGCCGTCAGTCGAACCCCAAGGTATTTGATATGGTCTCTAGCAATATTGATCGTATAAGTCTCCTTTATATGAATCACATCTGAGTCAGGCATATTGAGAGGGAGAGCGCTCGATTTGGACAGGTTCACCCTATATCCGGCCAGATCGCTATAAGCGTCCAATACGGCCATTAAAGCTGCCATCGATGGTCTCGGGTCCGTCAAGGTCAACAGCACGTCATCGGCAAAACCGGATACAACGTATCGCTGTCCCCCGATCTGAATCCCTCGAATCTCCTGAGTATTACGCACTTTTTGCAAAAGGGGTTCCAGTGATAAAGCAAACAGTAAAGGTGACAAAGGACAGCCCTGCCTCGTTCCGTTGCCCAACCTGAAGGGCATAACTTTCGATCCCGCGATCCGGACCCGCGCCTGAATATCAGTATACATTGCCCTAATTGCTGATATAAAAGTGTCCGGGAGGCCAAAATGTCGGAGAACCTCGAAGAGATAAGGCCACTTAACTCTGTCAAAGGCCTTCTCCGCATCGAGTGATAAAAGCAACGTCGGGATCCCTTCGTCGGTCTGCCGCCATATGACATCGATGTTATGCCTAGTGTTCTCAAACAGTTGTCTACTAGGGATAAACCCCACCTGGTCTGGGTGAATTAGATGTTTTAAGAAAGGGTTCAGGCGAGTCGCCAGGATCTTCGCTAATATCTTTGAATCGTGATTTATTAATGAAATTGGGCGAAAGTTTTCCGGAATCGAATCGTCCCTGCCAGGCTTTGGCAAAAGGACCACGTCAGCCAGTGACATGTCTCTATCCGGCACACCCCCCTCCATGAGGTTGTTGAACAAGGTTTCCAAGTGGGGTGTAAGTTCCTCGCGAAAGACTTTATAATAGCTACCTTCAAAGCCATCCGGGCCCGGAGCTTTATTGCCTTTCAGGGAGGAAATCGCTGCGTCAATCTCCTCTGCTGTAATTCGTGATCCAAGGGCAGCGGAATCTTCCCCCCTCAACGTCGGCAATGATAGACGGGACAAAAAAGTCTTGGTATCATCAATTTCACGCTGACGTGTTGCGTCGTCATCCTTGGAATGATTGTATAAATTGGAGAAGTAATCCGTGAAGACCTTAGCTATATCGGTGGGATCTGTACAATACTTACCCGCGTTATCCTTTACCTTCAATATATGCGACTGGCCCTGCCTTGGACGGAGAGATCTGGCTAATAGCGTATCCATTTTGTTGGACTTTTCATAGTAAGTCCTCTTGGACCACACTATGGCTCTAGCTGTATCGTCAAGGAGTGCCTCGCGAACCGAGTTCCGTGCGTCCCGTACGCTCGCTAATGTGGTGGGTGTCGAGGCAGTCTTATGTTTCTCCTCAGCTTTTCCCAATGCCGCTAGGAGAGATGACAGCAATTGCGATTTGCGTTTCTTCCTCAGCGAGGCTTCGCGAATCAAAACGCCACGAATAACAGCTTTATGGGCAGCCCACACCGTAGCCGGACGGAGATCCGACCCTGTTTCCCTATTGAAATAGTCTATCAATTCCTTCCGAACTATCTCTACTATGGTCGGATCCTGCAGCAAAGAAGTATTTAACTTCCAGGACCATGGGGACGCTACACATAAGTTATCTAAGGTCAGAGTGACCTCAGCATGATCCGACCAAGTGATAGAGCCTATCGTAGATCCCGAGACTTTTGATGCTGAATGTGAGTTCACTAAAAACATATCGATTCTGGAGTAAGTATCGTGGGGGGCAGAATAGTAGGTATAATCGTGGTCAGTCGGATGATGCGCCCTCCAGATATCCAATAGGCCTGTTTGGAGAATAAAGGAACGGAGCATTTTGTCCTGTCCCCCTCTCCTATGAGACCTCGGTAGGCCACCGCTCCGGCTCCGATCTACAGCTGGACATGGGGTAGCGTTAAGATCCCCTCCCACTACTACCATGCCATGTGGTAAATCATTTACCAAGTGGGCCATATCATCCCAGAATTCAGCAGAGGGGTCATTGGGGGCATAGATGTTAAGAAAGTGAATCGCATGGGAGTACAAACTTCCCGACACAAGAATAAAGCGCCCTGATGGGTCCGCTGTCACCTTTCCCAGTCTAAATGGGCATCTATGGTGTATAAGCACAGCAACACCATTCCGTTTGTTCAAAGCCCTAGCCTCGTGCACGGTTCGAAATACATGATCTTTCAGAGCGAACTTCGCCGGTGCCGGTATATGTGTCTCCTGCAAGAATGCTATATCCGTGTTCGAGCGCTTAAGATCCCTAAACATAAGGCGGCGTTTGCTCGGTGCGTTAAGGCCCTTGACGTTCAGGGACAGTAACTTTAATGGCATTGCGTCAGATAAAGAGTCATGCTTGTCTCACGTGTCTGACCCACCCGGAGCCGACGTGCATTTTGTAGCGTAGAGAGTAAGTACCGCAAGCAGTAGCTCGATCTGTGCCAATCAGTTCCGTACTTTGCAATATATCTAAGTACGCCAACGTCTCCCTTCCAGGGACGTGGGAGAGGGATAATGGGAAAGGGGGAACAGGGAAGGGAAAGAATAGAGGAAGGAAAGGGAATAGGTAAAGAGAAGAAGAAGAAGAAGAAGAATAACAATTGTGAAAACTTTCGCCTGGGCTTACCTATAGCCAGGTCAATATGGGGTATGTGTTGAAGCGACTCCAGAGCACATAAAATGCTCCAGGGTAGCATGAACACAGACCAACTGTGATAGGCACTCCTAGGTGCCTACCTAAATCATATTGAGGACAAACATACAAAGCTAAACGGCTAGAACGAAACCGACCCCCCCCCCCACCCGAGCTAGGCGCTACCGGAGAAACTGTCATCTCCCCCACTACCGCATCGCTCGGGCAGATTCCCCCTCAGGGGCAAAAAACCCCTCCCCCTCGAAAGTGGACCCAGTCATGGTATAAACTCGGGCGCTGGGGGGAAAGCCCCCAGCTACGATCCCCCCCCGTAAAGCGGAACCTGCCCATCTGGGGGAACGAGAGTCAAATGAAGGACATATCTCCATTAAGCGGAATCCTCTCCCTAAGGAACGGAAAACTAGGAAGTCCGCACCGGGGCCCTCCCTCAGAACCATGGTGGTATAAACATATATTAGATCCTCTAAGCGAGAAGCGTGCGTGTAAGAGCCCCGGTCAGGGCATAAACATAAAATTTGCAGAAATATCATGGATAAACATGAAACAAATCCCAATCCCCCACGCCCCGGAGGGGGCTCCGGCCCCCCATGCATCCGATCCCAGTATATACCGACATACATAGTCAGCGTGCAGGCTGGGGGGGGGATATAGACAAGAACATCCCCCACCCCATCAGGCCAGCCGAGGCAGAAAAGCAGAGAGCATATACCCCATTTCCCGTGAGTGGATCGAGAGAGAAAGGGCGCTACACCCCACCACCCCCTTCAGAACGCCCCTAAGCACATATCCCTTAAATGGAGAAAATACACAGCAAATCTCATTGTATAGTTGAACTATAACCCCAAACATATTTATTACCGGGGCCGCCGCCCGCCGCCCGCCGCCCGTCTCCCGGTACAGTTGCAAAAACCCAATAGTCATTCGGGGGGGGGGGGGGGCCGAGACGAGATGGGACACTGCTGCAAGTCCTGTTGGGTCCACAAGGAGGAGAGGAAAAGCCTGCCCAGACCCATATTGATGGCCCATCGCCAGGTCGGGGAAGATTTACAGAGGAAGCAACAGTGAGGGGGCCCAGTCAGCGGACTCAAAAAACAAATTTCTTATCAATACAGTGAGAGGCTAAATCTGTTGTCATTCAGAAGCCTTTCTCCAATCAAGAGTTGAGACATTAAGCTAGTATAGATTGCCTGGAAGAAATCAGAGCGATGTCAAGTGTAGCAAACATCAGCATTAACAACAATATATATAAAAAAAAGAAACAACAAAGTGAAACTTATACATCCTTTTGTATATATTCTGTGAAAAAATGTATAGTGAGTTTAGTAAATGTAAAAAAAAAAATACAAACAAAAATAAGACGTTAGAATGCACTTGATCCCCCAGTCAGATATGTTAATCCATTTCCTTAGCCCTCATATATTAGAAACATATTAACAAATAAAATTATATTTAGGGAACTCCATGAGTAGATCATACTGTGTTAGAATTAATTCCCACCCGCCGGTGTGGGCCTCTAACTTTGGCCACTTTTTTCCCCAAGATGAGTTTCTTTGCTAATCTCTAATTTTCTAGTAATTTATGGTAACCTAGGAAAATATATGGAGTTTGTTAAATGTAGCAGATCATTGTATTGTCTGTAGGAAACTGTGTGTCATTATCATTGTTAAGAAATTCACAGATTTTACTATTAACATGATGTAAAGTCATGATTTTATTAACGACATGGAGGCAAGTATTATGCTGCACTCTCTCTTTATTTCCCTCAGCAGCAATGAAAAAATATAACATAAAACAGTATGGTAACAATAAATGGCATTAGAGGTATATCTTCCTAGTGACAGGAACAGCCAATCGGATTCCACTCTCCAGTATAATAGGTGGTGTCCAATAAACTACTACCTCTTTCTTGCGATCCCGAACAAAGACAACCATCCAACGGAAAAGGGAACACCAACAAAAGAGAATGCCAAGGTCAAAATCAAGCTGTAATAGAGAGGAGAAATATGGTAATATCCTAGTATAAAACTGGATGTATGCATAAGTCATATTACATGTCATCAAGTATAACTAGATTAAAGTAGATCGAAATAGTCTAAACTGAACTTAGACATTCATAAACAGGATAATCCCATACTCAAAGAATTAGCGTGAAGTCAACTTAGCCATATCCAATCAATCCTCAGGATGGGAGGGAGGGATAATACTCGCCTCTGTGTCGTTAATAAAATCATGACTTTATGTCATGTTAATAGTAAAATCTGGGAATTTTATTTAGATAAGGAGACTCCTATTATGCTGGTTTAAAGCTGGGAAACTACAATCCCCTTAAAGTGTTGGATAGGTCTTAAATAAAAATCAGGACCAGTCGGGCTCAAAATGTCCTCTAGGCGGAAATCAATCGAGGAGGCCTTAAAGGCCATCGCCCCTCAAACGAAATTAGGTGAAAATAGTGAAGTATCAATACCAGCTAGAGACAAAATCCATTTGACCCAACGAGCTAGGAGTAGACACTGGCAGATGCAGTTTCTGGAAGGCAATGAAGAGTTCGTGTTTCGATGGGTCCAGTAGTGAAGAGATGCGAAGTTCATATGTTCGTAGGCATGCGTTTGTCAGGGAAAGATGGATATAAAACTTTCTTCGAGGAAGTTTTATTTCTCCGAGATATATCGAAAAGTACACCTTTTGGAATATAGGAACGAGCAATAACATCAAGAGCTCTGACATCAGAAACCCTCTTGCATGATATTAAACAGAGGAGCATGACTAGTTTTGCTGACAGTTGCTTCAGGGACAGAGAGAAATTAGTCGGCTAGGATTCGAGAAAATTGAGGATGATAGAAACGCCCTATAATATTGAGTAACGTGGCAATAGAGGATGTGCAAATCTAATACCGCGTAGGGGTCTATACATCATAAGATGGCATCCGACTGCAGCTCCATCCACACCTTGGTGTCCAGCAGATATGTAAGAACAATGAAGGTTCACTGTGCGGTAGGCTTTACCATCATCAAATAGTAAGGTTAGGAAGTGGAGGATTGAGGTCAGAGGAGCCAATACAGGATCCAAATTTCGTTCCAGACACCAACCATCCTATCTGCTCCAAGTAGACTTATAAGCCTGTCTCGTGCCGGGTGCCCATGCACCCTCAACAAGACAGAGAGTTGATTCCGAAACTCCCTCGATTGACCAAAGTCCCCTAAAGTCAGCCACACCATGAGATGTAGAAGGCCCTGCAGAGCAAGGGGGATGGAACATTCCATCTGGATCCTGCAGGAGACAGACGAGGGATGGAAGGAGACAGGGTAAGTTGATAGCCATCTCCAGGAGAAGAGGAAACCATGGTTGGGACGTCCACAAGGGAGCCATAATCACCAGAGTTCCAGACTGGCGCCGTAGCTGCAGTAGGCAACAGGGAATCAATGCAAAGGGTGGAAATGCATAGTTCCTTGCAGACGACCAGTCTTGGGTGAAATCATCTGTTGCTAGTGCTGTAGGGTCCACTCTCCAACTGAAGAACCTGGGAAGTTGTGTATTCAAGTGGGAAGCAAAAAGGTCTTTGTCCTTTTTGCTTCCAGATGGGAATCGCTGGGGTCTCTGAGTAGAATCTACGATGAGACCCAAAAATTGTATGCGTTGTGTGGGCACCAGGATGGATTTTTCCCAGTTGATTAGGAAGCCTAGATTTTGCAACAAAGTCAGAGTCCAGTACAGATGGGTCTTGATGAGTTTAATAGATTGAGCCAGGATGAGAATGTTGTCAAAGTATATTATGAGACGTACTCCTCGACTCCATAACAGAGTGATCACGGCCTTCGAGTTTGGTGAAGCACCACGGGGCTGAAGACAGACCGAATGGGAGGCATGTGAACCTCCATTTCCTTCCTTGCCACATTAACTGCAGAAAGTCTTGGTGTTGTAGTGCAATCGGCACTGTGTAGATCTAACTTTGCCATCCAATCCAATGGTTGGAGAAGATCTTGTAAACAATGTATCCCTTCAATCTTGAAATGATTGTAGGTAACATAAGCGTTGAGTTGCCTCAAATTTATCACTGGGAGGACACCTGTCAGGGTTCTCACCTGTTAGACAGACAGCCAGACGTGGTCGCTCCTGGAGTTCCCAACAGGGGACTTATCAGTCCTAGTCCTGCTTTCTGCCTCTGAGCCACAGCAGCTTTACACAGAGACTACTGATTCCGGTCCTGTTCATCCTGGCATGGCTACTACAACGGGGGCTGCACCTTGACTTGGCTGTGTCTCACCTGACTCTGATCGGTTATCAGCAGGGTATTTAAACCCAGCCTCGCCCTGTGCTCAGTGTCAAGTCTTTGATCTAGTGTTGCTGTGTCGTACCAGTGTTCCAGTTTATCTGCTTCGTTTATTTGACCTCGGCTTGTGACTACGTTTATTCTGACCTCTGGCATCCCTTGACTTCGGCTACTCCTCGTTGTTCCTGACCTCTGGCATCCTTTGACCTCGGCTATCCCTCGACTATCCTGCTGGTTCTGTCCTTGCCTGTCCTGCGTATTTGGTACTGCATCCTGCACAGCCCCCGTGCACAGACCCACAGGCCAGGTGAATTCTTACCAGACCACCTCGGCCTGTGGCTATCTGCAAGGGTGAGCAACATATCTGCGCTACAGACTCCCAACTCAGGTAAGACCCTGACAAAAGACTTGACCAATATGGAGTCCGCAGAGATGTGCTCACCCTCACTCCAGCAAGTGTCCAGCCTGGCCCAGACTGTTTCGGAGCTGCAGCAAGAAATTTTATTTCTTAAAGGCGCAGTACATCCAGCCCCGGAACCAGCTTATCCGGAACCGTTTGTCATCATGCCCGACAGATTTGATGGTAGCTGCACGTCCTTTCAGTCATTCAAGATGGATTGCGAGGTGTTGTTTTCTTTAAAGCCTCGAACTTATGCCACAGAATTCATCAGGGTCAGAGCGGCTATCAACCTGTTGTCTGGACGCATCAAAGTTTGGGCTCACCAAATGTTGCAGACGAAGAGTCCTGTCCTTGTCAGCTGGGAATCCTTTATTACTGCTATGGACTCACAATGCAAGACCACTATGCCCAAGCCAGCTCCACCTACTAAAAAATCGCGGAGTCTACGTAACCAAGGAACCGAGTACCATCACTACACCCCAGTGATGCCTCCTTATGATCCAGTTCCCAGGAAAACTCCAGAGTTATCCTGTGTTCCACTTGACCCTGAGGAACCTATGCAATTGGGTCTTGTCCACTGCAAAGTGACACCTAGGGAGAGGGACCGAAGGAAGAGCCATGGTCTGTGTTATTACTGTGGTGAAAAAGGGCATTTCATCACGCTTTGTCCTGTTCGCCCTCCTAGACCTCCAGCTCTCCGACTGGGCACTAATTTCCTTTGTCCTGTGTACACCGCATACCAGCCTAAAAAGCTACATGGGAGCCGTTATTCTTGCCCATGCTTGGCTTCCATGGGAAAAACTACACCCCCTGCTCCAGAGCCGCCTGCATCTACTGCCGAAGTTACTTCCTGTGGTACCACCACTACTTCCTGCCCACCTGAAAAGGATTTACCTGTGGATTGTGCCATTGCTTCTAATGGCACTACGGTCCGTAAAGAAGACCTTTAAATGTTCGAAAAAGCATTGTTAGCTACGAACACTGCTCCTGCCGAAGTTGTGGAAGTGCTTGCCACCTGTACCCGGAACCTAAAAAACCTGGACAGTTCTTCAGCCGTACCAGAAGCTGGTACTGGGAAATCCCAAGCAATTAAGGGATTCCACACTGAGGATTTTGACGACTCACTGGATTCTGATAGTGACCCTGGAGAGGTGTATTATTACGAAGGAGAGCCTACTTACGCCCGGAGGTCGTTTTTAAAGGGGGGGGTACTGTCAGGGTTCTCACCTGTTAGACAGACAGCCAGACGTGGTCGCTCCTGGAGTTCCCAACAGGGGACTTGAACCGGGGAACTTATCAGTCCTAGTCCTGCTTTCTGCCTCTGAGCCACAGCAGCTTTACACAGAGACTACTGATTCCGGTCCTGTTCATCCTGGCATGGCTACTACAACGGGGGCTGCACCTTGACTTGGCTGTGTCTCACCTGACTCTGATCGGTCATCAGCAGGGTATTTAAACCCAGCCTCGCCCTGTGCTCAGTGTCAAGTCTTTGATCTAGTGTTGCTGTGTCGTACCAGTGTTCCAGTTTATCTGCTTCGTTTATTTGACCTCGGCTTGTGACTACGTTTATTCTGACCTCTGGCATCCCTTGACTTCGGCTACTCCTCGTTGTTCCTGACCTCTGGCATCCTTTGACCTCGGCTATCCCTCGACTATCCTGCTGGTTCTGTCCTTGCCTGTCCTGCGTATTTGGTACTGCATCCTGCACAGCCCCCGTGCACAGACCCACAGGCCAGGTGAATTCTTACCAGACCACCTCGGCCTGTGGCTATCTGCAAGGGTGAGCAACATATCTGCGCTACAGACTCCCAACTCAGGTAAGACCCTGACAACACCTCAGCCTTTTTTGGCAACCAGAAAGAGGTTGCTCACATAACCCGGTGTAAATATAGGGATTCCTAAGATGGCTTGTTTGCGCCTCAGATCCAATATTTCCTTGGTGATAAGGTCTGCATCTTGTCGGGAAAAAAAATCCCTTGGTGGGGAATATTGTATTGGCAGAGACACGAAATCTATGAAATACCCTTTCACAGTGTTTAGTATCCAAGTTTCCGACGAAATGAAAAACCATACATGGGAAAAATAAAGGAGTCTCCCCCACTACCCATAGGGAAGAATGAAGATTGAGAGGATTTACCATAAGGTCGTCGTCCTGAAGCGCCTCATGATCCATGAGCAACTGTGGGCCGCCCACGTTGTGGGAAGAAGGCCGGAGTATTGCGGTGTTCCAGGAAACTAGCCCGCCCTGTATAGGAGCCTCGGTGGTTTTGACAAAAACGAACTTCTGTTAACACGACACGACAGATGGCTCCTGGCTCTTCCGGCCCCACCGAAAACCCTAGGGCTAAACACTTTCCACATATTTGCTCTAGGTACGCCCCTGGTTTATTCACTAAACTCTGAATTACAGTGAAGAGACATTTAGGGAAACTATAGTGACAGGAAAGCAAACTTGTTAAACTGGCACTATAGCTTACCCCTCCGTCAAGCACACCCCCCTTGTGGTGCAGAAGGGGTTAAAAATCCATTTTGTCACTTACCTGGGTCCAGCACCAATGTCTTTTGTGCTGGCTTAGGTCCGCCTTCGCTCCTCAATGACCGCTCTTGTAGTGGTATTTCCATGACGCTAGGTTTTGCGTGACTCTGGATGTCCCCATGCATAGCCACTAGAGGAGTTAACCCTGAACGGTAATTATTACTATTATTATTGTTTCTTAAAAATTGCAAATATTACCTTTGCAATGTCATTTACACAATCTAACTAATACACACACTGTATCACTGGCATACACACTTACACACTCTAAAACATACACATTCTCACTGACCTACACATTGTCACTTGCACATGCTCACTGACATAAACACTCTCACCGACATACACATTGTCAGTTACACACTCTTACTAACACCACACACAGTGTCACTTGCACACTCTCACACACACAGTGTCACTTACACATACTCTCTAACACAGTGTCACTTGAACACTCTCCCTAACACACACACACCCAGAGTCACTTGCACACTCTCACTAACAGTGTCAGTTGCACACTCTCACTAATACACCCCCCCCCCCCCCGAGCAGTGGGTGGGGGCCCTAAATACTAATAAGGGGGGGACCTAATGTCCTCCCCCCTGGCCCCCACCCCTGAGCGGTGGGAGGAGGCCCTAAATTAGAATGGGGGGGGCAATATCCTCCCCCTGACCCCCACCCCTGAGCGGTGGGTGGGGGCCCTAAAACTAATTGGGGGGGCACTAATGTCCTCCCCCTGGCCCCCACCCCTGAGCAGTGGAAGGAGGCCCTAAATTAGAAAGGGGGGGCAATGTCCTCCCCCCTGGCCCCCACCCCTGAGCGGTAGGTGGGCGCCCTAAAAACTAATTAGGGGGGACTAATGTCCTCCCCCCTGGCCCCCACCCCTGAGCAGTGGGTGGGGGCCCTAAATACTAATTAGGGGGGGACCTAATGTCCTTTTCTGTCCCCCACTTTTGAGCAGTTGGTGGGGGCCCTAAAAACTAATTAGGGGGGACCTAATGTCATCCCCCCTGGCCCCCACCCCTGAGTGGTGGGTGGGGGCCCTAAATACTAATAAGGGGGGGACCTAATGTCCTCCCCCCTGGCCCCCACCCCTGAGCAGTGGGTGGGGGCCCTAAATACTAATTAGGGGGGGACCTAATGTCCTCCCCCCTGGCCCCCACCCCTGAGCGGTGGGTGGGGGCCCTAAATACTAATAAGGGGGGTCCTAATGTCCTCCCCCCTGGCCCCCACCCCTGAGCGGTGGGAGGGGCCCTAAATTAGAATGAGGGGTGGGGACCTAATGTCCTTCCCCCCTGGCCCCCACCCCTGAGCGTTGGGTGGGGGCCCTAAAAACTAATTGGGGGGGACCTAATGTCCTCGCCCTTGTCCCCCACCCCTGAGCAGTGGGTGGGTGCCCTAAATACTAATTAGGGGGGACCTAATGTCCTTTTCTGTCCACAACTGCTGAGCGGTGGGTGGGGGCCCTAAATTAGAATGGGGGGGACTAATGTCCTCCCCCCTGGCCCCTACCCCTGAGCGGTGGGTGGGGGCCCTAAATACTAATTAGGGGGGGTGTGGGGAAAGTGACCTTGCCACTGGTTTTTGGAGGAGCCTAAGGCCCCTGGGATGTATTGCCCTAAGGAACTGAGTTGGGGCTTATGGACTCATATTATACTGTTACTGACCCTTTAAGAACTGTATTTGGGCATAATGGATTTTTATCATGCTGTTTCTGGCCCTTTAATTACTTTGGAGCAGTGTTGCAACTTTAAATTGGCACTTCGGATACAGTCGAAGTGCCGAAGTAGTCAAAGTGGGCACCATTCGACAAACCATCTTTGTTCATTCGAACGAGGTCAGCGGTATGTGTAGCCAAATCCATGGAACTGAAATCGGCTACACATTTCAACGAACACCGCTGACCCTTACCTTCTCCTGCACTAAGTTTTCAGCCACAGAGACTGAGTCCCATTCGAAGATTCAAACGCATGTTCGAATGGGACTTAGTCATTTTTTCATTGTGAAATTGACCGACCGCACAGCCCAAATCTATAGAACTGTTTTGGGCAGGAAAATGTGTCGGTCAAAGGTGACTTATATCTATCTCCCGAACGGCTGAACGGATTCAAATGATTTTTGGGTATTAATATTGGATGTATAGTTTTAGAGTTATGAAAGTTGGGTAAAAAGTATGTTTTAAACTGTACGGCTAATTGTGTTACCTTTCAGGCTAAGGGGAGGAGATGTATGGGAGTGTTTGTACTGTATACTATGTGTTTATTTGTTGTTCTGTAAAACCCTGTGGGCGGTCATGTATGTGTTAAACCTGCATAAAAGAAGGCCCTTTGGTGCCAAGTAAACAGAGTTCTTTCTTCACCCTCAATCTAGAGTCCTGTCTCTTATTGGGGGAATTGCTATATCACTACAAGGGATTGCTATGCTCTGCATACTCCCTTTGCTAATCACTACTAAACTCTTTTAAGAGCTTGTTCCTGCTTCACTCTCTTGGAGGAGAGGTTCACCCACTGGAACCTGGAGCCTTGTCGTAGGTCCAGGTAGGAGACAGCTGGAGCCTTGTCGTAGGTAGGAGACAGCGAGACCCCAACCAAGCTGCGGCTGTTCGTGGGGTCTGCGGTGGTTGTGGTGTCTGCGGAGCGCTTGGAGCCCTTTGTAAGCGCTAGGAGCATCCTTCAACGGAGGTTCCCAGTCGGCGTGCCAGGTGATCCGTTACAGGGGAGACCTAATGTCCTCCCCCCTGGCCCCCACCCCTGAGCGGCGGGTGGGGGCCCTAAATAAAAAAATTATACCCCCCAGGTGACTAGGGGTCCCCAAACCCCTAGTCACCCCCCTCCCAAAAAATGAATCCCTACCTACCCCCCTCACCCTAAAAATAGTGAGGGGGGACCATTAGCTAAACCTGTTAAAAAAACTGTTTTCTTTCTTCTAAAATCTTCTTTTTTCAACCCCAAAAAAGGCCAAATAAAAAGCCATAATAACCGAGGCACTTTAAAAAAAAAAAACTAAAAAAAAAACCAGCGCAAAAAAAAAAAATCCATCTTCACCCGGCGAGGGCTCCGCCCGGACTGAGTTCTGCAGGGCGGGGGAAGGCTTATTTAAGCCACCCTGGGTGCATATCTAATAACCAGTTACTCAAAACTGTAACACGAAACTAGTGACTGCCATTGCTGCCCAGTCGTGAGAAAGGCCTATAAAATAAAGGGGGGAAACCAGAGACAGGTCTTTGCAAGCCTTGCACAGATCACTGTCCACCATCCTGCTCCCATCCATTGTCAGCGAGTAGGAGATATTACATTTATATAAAAGGGTATAGCGAGTAGGGGCATATTATTTACTAATACTAAGTAATCTTTACTTAGTATTAGTAAATTTGGCTGAAAGACCAATTTAGGTCTTTCAGCATTTTGGTAGATAACTCCCTAATACCGTGGGAATTAGGGAGTTATCTACCAAGCGGCTGCAAGAGAAGTTCCGAAATTCCGAAGTGTCGAAGTTGCCGAAGTTCCAAAGTGTCGAATTGCCGAAGTCCTGAATTTCGGAATGCCGAACCGAACCAAATTTTTTTTCCCATGCACATGCCTAGTGTGCATACTGTGTCTAAGTGAGAGTGTGTGGTTGTCCTTGTGTATATATAGCAATGTGTGTACCTGCCATTTAGAATTGAGGTGGATATTCTGGCTCCTTTTCCCTCACCTCTTTTGGAGAAAAATACCAACCTTTGCATTGCAAGTATTTTTGCCATACTAACTGGCTGCGCTGGTAACATTCAGACATCCCATCATGCAAAAAATGCATTTCAGGCAGGTGGTCTCACCAGCTACAGAAACCTCGCCACAGACACGTAGTCACCAAACATGTATGAACACCTAGACACACAGATACAAATACAGGTGCATACATACACATTGTGACAGGCTGTCATTTCCTCCCTGACGACTGATACTACAGGGGCCTGTTCAGCTCTTAAAGGGCCGGATCTTGACCAGGTCCCTGTTTACCAAGTATTAGGAGGGAGGGGAGCGCAAATCATATAGAATATAATGGAAATCACACACACATTATATGTTGTGTGTGTGTGATTTCTGGGATATTGTATAGGATTTGTGGGTGTCAGGGAGCAACATGCCAAATGTTGGAGTCTCCTGGAACCTATTGGGATCAGGGCCGGCCTTAGGCATTTAGACGCCCTGTGCGAAAAAACTTCACAGCGCCCCCCCGTCATCCATGTATGCTGTAATGTTTGTGTTGTCTGTGTATGTGATAGTAGGTGTGATGACTGTGTGTGATATGTATGCTATGTGTGATATTTGTAATGGGTGTATTAACAGTGTGTGATATGCGTGTATTGGTTGTATGTGAATCACACACACACACAGACACACACACACACAGAGTCAGACGGCCATACACACACACAGGAAGACATCCACACACACACACACACACACACACACACACACACAGGCAGACAGTCATACACACACACACAGACAGACAGTCAGTCAGTCATACACACAGTCATACACACAGTCATACACACAGACACACACAGACACAGACAGTAATACACACAGACACACACAGAGGCAGACAGTCATACAAACAGACACACACAGGCAGACAGTCATACACACAGACACACCGAGGCAGACAGTCATACACACAGACACACAGGCACAGACAGTAATACACACAGACACACACAGAGGCAGACAGTAATACACACAGACACACACACAGTCATACACACAGACACACACAGAGGCAGACAGTCATACACACACACACACACACACACACACGCAGACAGTCATACACACAGACACACACAGGCAGACAGTCATACACACAGACACACAGAGGCAAACAGTCATACACACAGAGGCAGTCATACACACAGTCATACACACAGAGGCAGACAGTAATACAAACAGACACACACACAGAGGCAGACAGTAATACACACAGACACACACACAGAGGCAGACAGTAATACACACAGACACACACACAGAGGCAGACAGTAATACACACAGACACACACACAGAGGCAGACAGTAATACACACACACAGGCAGAAAGTCATACACATACACACACACACACACACAGGCAGATAGTCATACACACAGACACACAGAGGCAGACAGTCATACACACAGAGGCAGACAGTCATACACACAGACACACACACAGAGGAAGACAGTCATACACACACACACACACACAGACACACACAGGCAGACAGTCATACACACAGACACACAGAGGCAGACAGTCATACACACAGACACACAGAGGCAGACAGGCATACACACACAAAGACAGTAATTCACACACACAGACACACACAGGCAGACAGTCATACACACAGACACAAAGAGGCAGACAGTCATACACACACACAGACAGTAATACACACACAGGCAGACAGTCATACACACAGACACACAGAGAAAGACAGTCATACACACACACACACAGACAGTAATACACACAGGCAGAGAGTCACACTCACCTGACAATCACACAGTTACCTGTGGAGTTCATTGTGGAGGCCGTGCAGCTCCTGGTGACTGTTTGGTGGGGAAGCATTTTTTTTTTAATCCCGCCCGGCTGTGCGCCCGCACGGTGCCCCCTGCTCCATGGCGCCCTGTGCGGCCTCACAGCTCGCACACCCCTAAGGCCGGCCCTGATTGGGTGTCTATAAAATACCAGCTAGGACAGAACCCTATCAGGACATATTTAGTTGCTATATTTAAAAAAATAAATAAAATCAAAGACATTTCAATCAGTTTATCAAAAAGTAGGGCTCACCATGTTTATCAGCTGCTGATATGACTCCGTAGAAGCGGCACTTTGGTCCAACCTAGTTCAATAATGATAGGTTGGGTTAGCCCACCCTATTTGACTTGCGGCTTATTAGCTCTGGACAGATAATGTGAAAACAAAACTTGAACACTCTCACATCAGCAGCTGAGAAACTTGGCTTTGGGTGTTTGGATCTAACCAAAATTTGTCAAACTGATTGAAAATGGTTTGACAAAATAAAACAAAAAAATGTACCATCCCAAAGACTATATGTACCATAAGCACCACAATGCGCTGTAGTAATTATGATGCTATGTCCCTGAATATGTGTGCAAGTATGTGAATACATGTAATAACTTTGCTGCACAATGAGCACACCATGATGCTTCTCATTTAACCATTTAAACAACAAATGGGTGAAAAAATGCATAAAGTACACACAAAATCTATATTTAGTAAGGGTTTATTGAATGCATAGTTAGCAAACTGTAAATAAATAGGTAGTAAATCTGTGAAAATGCATATATTTAATGCTTTGGTATGTCAGTATCTATTGAAGTATGCGTATACATATTTACTATCCTGTGCACAAATTTACTGGTATATATTTATATTTAAATTATATACATGGGGAGCAACTCTGCTGCATGATATGGGGTTGCATGTAGTAAAACACTGATTGTAAATCTCCTGTGCAAAATGACACTCTATATCTACTGCTAAGCCAACCCCATCTCTCCCAGCCTATTGTTAACATCCATGGCAGAATGGATTTCCATAGATAATGTACTGTCACCTTGGAAGCAGAGAGGACAGACTTCGGCTGATGGGAGTCCTAACTTTTGAGGCTAACCTGATAAAATTTGGTCAGCTGGCAAGTATACACTTACTGGCATGATGTTAAACCTGCATGATGTTAATTCAGGAACAGGGCTGGTGGACAACTTAGGCTCAATATTGAATATTCATGATATTTAGTCATTATGGGTAGGTTTAACAGATCCACCATTTTTGAAGGAACATGTATAATGTTTACATATTTATGAAAACGAGTGAAAAGGGTTGCCGTGCAGTATGTACAATACATATTCTGCAGGATTCTTCATTGCCTAATTACTTAATCTTATTATTATTACAACTTCTTCTTAATTCTACATACTACAGGGCTAAACTTTTCATCATCAATATGTATATGTGAAATGGTCACTGAAAAAATGGTGGACGTGGTAACCCTAATTATGGGTAATGTATACAAAGCTGAATTTCCCAGTAGGGAGTGTGGGGATTTGCTTGCTGGTACATTTTGTTTAGTAAAGGACTAGCAAGTTCTTGTTCTGTCACTTTTAAAGTGCATTTAGTTTTGTTTTGTATAGCCTCAAAAGCTGTCAATCAGATCCCAGAGTGAGTGGAAGTGTCTATCCAAATTTCTGTGCCAGTTATTACTGCCATCAACATACACATTTTGCAAGATGGCAATTACACAAATCTTCACTGCCTGGAAAGCAAAGTGCCCACTGTGATTTTTGGGAAGGTTACATAGAGTGCTTAGCTCTTGTGTAATCCTTACCATATTGGTGAATGGCAGAGCCTAAATGTCTACCTCACCTGCACTTTCTGTGCGTATACATTAACACACTCTACAAGAATACATCCACACGTATTCACACACATTAAAAATCCAGTGAAAAATATACATTTTGACATGAATGGCAATTTTCATATTTACTAATGCCAATTCTGGTTGATAATTGGTCTGAAGTGTATCATTGGTCAGAAGTGTTGGTGTGATTTTTTTTTTAATTTTTTTTTTTAATAATGACGTCGGGGATTAATGTTTTTAGTTCGGCCATTCGAGGGGCATCTGAAGTACAATATGTTTTCACAGGTATTTATTTTCTTGGGCCCCCATTTATTAGAGTGAGCATAGCCAGTGCCAGACTATTTTGCACCCTAAGCAAGACCAGCTACTTGCGCCCCCTCCCCCTCAAAAAAACAAAAATTGACAACTTTGTGTGCATTCTCCCACCAGCTCTTCCTTTTACCAGCCCCTTTTGTGTCTTTCTTCTCCCCCCAGCCCCTCTGTGTGCCTCTTTGTCCCCTCAGCCCCTCTGTGTGCCTCTTTGTCCACTCAGCTCCTCTATGTGTCTCTTTGTCCCCAGCTCCTCTGTGTGTCTCTTACTCTTACCATCCCCTTTCGTGTCTTTTTTTTCCCCCAGCCCCTCTGTGTGTCTCATTGTTCCTCCATACCCTCTGTGTGTCTCTTTGTCCCCCCAGCACCTCTGAATGTCTCTCTTCTCCCCAGCACCTCTGAATATCTCTCTTCTCCCCAGCCCCTTTGTATGTGTTTTTGTCCCCCCAACCCCTCTGTGTGTCTCTTTGCCCCCCAGCCCTCTGTGTCTTTGTCTCTTTGAGCCCGACTGTATCTTTTTTAGTCCTCTTAGCCCCTCTGTGTCTCTTTGTCCCCATCCCTTCTGTGCACCTCTTTACCCCCTCTCAGCCCTCTCTTTGCCTCTTCCCTCCTCTCAGCCCTCTGAGTGAATTCCCCCCTAGCCCTCTGTGTGCCACTCTCTCCTCAGCCCTGTGCGCCTCTCCCACCCTCAATCCTCTGTGTGCCTCCCCCCCTCAGTCTTCTGTATGCCTCCCCTCCCCTGTCCACTCTGTGAAACTCCCCTTCCAAACCCTCCCTTGTGGCCTCTCCCCCCATGCCAGCTCACCTACCTCCTCCATGTAGTGTTGCTGAGTCATGCACTGTAGTAGAGCAGTTTCAGTATCCCCCACCTGGTCTGACAGGAAGTTGTTCGGTGCTCCCTGCTGGCACTTCCCGTTAGAGGTCTACCATGGTTCGTGGCTCGGCCATGCTACATGCTGTGACTGGCAGGAGGGGAGTGCTGTTCTGTGTGCTCTCCTCTCCTGGTCACTCGGTCTGCATTGGGGGTTGATTAGAGGCTTGGGGACCCCTAACTACCCTAAGAGGGGTTGGGATGTGGACAATGGCTCAATTTTTTTGTGGGTGAGTGGGCAATGATATGTCCACTTGTATTTTATTAGTAGCACCCCCATCTCCCATAGTTGGAGGGCTACGGAAGACATTAGGTCCCCCTCCTTGTTTTTATAACATTAACAGCTCCTACTCACTGCCTATGGGTGGAGGTTAGGGAGTATACTAGGTCCCCCCTATTATTGTAATGACAAGTCCCAACCAACTGACCATGTGGGATATCCTATTGTCCCCTCCCCCCTTTTATATAAATGTAATATCTCCTACTCGCTGACAATGGATGGGAGCAGGATGGTGGACAGTGATCTGTGCAAGGCTTACAAGGACCTGTCTCTGGTTTCCCCCCTTTATTTTATAGGCCTTTCTCATGACTGGGCAGCAATGGCAGTCACTAGTTTCGTGTTACAGTTTTGAGTAACTGGTTATTAGATATGCATCCAGGGTGGCTTAAATATGAAATGAGAAAACATATATATTGTTGGGTAAATCATTTATTATTCGTTTAGCTATATCAGTCCACATTCATCATTTAACTATGAGAGAACTTTACTGGGAACATATTACTATCTCTGATCTGGATTGATGCTGAGATTTTTTTTAGGAACCGTTTTTAACTTCCGTTTAATTTCTTCCAAAGAAACTATTAGTAATCTGCCATTCTTCTTTTCCAAAACAGTGGTTAAAAGTCCAATTGAACGGAATCCTTCTGCTCATATCACATCGAATAAAATGGGATGTTACAAGATTCAGTCAATGAGAAAGCTAAAAAACCTAATCTAGACCAAGATTTTCATGCTGTTCTAGTGCTTCAGGAAAGAGCCATAAATGGCAGCCACATTATCACTCCATATTGTTACGGAAATAGAGCCACCAAATTTTGTGCTTTAAGTAAGGATTGTTGCTTTAAAATAAACCCAACAACTTGATTTATCTTACATGCATGAATCCTTTTTCACTTTTTATAGCGCTTTTTTTTTTTTAATCCAATGCCCCATTTGTTGGCAGTGACCTTAACAGCTTAATTAAAAACTAATGCACTGTGAGAGTATGTATCCGCTAGCACTCCCAGGGCTCTGAAGCTTGACAAAAAGAGTCCCATTTCAGCTTTCCCTCCTCTCAAGCACTTTTTTTCTCAGCAACATTAATGTTTCTAATAACATCGGAATAGATTTGACCTTGTGTATTAATCTTGAATGCTGTAAACGCTAAAATAACTCGTTCTCTGCTGAATTATCTCTTCACTCCATGTTTATTTTTCATTATCTTTTAGTTGTCAATCATGCAATCTTACAGAGCCACATGTTTGTCTGATCCAACCTCATGTTCTACACATGTTTACCTGGTGTTCAACTGCATACACATTCGGGGGTGGTAGTCTGTATGTCCTGCTCTCTGTTGACGGTATGAAATAAAAATTAGGATGCCTATTTATTCTGCTGGTTGGGGATTTGAGTATGGTCATCTGATCAGTTGGTCACCAAAAACAGCTCCAGCTTAGAATGCATAATTAACTTGGCATTCCTTTTAAAGTTAATTTTAGCTGTTCTTTGTCTGTCATAGTTAGTGCCAACCATCTTAGCAATTCACAAAAAAATTATGTTATGCTCCTTATTTAAACTGCAATCTGTATACTGTCCTTAAACAAAACATAGAAGAGGTATTAATTAGGCTTAATGCAGGTCCTAAGCCGAGACAACCTTATCCAAGAGCCTTCATAAACCAATCACAACTAAGTGTGTTTACCAACTTGTCTAACTTCTGAATTATTAGAGTTCGACAATTCATGCCTCCCAACATTGGCTGGTATGAAATCAGAACGGGTGGGTGGGCCTTATGGGGGCATCATCAGTGACTCAACTTGCATAACTGATGACACCCATAATGGATGGGCTCCTCTGGGAAGTTGGCGGGCCTGTCCTCTGAAGGGGCATGTCAACCTGGTGTCAAGCACACTAGGCCAACAGCTTCCTGGCAGGCCTCCAACTTACAGGACCAGGCAGAGAAAGTGGGACATTTGTGATCCCTCACCATCTGGGGCTCACACTAGACAGAAAAAAAACCTATGTAAAGTCTTACATCTATAGGTATAGACTTCATCACACATACACTGGCTCACAACAACATTCTAAGGAAATATTCCAGTACAAAGATACAGAACATTTAGGGGTGGATATCAGTAAAGAAAGCTTAGAGTTTATTTTGTGCTTGATTATCCCGTTATCTACAATATTAAAGTGTGTAGAAAAAGAGAAAGATGATTTGAGATTTATAAGGTTTTGGTTGATGCTGGTAATTTCAGCATTGATCATACATTTATAAACCCTCGCTTTTAGAAACAACTGTCAAGTTATTTATTCTGGAATAATTATTTTGTTATGTTATTTTCTAATTAATATCAGCCTCCTGAGTACCCAGTTTATGAAATTCCCAATACTTCTTTCAATAAACATACAATGCATTCAATAAAAACAATGTAAAAGTTACTTGTGCACTTTCCCAAATCCTTATGCATATGTAAATAACTAAGTTTATTTTAGTATCACTTAAATGGCCATTAAAAAATGCTGCTCTGCCACAGGCTGAAATCGTTATTGCTGATGATTTTAGCCAATCAGATGCTTTTTTTTATAGAAAAGAATTGGGAGGCTACAGTGTATGGGAAATTACTGGTGGCTATGTGTCAGCAACTAAATGTGTTTTTGCAGCTCAATTAAAATATTGCCCTTTCTCAGAGAGAGAGAGAGCAGTGTCTATAACGGAGAGACTGCATGGACAGTCTTTTTGCACCGGAATCGCTACATTAAAGGGATACGCATCACTTGCCAATTAAATTTTTTAAACCAGCAAGCAAACATTTTAAAACACATACAAACCAAAATGAAGAAGGAAAAGTATGTAAAAAACATTTATAAACTTACTATAAACTAGGCCATCTTGCATTAATGGGCACACCTCTGAGCTAGGGGAGTTTATTCATCCTCCCCCTCCTACCCTCTTACCCACACTTCTCAGTTTTAGACTAATTCACCAATGTTAGAAACAGGGCATCATTGTGCAGCAGTAGAAGAGAGAAACGTGTCACTGCATCCAGCTCTACATGATCACATTGATCAAACTCACTCTCTTCTCCCCCTGTCAGGGTGTTGCAGGGTGAAGAACTCTTACAGCTGCACATCATACATGTGTAAATCTGTCAGGTATGCCCAATTCCTTTTTACAGCATTCCTAGGGATAGGACACTGATTGGTTAGATCAGTGTGTGTCCCTGCCGATTTCAGGCTGCAGAGTGAGGCAACTGTCTCATTCAAAGCAAATCTTTTGAATGAGCAGTTGTCTCAAACTAATGCATGTCCCTTAGGCTGAAGTGGTTCTGGTACTTAGTGTCGCTAGTGCAGACAATATTAATACTGATGAACCCAATGAGAAGGTGGAAGCATTAATACTCCTAATTAATACCAGATAAAGGTATTGTCATGTGGTCCTTGTCATGTGCCCCAGTCTTCTACGATGCCAAAATAGCAGACTAAGCAGCTGATTGTAAAAAAATAAAATAAAAATTTAAGTACAACTAGAACACCTACAACTCCTGATACTTTGTTAACCTTAAGGCATTAAGGAATCATTGAAGTTGCAGTTTTATCACAGTTGGAGGATGGGGGGAGCGGAAGGCTGCTTTTTTGATTGCCATTGATCTGAAATATTTCTGATCAAAAATACACATGTAAGTTAAACCTGAACTTTGATGCAGAGGTCATGACACCGCAATTTGGAATATGCACACATCTGTCCAATAAAAAACTAAAGACACAAGTTAAAAGGATGGTAAATATTTACTTTGGATGAGAGAGTGAAGAAAAACAAAAGAGAGTGAAAATAGAGCAATTGGAGGGGAATATAAAGAAATGCGTGTAAATATGATTAGATATACAAGTTAAGCATTAACTCGAAGGAAATAAGAAGAGGAGAGGAAAAGTATGAAATAAGAAGCAAAAGCAGAGGGGGGAAAAACCCACCACCATGTCAAGGGAGAAAGGGAAATAAGGAAGTTCATAAACAAACCAATAACAAGAAGGAAATCAGAGATCTCAGATCAATAGGAAGGAGGACAAGTTTGGGAAATCAAGCAGACCAGTGGAGGAGAGCAGGTCCTCCAAGATTTCAATAAGCTCGGTCCCATCCTACCTGCAGGGACCCTGTGCCTGAGTGAAATGGAGTCCACTGTATTCCACCCTGTCACCCAGGGCCCAAAATAGCTACGTAAAAGAGTCTGCGCCTCAGGAGAGGACAAGTGATACAGTAAACCAGCAGATTGTTTAAAGGGACACTGTAGGCACCCAAACCACTTCAGCTCATTGAGGTGGTCTGGGTGCTGTGACCCTTTTGCACTTAGTGCTGCAATGTAAAACTTTGCAGTTCAAGAGAAACTGCAATGTTTACATTGCAGCTCTAAGTCTGCTCCCAGTGGCTGCCTGCCAGACAGTCACTGGGGGCGCTTCTGGGATCCTAACGGACTTTTGGTCCGTTATCTGACGCTGGACGTCCTCACAGACCTCCAGCGTCAGATGTTCCCCATAGGAAAGCATTGAATAATGCATTAGGTCTCCCCTGCCGGCTGACGTCGGCAGGGGAGGAGTGTTGGTGGAGCCTGGCCCAGTGCCGAGGGACATCGCCGCTGGATTCAGGTAAGTCGATGAAGGGGTTTTAACCCCTTGAACCCTGCGGCAGGGGGGACATATTAACCATATAGTGCCAGGAAAACTGGTTCAGAATTTGGCCATTTTCACTGTTGTTTAGTGTATAACTTGGTATTGTTCAAAGCATCTTTATGTCTATGTATGGAAGTGTCTGACCTTTTATGGCAGACACTCCCCCCCCATACCACGCAGCAGCAGTACCATCTCCCCACGCAAGCTGCGGATTAGAAACTCACCTTCTTTTTCTGTAGGTGAGATGATGTTTATGCCCTTCCTATTACTGCACTATTAATCATGTTGTTAGTAAAATATGTTACATATAATTAATTCCAGTCCTCGTCTTTCTTTAAACCATTTTGAACAAAAAATAAAGTTAAGAGAGCACTTTTAAGTCAATACTTCAAAGTGGAAGTCAAACAAGAAAAGCCTTTCTAATCTTTCAATATAACTGGATTGTTGTCCCAAAGTTCTGAGCAAACTGCTAGCAGCTCACAGGAGGAGGATCAAAAGAATGCCCCTTATCTGATCCAAGGGCAAATGGAGCACATACCACATGATCCGAAAAGAAAGCCTGCATACAAATTGCCAAGCTTAACATGGGAGAAAAAAAAAGCAAAAACAAGAACCTCCAACATATTGTTTTCTATTTTTCCTTTTTCTTTTTGCCCCAGGAATAACACAGACACTTGCTGAGAAATGCTACAATGGCCAGCACAGCCCTGAAGACAGTAAAAAATGAGGAGTGGTGCAGGACATCTGTAAATTCTATTCTGCAGAAATGATTTAAATAAAACCTAAAGCATGCGTTTGCCAAAAATACCAATTTATATCGATCAAATTGGGTGTTCCACGGTCTTTTGACCTGCACTGGAAGTCAATGAGAATATTTTACAAGTGGCAGTTTATATGTTTTTTTTTTTTTTTCAAAGGGAATCCTTAGAAGAATGACTGCAATTACCGGACTTGTCAAATAATATATTATTTTAAATTTCTGCTCTACGAAGTAATTATACTGATGTGCTCGGCCACTCTGTATTTCACCGTCCCTTACATCGAACGCCAGTTTTCTAATAGTCTAGCTTTTCAATAGTCTTTCGGCAGCGCTTTCCAGGGTAAATTCCCTTCAGCATCACAATGTCTAAGAGGCGGGCAATAAACTGGTCTGGGGCATGCTAAATGTAACCCTGTAAAAAGCTAAGAAATAGCAAGGGAGTCACTATCTGCGAATCTCGGGGTCACCTGATGCAGGAGAAATGGACGATAAAAACAAGCATGTTCCAAAATTATGTAGAATATTCCATTTGTGGCTTGCTGCAGTCGGGGAGGGAGCAGAATTTTAATCAGAGAGACTGCAGTGACAGACTGCAATGTGCCTAGTATTATACTGTCCAAATAAATCATATTAACACAGCCAGACGCTCTGTGCACAGAGCAGCTTAAAGCTGTCAGCGCTGAGTCTGGCCAGGGGAATGGAGCTGCTGGGGAGTGGGGAGGGAGAAAGTAAAACGAGAGTGGAAAAGAAAGAGAGCGGGGAAAACAAAGAAACATAAAGGCAAATAAAAAGAAAGGATACAAGGTACAAGGAAGCAGATTGATTTTGGAAATTGGAAGGCTTGTTTTTAAGGAAGAGGGCGTTAAAGTGAAATAAAGATGATGATAGAAACAAATGAACAGTGTAATGTAATGGTGTTAACTATATGAACATAGAACATTTAGTGTTTTCTGTTTTTGTTATTGGAGAGAAGACAGGCATTCTATTTGGTTTTAGTACAGGTACCTCGCCAATGCTGGCCATTTAAATGGAGATTAGCTATTCCACGGCAATAGGAAATCATTTTATGGCATCAGAAGGCGATCTCAGGACAACAAAGGATACAATTATAGAAATGACTGAATAACGGAACGCAACATGAGCTGGACAAAGAAAGCATTTAGGATTTGAACGATTCCAGAAATGTAATGCTGCATTGTAAAATTAGATGTTGTCTGAATGTGGCCTGTGCTTGTTACAATATCACTGCAGTAATGTAAGAAAATGTTGTTGCTAAAACCACGCAGGGTATTATTGGAATCACTATCACAAAGCTACCGAAATAAACAGATCAGTCTGTTTTAGTAAAGCCAGGACAAGTGGCTTATCCTACATATTACATCTTATTGGCATTTACAGTGGTTAGTTTCGTACCGGGTATTTAAGGTCATTTATAATTGAATTTACTGTAAAACAAACTCAAACATATTGTTACCTATTGTTTTTACTGAAATTGCTATTCATATGGAATAAGAGCCCTGACAGTTAGAAGATACATTTATTAAGGGGTAAATGGAATTGTCCAATAAAAAAAAAAGATGGTAAATTGAATAATTAATAAAATAAAATTTGGAAGGAAATTATTTATTATAAATGAAAATGACTGTTATGTGATAAGGATGTGTAATAATTTTCCAGTGGAATCCAGGTTGATCGTATCATAATTATCATATGGCCAGGATCGATACTAACCGGACACGGTAAACCTTAGACAGTATCAGGAAAAGATAGGACAGAGTATGTTAATGGTCCTTAACGGTTCTAAAACATCCCTGCAGGCAGGTAACACAAAGACACAACAAGCCAAGGTCAGGATTCTAGAAGATCAACAATATGATAAGGCAAGCCAAGGCCAGGAGTACAGAAAAAAAGAGTAGTCAAAAATTAGCCTGTGAAAAAATCTAAAATAGTAAGCAGCAATAGTAAATGCTCTTGATAGCCAGCTGCCACATTAACTAATATAATATAAGTCCCCATATTTGTACAAGGTAGGTTTTATAGCTTCTCCATGTCAATACTCGCTATGCCGCATGTAGGGGCATGTCCACTAATCAGCAAGTAGAGTAGGTCAAAGAAAAATCCACAAAACCCAACGCGAATATTGAGGTATTTCCCCACGCTATGTAATCTCAGTCAGAGTGTGCTTGTAAACCAGCCAATCACAGCACTCTGAGTGAGGTTGCATAATGTGGGGAAGCCACATAGCCATGCAATGCAAGCTTATTTTGTGTGGAGCCCTTTGTGGGTGGAGATAGATATTTTTTTTCATGCATTCCAATTTATAATTTTTCCCGTGAATTTTTTTTTTTAAAAATCGGGTCTTTAGTTTTTTTTTTTTATTAGTCCAGCTGGTTATTATGGAATTTTATTTGGCCATTTGTGGGTCTGAAAAAGAAGATTTAAGAAAAAAAGAAAATGTTGAATGTAAGTATTTATGTTATTGGTTATTGGTTTTATTGGCTTCTATATTATTAGGGTGAGGGTGGTTGGTAGGTTTAAATTTTTAATTGGGGTGTGGTGTGGCTAGAGGCTTGGGGATCCTTAGCGAGACAGGGGGTGGACATAATTTTGGGGGGTGGGCAATAGCATGTCCACTCTCCCTTCTATATTTATTGATACCCCCCACTTGTGCCCATGCATTCAGTATTAGAGCCTCACCCACCACCCATAGATGGTGGCCAGGGAAACATAAGGTCCCCCCCGTTTATCAACATTAGAACCCCCACCCACTGTCCATTGATTGGAGCTGGGGGGACACTAGATCACCCCGTTATCAATATTATAGCTCTGACCACTGCACATTCATCTTCTATTATGACAAGCAGCCACTTGCAGCTCTCTATTTAGCAGATATGCCCCTCCTCTTACTATGGGGAGGTATAAAACCTTCCTTGTACTAATGTGAGGAGCATAGTGACTCCTGCAGGAACCCAGTTGTTTCAGGATTATTGGAAGTTGCAGCTTGGAATTATTTTTTTGGGGGGTGAAATTGCCAGTTTGCCCAAATTTGGCCGAATCGCGATTCTGCTGAAACAGAATCTTCAAGTTTATAAAAAATTAAATAAGTAAAAAATATAAACACCAATGTATTACAGTTAACATCAATTGTACTGTTATTCATTGTATATACAGACTGGATTTAGGTATACAAGGTATATAAACATGGGGGATGGGAATGATATAGAATGCAGTCTAAGCCCCAAAATGCAAACTCAAACATATCAGCATTTACATTTTGCACCAAAGCGCAAAGGCGTCAAAATTGTCTCAAGTGTCTCTCCAAGCAACTCTAACATCTTCATGAGTATGTTGGAAGAGATTACAGTCTTCACATTGCCCTTGTTTAGATTCTGCAAAAACTGAAAAAGATGCATAAATAACAATTTTGTGAGTTGGAATGGCACCAGAGATCACTGATATTTCATTGACATATTGAATGAAATGGATCTGATTATTAACTCCTTCACTATGTGAAAAGTGTATACATCTACACCCTGCAATTGTGTATACGCAATTATTAATATTGCAAATTAAATCTGTGTAACAAACTTGTCAAAATTGCCCTTTTGGGATCCTAGGCAGCAGAATCAGCGCTACTATTAAAGTGCTGCTGCCAAAGTCAGTTAAAAACAAGTATATATAGTAGGAACAGGGCCGGATTAACATAGGGGCTGATGGAGCTGCAGCTCCAGGCCCAGGCCCATGGAATAGGCCCATTTAAAAAAAAAAAAAAAAAAAAAAAAAAAAATTTTTTTTTTTTTTTTTTTTTTACACACTACTCTAGGTTTACTCTTAGGTTTGCCATCTGACTGGTATTTTACTGGTTTGCCACCTGACTGGTATTTGAGGCTGCCTGGCCGTGCCAGTATTGCAGTAATACCGGCAATACAAATGCAGGTATTTTTCTCAGAATAAATGGAGATTACTCTGCAATACCAGCACCGGCCAGTAGGGGTCACTGTGTGTGGAGAGAGGCAGGGATAGGAAGTTACAGCATATCCCTGCCTCTCTCTACTACTTACTGATCCGTGGGGGAGCAGCAATACAGCACAGAGTCCAGACAGCAGCTCTACAGCTCAGGTAAGAGAGGGATGGGGGGAAAGGCAGCAGGGACACACGGGGACACTGAGACACTAGGGGACACTGAGGCACTAGGGGACATATGGGGACACTGAGACACTAGGGAAAACAGACACTAGGGGACAAATGTGGACACAGACACTAGGGGACACAGACACTGGGAGACCTGGAAACACTCAGACACTTGGGGACACTGGAAAACATGGGGACACTGAGACACTAGGGGACACTGGGACACATGGGGATGCTGAGACACATGGGGATGCTGTGAAACATAGGGACATTGGGAGACACTGAGAAATTGGGACACAGAGACACTATGTCCCCGTTTCTCCCCATGTCCCCCATCCAGTGTCGCTAGTGTCTCAGTGTCCCCAAGTCTCCCAGTGTCTGTGTCCCATGTCTCTCAGTGTCACTAGTGTCCCCATGTGTCCCATGTGTCCCAGTGTTCCCATGTCTATGTCCACAACTGTCCCCATGTCTCCCAGTGTCCCCAAGTGTCTGTCTCCCAGCCAGTGTCCCATAGTCTCCCGGTGTCCCCATGTCTCTGTGTCCCTAGTGTCTTAGTGTCCCCAAATGTTTCAGTGTCCCCATGTCTCCCAGTGTCTGTGTTCCTAGTGTCTCAGTGTGCCTAGTGTCCCCATGTCTCCCAGTGTCCCTATATGTCCCAGTGTCCCCATGTCTATGTCCACAACTGTCCCCATGTCTCCCAGTGTCTCCAAGTGTCTGTCTCCCAGCAAGTGTCCCCAGTGTCCCCTAGTCTCCCAGTTTCCCCTAGTCTCTCAGTGTCTGTGTTCCCATGTCTCTGTGTCCCTAGTGTCCACAAATGTTTCAGTGTCCCCATGTCTCCCTAGTGTCTCAGTGTCCCCATTTCTCCCAGTTTCCCTAAATGTCTCTGTGTCCCCATGTCTCAGTGTCCCCGGGTGTCTCAGTGTCCCCCGGTCTCTCAGTGTCCCCGGGTGTCTCAGTGTCCCCGGGTCTCTCAGTGCCCCCATGTCTCACTGTGTCCCCAGTATCCTAGTGACATGGGGACACACTGAGACATTGGGACACTGGGAGAAATGGGGACATTGAGACACTGAGAGACTAGGGGACTGGGCGACATGGGGACACTGACACTGTGATACCTCGGGACACTGAGACACTGGGTGACTTGTGAGACTGAGACACTGGGAGCAATCCACCTATACAGCAGAATCAAACTGTGAGTAGTCTGTTGGTGATTTTACAGAATTTTCTCTGATGTCACTCCTTGTGATTATACAAATGATTAAGGCTGGTATTTTTTTCCAAGAAAGGTGGCAACCCTAACTACTCTTCACATACTCTTGTTTAAAGGAGCACTATATGGTCAGGAACACAATCATGTATTTCTGACCCTATTATGTTAAAACCACCACCCTGGCCCCTTCTTGCCTCCCTAAGTATAGTTAAATATAACTTGTATTCAAGTCTGCAGCTGCTGGCTCTGCCTCTGAACTGACTGTCTGCTGACATCATCAGAAGTGGTGGTCTGAGCAAATTACAATACTTCCCCATAGGATTGGCTGAGACTGTCAACTATGCAGATCAGGGGCAGAGCCAGCACAAGTCCAACATAGCCCTGGCCAATCAGCATCTCCTCATAAAGATAAATTGAATCAATGCATCTGTATGAGGAAAGTTCAGTGTCTGCATGCCGAGGGTGGAGACACTGAATGGCAGTGCTGCACACTAGGCAGTACTGCCCCAGGAAGCACCTCTAGAAGCCATCTAAGGAGTGCCCAGTGGAGTTATTTTCTCTGAAAAGACAGTGTTTACTGCAAAAGGCCTGGATGGAATGATTCTACTTACCAGAAAAAAATACAATAAGCTGTAGTTGTTATGGTGACTATAGTGTCCCTTTAAGTTTGGAAGCTTAAGAGGGATGTATGGGAACAAAACTTGTGTGGACTGGCTGACAATAAAATTAGTTTGGGTAATGCAGACGCTGGTCTCTCTAACACTGTGGCATGTCCCCTTTCTTCTACACTCACTACATACACCTTTTCTCTGTCTCAGACTATATACCAGGAACTTCTGCCTGCTAGTAAGAAGGTAAGGAGACAAGTGGACATGTGAGTGCTAGGGGACCGCCCTTAGAAAGCATGGAGTGAGCGCATTTTAGGATGCATTTATGTCAAGCTCAGGATGCTGCCTGCATAGTATGCCCTTAGTTGGACAGCCTGCAGGATTGGCTGGCAGCCTGACATGCATTCATACCAGGCTGTCCTTCAAATTCTTTAGACAGACATGCCCCCTTTTTGGGAGGCATGACTGTTTTAGTGTTTTTGGTCAATAAGATCCCGTAATTAGGCCCATCATAATTGTCAGCACCAGGCCCAGTGTGCTCTTAATCCGGCCCTGAGTAGGAAAGCTGGACACAAACACACAGTCACCCCTCACCTCCAACAGTCACACTTCTACACTCACCTCTCCCACAGTCACGCACATTCTGATATGCAGGCACCCTCTCTCCCACCAACACAGTCACTCTAACACAAATCACAGCCTCACCATAAAAACAATGCACAAATCAAGTCTACAAGCATCCCCACCTTACAAATACAGAAGATGCACATGCTCACAGACACAGAGATACACATACACACTTGACATATGTGCCATGTGTCCTCAATGCCTCTCTATGAGAAGCATATGACTGAAAGTTACACTCATGACTGATGATCTCACAGAAGGTGGAGGGGCTGCAGAGAGGAGACTGTCTCATCATTAGATTACAAGTACATGTTATCACTTTCACGATGCGTGTAATCCAGTGCTGAGACAGTCTCCTCTCTGAAGCCACTCTGACTTTTGTGAGGTCAGCAGTCAGTATTGTTTCAGACCTTCTTTTGTGAGGTCATTGGTCATTATTGTGTCAGTCCACCTTTTGTGAGGTCATCAGTCATGATTGTTTTTGTCTATCAGATGTTTCTCATAGAGAGGCATTGATGATGCATGGCACAGGTGCTGCAATTGCCACAATACACCAGTCCAGTGCTTTTGTATGTGAAGCATTACATTCAATGCATCACTATGAGAAGCATTAGCTGTGTCATCATGCTGTGCATAATCATGCTGAATGTGAAAACCTTTAAAAGTCGAAGGATCTTATGGAGAAAGCAGCTCTATTGGCTGATTGTTAGACAGTCACTATAGGCGTGTTTTCTGCAAAATGTGAAATGGGAAACAGACAAAAGAAGCAGTGTCTATGCACTAAATAAGATGTAGTGATTTTGGTTCTTAGCATGTGCCTCACTTCCCACATCTGTTACATAAAAATCAATTTCCAGGCATCTTGACTTGAAGCCAGGATATGGCTTACATGCACTTACTGACAAGTATAATCTCCTATAAATGATCATTCCTCTCACTTGAAACAGGGTTTATGTATTAAGAACAAAATAGTTATATGTGCTCTGACTAAATTGCATGCAGTTTTGTTAAGAAGTATCAAAAATATTAACACAGGGGATAGTCAAGCAATTTGAGTGGGTACAAGAGAAAAAATAGCATTTTACACCATGGAAACCAATAGGATGTCTGTAAACATTTATATATATATATATATATATATATATATATATATTTTTATATACATATATATATATATATATATATATATATATATATACACTGTGTGCAGAATTATTAGGCAAATGAGTATTTTGACCACATCATCCTCTTTATGCATGTTGTCTTACTCCAAGCTGTATAGGCTCGAAAGCCTACTACCAATTAAGCATATTAGGTGATGTGCATCTCTGTAATGAGAAGGGGTGTGGTCTAATGACATCAACACCCTATATCAGGTGTGCATAATTATTAGGCAACTTCCTTTCCTTTGGCAAAATGGGTCAAAAGAAGGACTTGACAGGCTCAGAAAAGTAAAAAATAGTGAGATATCTTGCAGAGGGATGCAGCACTCTTAAAATTGCAAAGCTTCTGAAGCGTGATCATCGAACAATCAAGCGTTTCATTCAAAATAGTCAACAGGGTCGCAAGAAACGTGTGGAGAAACCAAGGCGCAAAATAACTGCCCATGAACTGAGAAAAGTCAAGCGTGCAGCTGCCAAGATGCCACTTGCCACCAGTTTGGCCATATTTCAGAGCTGCAACATCACTGGAGTGCCCGAAAGCACAAGGTGTGCAATACTCAGAGACATGGCCAAGGTAAGAAAGGCTGAAAGACGACCACCACTGAACAAGACACACAAGCTGAAACGTCAAGACTGGGCCAAGAAATATCTCAAGACTGATTTTTCTAAGGTTTTATGGACTGATGAAATGAGAGTGAGTCTTGATGGGCCAGATGGATGGATTGGTAAAGGGCAGAGAGCTCCAGTCCGACTCAGACGCCAGCAAGGTGGAGGTGGAGTACTGGTTTGGGCTGGTATCATCAAAGATGAGCTTGTGGGGCCTTTTCGGGTTGAGGATGGAGTCAAGCTCAACTCCCAGTCCTACTGCCAGTTTCTGGAAGACACCTTCTTCAAGCAGTGGTACAGGAAGAAGTCTGCATCCTTCAAGAAAAACATGATTTTCATGCAGGACAATGCTCCATCACACGCGTCCAAGTACTCCACAGCGTGGCTGGCAAGAAAGGGTATAAAAGAAGAAAATCTAATGACATGGCCTCCTTGTTCACCTGATCTGAACCCCATTGAGAACCTGTGGTCCATCATCAAATGTGAGATTTACAAGGAGGGAAAACAGTACACCTCTCTGAACAGTGTCTGGGAGGCTGTCTTTGCTGCTGCACGCAATGTTGATGGTGAACAGATCAAAACACTGACAGAATCCATGGATGGCAGGCTTTTGAGTGTCCTTGCAAAGAAAGGTGGCTATATTGGTCACTGATTTGTTTTTGTTATGTTTTTGAATGTCAGAAATGTATATTTGTGAATGTTGAGATGTTATATTGGTTTCACTGGTAAAAATAAATAATTGAAATGGGTATATATTTGTTTTTTGTTAAGTTGCCTAATAATTATTCACAGTAATAGTCACCTGCACATACAGATATCCCCCTAAAATAGCTATAACTAAAAACAAACTAAAAACTACTTCCAAAAATATTCAGCTTTGATATTAATGAGTTTTTTGGGTTCATTGAAAACATGGTTGTTGTTCAATAATAAAATTAATCCTCAAAAATACAACTTGCCTAATAATTCTGCACTCCCTGTGTATATATATATATATATATATATATATATATATGTATATATTTATACCTGTAACTATGAAGGTTAGGTTAATTGAGTCCACAGCTATGTTTTACACAGGATAAATGGGGCTCTGGATTCACAGTATACCCCCATCCCTCATGCCTCCTAGAACCTCTCTCAGCTATGTCACGGTAATATACCCCAACACGCAGGAATAGTTCAATAGTCAAGAGACAAGAAACAGGGTTCGTCTTACCGGACCTTAGAATGGCCGGACTAGGACGAGTAAGAAAGACAGAGTCTAGAACAAGCCGAGGTCAAGGGAACTGAGAGACAGCGTAACGTAGAACAAGCCGAGGACTGGTACACAGAGGACAAAACAGCGGATAAGCAAGCAAGGATAAGGAGAGAGCGGAGTCAGGAACAAAGCCAAGGTCAAGCACCAAAAAACCAACTGAACGATACAAGCACTAAAGGGAACTGGACAGAAACCACGATAGGGCAAGGAGTAAGGGAAACAGGTGAGTATAAATACCCTAAGGTTCACCTTGATTGGCCCTTGTCATATCCACGCCCCCAAAACGTGAGAGTATGGGGAACGTGGCACGACAGGGGCCAATGGGAGACTGATTCTAATTTAGTCTCCCACTGTCCCTTTAAGAGCGCGCCCGAGATGCGCGGCGCGCTCTTAGTGTCGGGCGGAACACGTGACCGCTTCTCACGGTCACTGCCCGCCTGACTGATCTTATCGTTGGCTGAGCCGCGCGCGGCGAGAAGAGAGGACCCCGGGCGGCCCCTGGAGAGGGTAAGTACCGCTACAGTACCCCCCCCCTGAAGACACGCCCACCGGGCGGGGAGGAGCAGGCCTGGCAGGAAAACGAGCGTGGAAAGAACGCACAAGGCGAGGAGCGTGAACAGCGTCAGCGGAAATCCAACTGCGTTCCTCAGACCCATAGCCCTTCCAATGTACCAGATATTGGAGGCGACCCCGAAGCAAACGAGAGTCAATTACAGCCGCCACTTCAAACTCCTCATGGCCCTCCACAGAAACCGGAGGAGGAGGAGGGACATGCCGAGTATAACGGTTGCACAGGAGGGGTTTTAACAAGGAGGTATGAAACACGTTAGGAATGCGTAGATTTTTAGGAAGATCCAATGCATACGAGACAGGATTAACCACATGCAAGATACGAAAAGGACCAATAAAACGAGGGGCCAACTTCATAGAAGGCACACGAAGACGAATATTGCGAGTAGAAAGCCAAACCCGGTCTCCCACAGCATAGGATGGAGCCGCCCTGCGATGCTTGTCTGCCTGAACCTTCTGGCGAGCAGCTGAAGCCACCAAAGAACACTGAACCTGCTCCCAAGTATTACGTAGACTAGCCAAATGTTCGTCCAGAGCTGGCATGCCCTGTAAGGAGAATGCAGCTGGAAGAACCACGGGATGCCGGCCATAAACAACGTAAAAAGGGCTGTTACCGGAGGATTCATGAGCAGCATTATTACGAGCAAACTCAGCACAAGGAAGAAGGTCAGCCCAATTGTTCTGATGGTGGGACACGAAACAACGAAGATACTGCTCTAGAGATTGGTTGGCACGTTCAGCAGCTCCATTAGACTGGGGGTGGTAGGCGGAAGAAAACGAGAGGGAGATACCCATCTCTGTACAAAACGTTCTCCAGAATCTGGAGATAAACTGGCTACCCCTGTCGGACACGATCGAAGTGGGAATACCATGCAACCGAAACACCTCCCTGGCAAAGATAGAGGCAAGTTCCTTGGATGATGGCAATTTGACAAGAGACACAAAATGAGCCATCTTAGAAAAACGATCCACAATCATCAGGATGACAGTTTTACCATTAGAGGGAGGTAATTCAACAATAAAATCCATGGATATATTGGACCACGGCCTCTCGGGTATGGGCAACGGATGCAACAACCCACAAGGAACTCTGTGGGAGGACTTCATACTGGCACAAGTGCTACAGGCATTAACGTAATCGGTGACGTCCTTGCGCAAGGAAGCCCACCAGAAATATCTAGAAACTGCTGAGAATGTCTTAGAAATACCAGGGTGTCCAGCAGTTCTAGTGTCATGATATAATGACAAGATGTCTCGTCTCTCCGGTATATCAACGAATAGCTTATCAGCAGGCCTCTCCCCAGGAGCCAAGTTTTGTTTAGCCTGAATAGCTTGTAAGAGAGAAGACGAAATAGAAAGAACAGTAGTCGCTATTATTCTGTCAGACGGAATGACAGGGGTAACATCGACCTCGAGTTTGTCAGTAGTCTCGAATTGTCTGGACAGAGCGTCAGCTTTAGTATTACGATCACCCGGTCTGTATGTGATTATGTAATTAAAACGAGACAAAAACAGAGACCACCTGGCCTGCCTAGAAGACAATCTTTTTGCTTCACTAAGGTATGAGAGGTTTTTGTGATCCGTTAAAATGAGAATGGGATCCCTAGTACCCTCTAGCAGATGTCTCCATTCCTTGAGCGCCAAAATGATAGCAAGGAGTTCACGATTGCCTACATCATAATTCCTCTCTGCTTTGGACATCTGTCTGGAAAAGAAGCCACAAGGGTGTAACGGCTTTTCAGGTGAATCTCTTTGAGACAAGATAGCACCTACCCCTATCTCAGAAGCATCAACTTCAAGAATAAAGGGCAGTGAAGGGACAGGATGCTGTAAAATAGGAGTAGAGGCAAATGTAGCCTTCAGGAATTCAAAGGCCTCGAGTGCTTCTGGTTTCCAGACATGAGTATTACCATCCTTCTTGGTCATTCTGGTTATAGGTGCTACAATGGCAGAAAACCCTTTAATAAAACGCCTATAATAATTAGAGAACCCCAGAAAACGCTGAATGGCTTTCAAACCCTGGGGTAGAGGCCATTCCATAATGGCAGACAGTTTCTTGGGATCCATACGAAAACCCTTGGCAGAGATTATATAACCCAAGAATTGGACTTCAGATTGATCAAATGAACATTTTTCGAGTTTGCAATAGAGACCGTTAACCAGAAGAGTTCTCAACACTAATTTAACATGCATGTGATGAGTCTGTAAATCAGTAGAATAAATTAATATGTCGTCCAAGTATACTATAACGAATGTATGTATATATTGACGTAGGACATCATTAATAAATTCTTGAAAAACTGCTGGGGCGTTACAAAGACCAAAGGGCATCACAGTATATTCGTAGTGGCCACTCCTGGTATTGAATGCGGTCTTCCACTCGTGATCCTTTTTGATACGTATGAGATTGTAAGCACCCCTAAGGTCCAATTTAGTAAAAACTGTGGCCTGTTTAAGCCTATCAAATAGTTCTGTGATCAAAGGTATGGGATACGCATTTTTGACGGTGATTTTATTTAGGCCCCTATAGTCAATACAAGGCCTTAATTCGCCATCTTTCTTAGATACAAAGAAGAAACCCGCCCCTGCCGGGGAAGAGGATCTTCTTATAAATCCCTTCTCTAGAGATTCCTTAATATATTCCTCCATAACCAGATTCTCCTGAGGAGATAAAGGATATATTCTCCCCTTGGGAGGCATCGTACCAGGTAATAAATTAATAGCACAATCGTAAGGCCTGTGAGGTGGCAATTTTTCAGCCTCCCTTTTATCAAAAACAGATTTAAGAGACAGGTACTGAGAGGGTATGACCGTAGGCACGGGAGGAATATTAGTAGAATTCAAAGGGGTGATTTTAACAATACAAGACTCTTGGCAAGAATCACTCCAAGAAACTATTTGTCCTGACTCCCAATCAATGGTGGGATTATGAGTACGTAACCAAGGATACCCTAACACGAGGTGAGAGGAAGGAGAAGTAATGATCTGAAACCGAATGGTCTCAGAGTGTAACACTCCTGTAGACATATGTAGTGGAACAGTTTCATGTGTGATAACTGGAGAGCATAATGGTCTACCATCTATGGCCTCAACGGCCAAGGGTGTCTCCTTCTCTCTGGTGGGTATGTTATTCTCCTTGACAAAACTGGAATCAATAAAGTTTTCGGCCGCTCCGGAATCAACCAGGGCTAGTATATTCCCTGCTATGCAGTTACTACCAATGTGCAGGGAAACAGGAAGAAGTAATTTATTAAGAGGCAAATGTGAGGACTGTGATGTCACACCCAAGGCCAGTCCTCTATACGGTCTTAGGTGCGATAGTTTCCCGGACGCACGGGACATTCTTGTCTCATATGACCCCTCCTACCACAATAAAGACAAAGTCCCTCCTTTCTCCTATAAAGCTTTTCAGCGTCAGTAAGTTTGGCAACCCCTAACTGCATAGGTTCCTCCTCAGAAGCTTTAAATCCCTCGGGAGTCTCAGCTCTAGGGGAGTTAACGGGAACAAAATGTCTATTTCTGGACCTGGTATATAACCTGTCACGGATCCTGTTATCTATATCGATAAGATAGTCAATCAGGTCCTCCAGGGGTACAGGGAGGTCCTTAGCTGCTACCTCATCCAACATAGTTTCAGACAGGCCTTCCATAAACGCAGTAGTAAGCCCATTATTAGTCCAATCTACCTGTGAGGCAAGGGTACGGAACTGAATAGCATAATCGGCTACAGATTTAGATCCTTGTTTTATTCTCATTAATGCCCTGGCGGCATTTTTTGACCTTTTAGTCGTGTCAAATGTTCTACGAAACGCTGTGAGGAAGCTAGTGAAGTCGTGTACCATAGGCCCATTAGCCTCCCAAATAGGATTTTCCCATTCTAGTGCCTTATCCGTAAGCTGGTGCATAAGAAAACCCACCTTAGATCTATCAGTGGGAAATGAACGTGGGTACATTTCAAAGTGGAACTCCACTTGATTAAGGAATCCCCTACATGTCTTAGCGTCCCCTCCATACCTAGGTGGCGGGGTTAGATGTGCTGAAGCATTAGGCATATTAGCTGTGTCTGGTATAGGGTTTACAGGAGGCGCAGGTACAGGTACCGGAGCTGATCTGGATAACAGTGTCTGGATGGCTTGAGCCATTTGATCCATACGGTGATCCTGTTCTGCGAATCTAGCCTCATGAGTGGCCATCTGTTGTCCTAAACCTGCGGGGTCCATGGCCCTATCGTAATGTCACGGTAATATACCCCAACACGCAGTAATAGTTCAATAGTCAAGAGACAAGAAACAGGGTTCGTCTTACCGGACCTTAGAATGGCCGGACTAGGACGAGTAAGAAAGACAGAGTCTAGAACAAGCCGAGGTCAAGGGAACTGAGAGACAGCGTAACGTAGAACAAGCCGAGGACTGGTACACAGAGGACAAAACAGCGGATAAGCAAGCAAGGATAAGGAGAGAGCGGAGTCAGGAACAAAGCCAAGGTCAAGCACCAAAAAACCAACTGAACGATACAAGCACTAAAGGGAACTGGACAGAAACCACGATAGGGCAAGGAGTAAGGGAAACAGGTGAGTATAAATACCCTAAGGTTCACCTTGATTGGCCCTTGTCATATCCACTCCCCCAAAACGTGAGAGTATGGGGAACGTGGCACGACAGGGGCCAATGGGAGACTGATTCTAATTTAGTCTCCCACTGTCCCTTTAAGAGCGCGCCCGAGATGCGCGGCGCGCTCTTAGTGTCGGGCGGAACACGTGACCGCTTCTCGCGGTCACTGCCCGCCTGACTGATCTCATCGTTGGCTGAGCCGCGCGCGGCGAGAAGAGAGGACCCCGGCCGGCCCCTGGAGAGGGTAAGTACCGCTACAAGCTAACAGGTTTACTCCTATACCATCAGCATCCCTGCCATATGTGCTTGTTGGGAGGAATGTGTGTGTTTACCTTCAATGCCTAGTACTACTTTCAGGGTTATTCACAAATTCTGAATGCCCCCGGACCAAAAGCCATTTGGACTGTAAAATCCACACATTGTTGAACAGACCTGAATTTGGTCCAGTTTCAGCAGGGTCGATCTCTGACGGACAGCTGAAATCTGGGCAGGATGTGGCAAATCCAGGCTTGGATTATTCAACTCCAGATTAAAAAACAAACAAACAATTTTCCAACAGGCCGCATTAGCAATAGTTAAAAACCCTTGGACGTGCAAGGTTTAATTATGTAGCGTCTGGCAGCGCTTGTTAGCCAGCCACTTGGAAATAGTTACTAATAAATAAATAAACAAATAAATAAAAATATTACTATAAAGGAGGTATTGTACCTTCATTTGTCCCATATCTACTAAACATTTTAAACTGGTGACTAGGCAGCTATTGGTGCCCAGTCACTAGAATTGTCCCCATTCCATGCTCTTATGTCCAACATTGTTAATTTATTTTTTATCTGTATTTTATTTGAGGCATATAAAGGTACATTACAGAAACAAGAATAATGGGTTATGGTTAATATATGCAGGATATGAGTACAGTAGGTGTGCGCCACCAGACTCAGCACCACTAAATTCAGCCTCTTTTTTTTTTTTTTTTTTAAGGAACAATGGAAACAAATTAAATAGTTATACCCACCTACACAAAAGTAAGCATCAACCCCACAGATTTATAATAATATTGCCCATGGTGTGCTAAATAAAGAGTGATGCTGGCTCTCCATTAAGGGTTATCACTGGATGGTAAACTGTTGAAATACAGCGTGTGCTTCATGCTTCAAATCTGATAGGGTTTACCCTCGCTTGCCTCCGAAGTCCCATAGTGAATCTGAGTCCCAGTGGTCCAGTGTCACCCCCCCCCCCCACCCACCCTCCGCCAGCCCTAGACCATAGTATGAGCCCTCAAGCAATTCCCCCTTATAATCGTGGTGTCGGTGGTGCAGCCTCTGAAGGTGTGGGATGTGCTCCGGGATCATCTCCTCAAGGCCCTCAGCCCGGGATCGCGGATGTGAGTCCTGGATGTCTTTGGACAAATGTGTGGGGAGTGTTCAGGATTTATTCACCTGTTTCTTACGCTGCATGGGTATGATCTCGGTCCGGCGCAGGCAGACAAGCATAGATTGTGTAGAAATCTTGGGGGCCCCTAACACAGCCCAAAGTCTGGGCCCCCGGGTGTCTCCCTCCAAGCCCGCCCACAGGAATACACACACAGACAGAAACAAAGACACACACACAGCAAGATACACACATACTAACAGACACACATACTAAAACAGACATACACACATATAGAGACACACAGACACATACTAACATAGATACAGACACACACACACACATACTGACATACATACGTCCTGACATACAAACATACTGACACACATATACATACAGACATACATACTGACAAACAGACATACATTCATACAGACATACGTACTGCCATACATACATACATACTGACATACAGACACATACATACATACATACAGACACATACATGCATGCATACATACATACTGTCATACATACACATACATACTTGCATACAAGGGCGGAATTACAGCAGTCACAGGGGTCGCAGCTGCGACCAGGCCAGCCATTCCAGGGGGCCTGGCTGCCCTGCAGACCCCTGCGACCGTGGTGCCCGCCGCCATGTGCTGTGGCTCTGGCACGCCCGGTAGAACTGCTATGCTGCTAGGGCCACTCGACATTTTGTTACGGCCACCTGATGGAAATTCATTTCCAGGGGGCCTGGTTAGCGCTGTGGTGCTTTAACAGCACGACCGGGCTCCCTGAGATTACATCACAGCTGGGAGGAAGTGACTGCATCGGTCACGCCTCCCAGCTTAAACTGGGAGCCCGCGAAAAACGAAGGAGAGGAGGGAGTCAGAGTGGGAACTCTGACTCCCATCAGGCTGAGCAATCTGGACCCCAGGGAAAGTCACCCTCCTGCACCTAAAAGGTAAGAAACAGGAGGGTGACAAACATTTTGTATATGTGTGTCTTTGTTTGTATGTATGTGTGTGTTTGTGTATGTGTGTCTGTATGAATGTTTCTCTGTATGTATGTATGTGTGTGTGTGTGTGTGTGTCTGTATGTATATGTGTTTGTATGTCTGTGTGTCTGTATGTATGTATATATGTATGTGTATGTTTGTATGTGTCTGTCTTTGTATATGTGTGTGTGTGTCTATGTGTGTGTCTGCATGTGTATCTGTTTGTCTGCATGTGTGGGGGTGCAAAATATGGGAGGGGAAGGGTAGGGGTGCCAGGGCAATTTTCGCACTGGGGCCCCGTGGTTTCTAATTACGCCTCTGCTGGCATACATACACATACATACAGACATACATACTCACACACACATACTGACATACGTACATATTGACATACATATATGCATACTGACATACATTATTATTATATTTATATAGCACCATCAAATTCTGTAGCGCTTAACAATGGGTGGACTAATAAACATGTAATTGTAACCAGACAAGTTTGACGAACAGAAACAGAGGGGTTGAAGGCCCTGCTCAATGAGCTTACATGCAAGAGGGAGTAGCGTAAAGTGACACAAAAGGTAAGAGAAGTATTAGGGAAATAGATTGGTAGAATAATATTTAATGAAAACTTTTTTTTGGAGGCATTAACAGTTTAATTGATATGCTTTTGTCAAAAAGTGAGTTTTTAATGATTTTTTGAAGGAGTGGAGACTAGGTGAGCATCTAACGGAAAAGGAAAGGGAGTTCCACAGCCCTAGATAAGTCTTGAAGGCGAGCATCAGAGGCGGGAATACGAACAGAGGATAAACGCAGGTCTTCGGCAGAGTGTAGGGGCCATATTTGTCTATTAGGGAAGATAGATAGGTGGGTGTAGCATTATGTAGAGATTTGAAAGCAAGAACGAGAATTTTATATTGAGCCCTATTATTTTATATTGAGCCAATGCAGGGAATGACAGAGGGGTGAGGCGTGGGAGGTGCGGGGGGACAGGAAGATGAGCCTCGCCACCGCATTCATTATAGAATGCAGTTGGGCAAGTTGGAAACATGTAAGACCACTGAGAAGCGGATTGCAGTAGTCAAGGCGAGAGAGGACAGTGGCATGGACCAGCACCTTAGCCGCATCTGGCATTAAGTAGGGGAAAATGCACGTAATGCTTTTAAGATGGACGAGGCATGATTTGGCGATCGTCTGCACATGAGTGAAGGAGAGGTCAGAGTCAAAGAGTACAACTAGGCAGCGAGCCTGCGTGGTGGAGCTGATGGTAGCACCATTAACGTGGAGGGAGACAGAAATGGGGGTAGCAACACTTGAGGAAGGAAAGACCAGAAGTTCTGTTTTGGACAAGTCGAGCTTAAGGAAGTGGGCAGCCATCCAGTTAAAAATAGCAGAGAGGCAGCACGAGACACTAGTCAAGAGGGGCTGGGAGAGATCAGGGAAGGACAGATAGATTTGCGTGTCATCCGCATAGAAATTATATTGGAAGCCAAAGGAGCTGAGTTTACCAAAGGAGGCAGTATAGATCGAGAACACACACACACAGACAGATAGATCAAGACCAGTAGGGCACCAAGGACTGAACCTTGAGGGACACCAATAGAGAGAGGTTGGGAGGAAGAGGCAGAGCCAGATAAAGAGAAAGAGACAATAAAAGAGCACTGGGTGAGATAGAAGGAGCACCAGGAGAGAGCAATATCTCGTAGATTGAGATTACAATGGATGAGGAAGAAGCTGTTTATGATCAACAGTATCAAAAGCAGTGGAAAGGTCAAGGAGAATTAGGATAGAGTAGTGACCATGAGATTTTGCAGCGAGTAGATTGTTTGATACTTTGGTCAGAGCCGTTTCCACAGAGTGCTAAGTGTGGAAACCAGACTGAAGTGGGTCGAGCAGAGAATTGGACTTGAGGAAATCTGTCAATCTCACATACACAAGTTTTTCAAGGATCTTGGACGTGAAAGGCAGTAGTGAGATAGGGTGGTAGTTGGACGGGGAGTTAGGGTCAAGGTTGGGCTTTTTTAGAATCGGGGTTACATTTGCAGATTTGAAGGGTCATGGAAATATGCCAGAGGAGAGGGAGAGATTGAGAATTTTAGTAAGGGGCAAAGCAAAAGAAGGAGACAGAGTATGGATGAGATGTGAGGGAATAGGATCAAGGGAGCAGATGGTGGGGCGAGAGGACTGGAGCAGATCAGAAATCTCTTCCGCTGTAGCGGGTGCAAATTTGCAGGTGCAAATCAGAAATCTCTTCCGCTGTAGCGGGTGCTGCCCTAGGCAGGACAAAATTTAGGTGCCCACCTCCCTCCCGCCCGCGCCACCCCCACCCAACCCTTCCCCCGCCTTCTAAATACACACACACACATGCACTGACAGATACGCATACACTAGCTTACAGAAACACACACTCGCTAACAGAAACACACACACTAACAGACACACTAACAGACACACACACACACACACACACACACACTAACAGACACACACACACACACTAACAGACAGACACACACACACACACAGACACACACACACTAACAGACATACATACACACACACGCACACTAACAGAAAAACATACACACACTAACAGACATACACACACACTAAGAAACACACACACACTAACAGACACACACACACTAACAGACATACACACTAACAGACATACACACACACTCACTCACTCACTCACTCACATATTTAACACCTTGCGGCTAAAACGTCCCTGGTGCAAATGAACCTAGAACAGCAGAGGGAGTGAGGTTGGAGGAAAGAGCCGAGATATAAGAGCGCAGCATAAATTCATTGTGAAGAAAGTCAGATGCGGAGAGAGACCTTCTCCAGAAGCGTTCAGGAGTTCTGGAGCATTTTTGGAGGTATTTGGTGTGCCAATGTTGTAGTTGGGGGCGCTTGCTGCGTTTAAGTGTAGGAGGTGCCATGATGTCTAGTTGAGAGGAGAGCGTGGAATTGTAGAAGGATATTGCAGAGCTAGGGCAGGTGAGGTTTGAGATAGGTTTATACACACATACATACTGACATAAATACATACACACATAAATACATACACACATACATACACACACACACACACACACACACACACACATACTGACATACACACATACATATACATTGTGGCATACATACATACTGACATACATACATACTGACATACATATATACTTACATATATATACACATACTTGCTGACATATATACATACATACATACACACACACAGTTCATTTTTTCAGGCACCCTCCTGTTCCTTACCTTTTGTTGCAGGAGGGTGGTTGGGGATGATGGGAGTCGGCTGCCTCTCCTCTCCTTGCGGCGTCAAGTTTGCTTCCTCCTTCCCACGCGGAGTAAGTTGAGAGGAAATGACCGGCCGTCACTTCCTTCCAGCACAACTTGCAGCTGCCATTTTTAAAGGAGCCCTGTCACGCTATTACACGGCCGCAGCGGTGACCGGGCCCTTGGGCAACCCAATGCTTGGGCAACCCAATGGGCCCCATCAGCGTGCAGGCCCCAGTGCAGCTGCAACAGCGGCAGTTCCACCGCAACCCGTGCTCCCGTCAGGGTTGTAACCCCCTGATGGCAGTCTTGAGTAACATTACTGTAACTGAGCTTCCTGTACCCCGGTTGGGTACCTCCGCCGACGGAGGCTTCCAGGTCTCTAGGTAGATAAATGGAAAGAGAAAAACGAAAAACGAAACGAATCTGTCCCAGTATGGTACTAAGAAATCTGTCCCAATGTTAAACTAAAAAGGAAACAATAAATACTTTATTAATAAACTAAAACACAAACTGATAATAAGTCACTAGGTACTAATGTCTCGAGGTGCTAATGTCACAATGGGCAATAGCTGAGGCAGAAGATGTGACTAATACCGTATACTACATAAAGAGTATCCCCAAACAGGAGGGGAGTGAATGAGACATACACACATAAAAGTACGTATACAAAGAAGCGGGCGTTAACCTCAAACGGGGGGAGTAGGGTAATCAGGCCCTCCCGAAAATTAGAGGTATATCTTCCGCTACTTAATGCAAGTGGTATGATTACCACGTAGTGGCATACGACGTTGCTAAATGAGTAGATAGCAAAGTCACCAGCTAATTGGTAATCGATACAGAGTAGCTTCAGCTGTCACGCTGCTGGAGTGAGTCTCAGATACACAGCGCTGAGCGAGTAACAAATATGTGCTGTACGATACTAACACAATAGCTGGGAGTTGTAAATGTATAGCTGTGGCAAGTCGGTTTGTAACCCAATGGCATACAGTGTTACTGAGCCAGTAGGTTGCAAAAATCTCCAGCTGACTGGTAACCGATACAGTGTAACTTAGGTCTGTCAGGCTGCTGGAAAAAATCTCAAATATACAGCACAGAAAGTAAACAATTAGTACACTGTACGGTGATAACACAGTGGCTGGAGAAAACGTAGCTAATGTATAGCAGCGGTTGAACGATAAATGCCCCATGTAACGATAACCGAAATACTACCCAGTCAGCATAGTGAGCATAGCTTAGCTGTAGGTCACAGAGAAAGTACTGAGCAGTGCTTCAAAGAAGCACCTGGTAGGTGTAGCTTACACTTAGATTACTGCAGAATTCCTAAGCTGTGCCTTCAAGGGCACCTAACTGCAAAGTGAGAGCTAGCTAGCTGCGCTGAGAGAAGCTAAATAACGAATATCCATGGGAAAGCGGAAGACATTGGACGAGCACCTAAACTGTGCCTTCGTGGGCACCTATCAGTGAATGTGCCAGAAATGGTATTAGACACAGTGAGTAAAGGTAGTTGTCTGCCTAGGTGCTAGTCTAGCTGTAACCCTAAGAAGTGCCTTCAAGGGCACCTAGCGATCTGAATATCCAAACCGGGCTGGAGATAAAGCTTAACAAGGTAATCGGTAGAAATCGGTATAGTATGATAGTCAGCAGAAGGTATCCGGGTTGTAGCAATATAGCTTGATGTTATACGGACATGGTCGCCCGAAAACAGGTATGGTTAAACCGGATACATCAGTCTGCTTTTTTTTTTTTTTTTTCCTGTGTAATCTAATTGCAGTTGCCAGTGTGTGTGTCAGGCTCACAGCGTATACTGTGCCCACTTGCCCAGTGCCACCACTCCTATCTGGTGTCACAATAGCTTGCATTTAAAAAAAAAACAAAAACAATTTTTTTACTTTAATATAATAGCAGTCAGTTTCCTTCACACGTGTGCGTTTCAGGGCCTGCCAGGGCACAGTGTCACACCAGTGCAACTCATATCTGGTGGCACATTAGATTGCACGCGCAGTGCCCCAAATTTGAAGTAGGAGGACCGACCAAGCATCTTTTTCCATCTCCCGGTTCCTAAAATCGATGCCATATACATGTCCCCTGATAGGAGACGTAACAGGGATTAAACTGATAAGAATAGTACTACTTAACACACCACTCCTATCTGGTGGCACATTAGATTACACGCACAGTGCCCCAAATTTGAAGTAGGAGGACCAACCAAGCATCTTTTTCCATCTCCGGTTCCTAAAATCGATGCCATATACACGTCCCCTGATAGGGGACGTAACAGGGATTAAACTGATAAGAATAGTACTACTTAACACACCACTCCTATCTGGTGGCACATTAGATTACACGCGCAGTGCCCCAAATTTGAAGTAGGAGGACCGACCAAGCATCTTTTTCCATCTCCCGGTTCCTAAAATTGATGCCTTATATACACGTCCCCTGATAGGGGACGTAACAGGGATTAAACTGATAAGAATAGTACTACTTAACACACCACTCCTATCTGGTGGCACATTAGATTACACGCGCAGTGCCCCAAATTTGAAGTAGGAGGACCAACCAAGCATCTTTTTCCATCTCCCGGTTCCTAAACTCGATGCCATATACACGTCCCCTGATAGGGGACGTAACAGGGATTAAACTGATAAGAATAGTACTACTTAACACACCACTCCTACCTGGTGGCACATTAGATTGCACGCGCAGTGCCCCAAATTTGAAGTAGGAGGACCGACCAAGCATCTTTTTCCATCTCCTGGTTCCTAAAATCGATGCCATATACACGTCCCCTGATAGGGGATGTAACAGGGATTAAACTGATAGGAATAGTACTACTTAACACACCTTATAATAACGCAGAGAGAGGCAACACAGAGAGAGGAGTCTGAAGAATAAGAGTCAGAGGAGGAAGGTGGCTTTGAGGAGGTGGAAGACCAAACACAGCAGGCGTCCCAGGGGGCTTGTTGTCACCTTTCGGGGACCCTTGGTGTTGTACGTGGCTGGGTGGAGGAAGAGACCTTCAATGACATCAGTGAGGACAAGGAACGGGACATGGCTAGCTTGGTATCCAACCTTGTGCAAATGGGGAGTTTGCGGTTGTGCAAATGGACTGTTTATGGTTGTTTGCGGTGCGTTAAACGGGGAGTTTGGTCTGTCACTGTGAAGCGGGCGTAACCCTTACACTACCTGATCGTTACAACATCATACCTGATGTTTTTAAGCACGTTATTCCAAACAATTTAGGAATGTTAGGTGATTTATACCCTTTAAGGATTAAAACCAGACTCTGCATCAACTATGTAATTTTCCATGGGAGTTTTGCCATGGATCCCCCTCCGGCATGCCACAGTCCAGGTGTTAGTCCCCTTGAAACAACTTTTTCATCACTATTGTGGCCAGAAAGAGTCCCTGTGGGTTTTAAAGGATCACTCTAGGCACCCAGACCACTTCAGCTTAATGAAGTGGTCTGGGTGCCAGGTCCAGCTAGGGTTAACCCATTTTTTTTTTATAAACATAGCAGTTCGCCCATTTGCGAACATTTGTGGAAATTCGCGTTCGCCGTTTGCGAACGGAAAATTTTATGTTCGCGACATCTCTAGTGCTGGGTGGCAAGTCCACCAGGAATCAGTAAGTTGGGCTAATAACCATAACCACTATAATGGTTAATAATGGTTATTAGCAATGTAGTTGTTATTGGTGTTTTGGTATTTGCTCCTGCACCCTTGCTCCTTTTTTTCAAACCTCCCCCCTTTTTAGTTTCAGAATCCTTACTCTGAAAATTTACAAATGATCAGGGTAATATATTCTTGCAGTAGAACATGTTAACAAATCAAAGTGAAATTATTGTTAGGGTATGCAGTGCTAACTCAGTATTGGGTAATGAAATATGAATAATGTATGAAAATTTATGGTCAATGGAATTATCAAAATATTTCCCGTATTTAGAATAAATAAACATTTTGCCTTTCTTAGGTTGGAATAAATTAACCATTTCCTTACAAATCAAATTAAACAAATTAGATAAAAAGACCACAAAAAAAGGAAATTATTACAATAAAATTATATAATACAGCGTTTCCCAATTAGTGTTCCGTGAGAACAAAATTGGGGTTCCGCAGCGATTTGCCCGTCGGGTGGCCCAAGCATTTAGGGATATCACTGTCTGGTGGTCTTTATTTTCTCAGACTGTTTGCAGCCGGGTAATGAATAAAAAGCAGCTCTCTCAGTGCTGCTAGGGGATGAGCTTTGTACATAAACTGATAAGGAAACCTTTCCTGCTTGATAATGTGTGGCTAAGGAGAAAGGTGTAATACAGATATAAACATGTAAAAAAAAATAAAGCATACTAATGAGGCCAAAACTTATAAAATGCACTAAAGTTGTATTGGTGAATTGAGTGTCCCTTTAAATCTTTTTAACTCTCTCTATGTTCTCCTGATTTTGTGACTCGTATCGAACACAGTACACGGTTCGTGTCCAGTCTATCTCAATAATCTTTCCATATGATAATCAACTTAAGGAATTAGAAACACCTTGAGGATAACAAACTATTTGGATGATACCGCAAGTTACCATCTCTCCTCTTTTTAAGTAAGTCCAATACTTATTACCATAAAAGTGTGATGTATTCTTAAATAATATGTGCCTCTGTTTCATTAAAACCTAAAGAACAGTGACACAAATATTGCCATATCTTCTTTTTAAGATCATACATTTTGGCACAATGCCTCAGCTGAATGATGAAATATATTTCCTTCATCAATATATTTTCTATTTTCTATCTGTGTTTGTGCTTGTGCTAGCATGCTCTAATTTTCAGTTTGAAATATATTTTGCTCCATTAAATGTTTATCTTTCCTTCTCCACTCATGTAAGTTAAGCATCCATTTTCGTTGACTTGATTTATACTCTTGAATCTTCAATATCTGTGGTAAACACGGAGGTTATTATGATGTATTGATTGATGAGAGTATGTTGGCTAGCCATATTTTGATTTCTAAACGAGACATAAAACTCTGTTCAGGGTAGAAGGACTAAAAAAAAAAAAAAAGAGTATGGGTCATGTACTAAAAACATGTAGTGAAATAGCAATTTCGTATCCGATATATATTGACATTTTAACGGTTGCTGATGAGTTGTTAACGCAATCGTAATAAGACTTCCGATACTTTTCTGCAGCTTAAAATATTAAATAAATGAAAGAGAAACCCTATGCCATGTGTTAAAGGGACACAGTAGACATTGTAACTGCTTCGTCTTGTTGAAGTGGTTATAGTTTCTGCAGTTTAGATTTGTGCAAAAAATATTGATTCTATTCATGCAAAAAATTCCAAATGGAAAATTTTGTTTGCTACCTGGAATGCTTGGAGATGTGTCCGTTCAGTTTGGCCACAATTTCTCAGAAAACTGATATAAAAAAAAAGAAATGTCTTATTGGAAAGGTTTCAAAATAACAGTATTGAGCAAGAAATAAATATGTACAAGGATAATATACCGGTAACTAGGAAAATAAAGTAAAAATTATTTTAAATGTCCCTCTTTTGAAATTTGTATCCATCTATATCAGACTACCCCAAGCTCTGGCCCTCCAGATGTTGCTAAACTACAACTCGAGCAATATCTCGTAGACTGAGATTACAATGGATGAGGAAGAAGCTGTTTATGATCAACAGTATCAAAAGCAGTGGAAAGGTCAAGGAGAATTAGGATAGAGTAGTGACCATAAGATTTTGCAGCGAGTAGATTGTTTGATACTTTGGTCAGAGCCGTTTCCACAGAGTGCTAAGTGTGGAAACCAGCCTGAAGTGGGTCGAGCAGAGAATTGGACTTGAGGAAGTCTGTCAATCTCACATACACAAGTTTTTCAAGGATCTTGGACGCGAAAGGCAGTAGTGAGATAGGGCGTAGTTGGACGGGGAGTTAGGGTCAAGGCTGGGCTTTTTTAGAATTGGGGTTACATTTGCAGATTTGAAGGGTCATGGAAATATGCCAGAGGAGAGGGAGAGATTGCAAATTTTAGTAAGGGGCAAAGCAAGAGAAGGAGACAGAGTATGGGCGAGAGGACTGGAGCAGATCAGAAATCTCTTCCGCTGTAGCGGGTGCAAATTTGCGGGTGCAAATCAGAAATCTCTTCCGCTGTAGCGGAAGAGATTTCTGATCTCCTCCAGTCCTCTCGCCCCACCATCTGCTCCCTTGATCCTATTCCCTTACATCTCATCCATACTCTGTCTCCTTCTCTTGCTTTGCCCCTTACTAAAATTCGCAATCTCTCCCTCTCCTCTGGCATTTTTCCATGACCCTTCAAATCTGCAAATGTAACCCCCGCGACCTGGGTGCCAGGTCCAGCTAGGGTTAACCCATTTTTTTTTTCAGAGAACTTGCTATGTTTAGAAATGGGTTAATCCAGCCCTCAAATCCTCTAGTGGCTGTCTCACTGACAGCCGCTAGAGGCGCTTGCGTGATTCTCACTGTGAAAATCACAGTGAGAGCACGCAAGCGTCCATAGGAAAGCATTGATAATGCTTTACTATGAGACCGGCTGAATGCGCGCGCTCATTGTAAAAAAGGATTTTATTACCTTATGCAAGTGGTATGTATTCATTTTTCTTCAATTAATAATATCTTGGACAGTGGTGGGTGGTGAAGCATTGGATGGTGGACTAGATAGTGAATTGGTCCTTCTTTCAGGGTTTGAAGTTTATGTAAAACTATGTTATTCCTTATACTTTGTATTTGTCTTCTTAGTGGAAGAGCGAGACACAGTGTGGAGCTATGGAGAAAGAAGTTATTGCATTTTATATTAATAACATGCAACTGGCATCATACAGAAAAAAATATGTAATTCTTGTTTCTTTTTCAAATACAATCTTGATCTTTTGATGCCTGGAATTAGACAACAAATATGATCTCACAGGACCCTAAGCGTGTTTCCAGTCTTATCCCCCACCCTTCATCCTTCATATAGGGATGGTAAATAGGGCCAATCATAATTCATTGTTTTGTGCCCCTTGTCAAACCCCTGGGCCTTAGGCAGCTGCCTAGGATTACGTTACAATAAATGAGACAATTACACAGGGACAAAGGAACAATAAATAAAATAAAATAAATAAATCTCGCGGCCATTACTCTATCCTAATTCTCCTTGATCTTTCTGCTGCCTTTGACACTGTTGATCATCAACATCTTCTTCGCATTCTCCGTAATTTTGGTCTACGGGATACTGCTCTCTCCTGGTGCTCCTCCTACCTCTCCCAGCGCTCTTTCAGTGTTTCTTTCTCTGACACTGCCTCTTCCCTCCAACCACTCTCTGTCGGCATCCCTCAATGCTCTGTCCTTGGTCCCCTACTGTTCTCTATCTACACTGCCTCCCTTGGTAAACTCATCAGCTCCTTTGGCTTCCGTTATCATTTCTATGCGGATGACACGCAAATCTACCTGTCCTCTCCTGATCTCTCTCCACCCATCTTTACTCATGTCTCTGACTGCCTCTCTTCAATTTCCAAATGGATGGCTGCTCACATCCTTAAACTCAACCTGTCCAATACAGAACTTCTGGTCTTTCCTCCTTCAAGTGTTACTACTCCTGTGTCTGTCTCCCTCCAAGTCAACGGCGCTACCATCCCCTCTATCTCACAGGCTCGCTGCCTGGGTGTTCTTTTTGACTCCAACCTCTCCTTCACCCCTCATGTCCAATCAATCGTCAAATCCTGTCGCTTCCATCTCAAAAACATTGCACGCATCCGCCCCTATTTAACCCCAGATGCGGCTAAGCTGCTGGCCCATGCTCTTGTTCTCTCTTGCCTGGACTACTGCAATACTCTTACGTAATGGTCTTACGTGTTCCCAGATTGCACCGCTGCAATCTATAATGAATGCGGCGGCGAGGCTAATTTTCCTGTCCACCCGCACCTCTCATGCCTCCCCACTCTGTCAGTCCCTGCATTGGCTTCCAGTTAGATATAGGGCTCAATTTAAAATTCTGGTGCTTGCTTATAAGTTCCTACATAATGCTGCTCCAACCTACCTATACTCCCTAATTCACAAGTATGTCTCGTCGAGGCCCCTACGTTCTGCCAAAGACCTCCAAGACTTTTCCAAGGCTGCCCCTCTTCTGTGGAACTCTTCTCCGTAAGAATTTCACCCAGTCTTCACTCATTCAAAAAATCATTAAAAACTCACTTCTTCAAGAAAGCATATCAATTAAACTGTTAGCAGGTTTTCATCCCCCACCCTCCATGACTCCTCTCCTGCAACTGTCAAAAATTACCTACTAAGCCCTCAATTAATACTTTTCTAACAACCTACTTCATACCCCTACTTTCACCCTCGGTGTCACTATACCCCACTCCCTCTAGAATGTAAGCTCATGGAGCAGGGCCCTCCACCCCTTTGTTCCTGTACGTCCAGTTGTCTGGTTACAATTACATGTATGTTAGTCCACCCATTGTACAGCGCTACGGAATGTGATGGCGCTAAATAAATAATAAAATAATAATAATAATATTAATAATAGGTAGATAAAGGGGCATGCTCAAACAAGTTTACAGTCTAGATATATATTGTAGATATTACAAAATTTTCCCATATGGGAAATCACAAAAATCTTTAGAAAACCATATAATGCAGAGGAAACCGCACAGTGAAAAATATATTATGGGAATGATTGCAATCCACATTCAGCATGAAAACAAATTGAGTTAAATTAATTTGCATAGCAATATTGATGTAAAGCCTAGTTATTCTAAGAATATGTTAAACTTTATTCAAGACAGGTATATTCAAGAACAAGATCCAATTAAGTTCACTCAATTGCATTTCTTAACACAAACTTCCCCATATTTTTCCATTTCCCATTAAGAAACTATTTTATTCCGTTATGTACACACATAACCCGGCTCAGTCTGCACTTTGTATCTCCCTGTTCTGCTTGCTGAGAGAATCAAAGAACAGCTGTCTCTGCATCTAAACGGACTGCTTTGCTTGGAATTAAACATTTTGCGCTAGAGCCTATCAGTTCAGTTACACCCCTGTGATTAGTTTGCATGTAAAATATTCGATGTGGTTCTAAATGAGTAAGACTTATTTTAAAAATATGCCCCGTCAGGGAAATACAAATTAGGAAACTATGAACCAGAGATTTTAGTAGCCTTAACAGGAGCTTAGACAGAATATAGAAAATACGCTCAGATGATACGTGACATATAACAGTCGTGTTATGCTTCATCCAATGATGAGAAATGCCAAGGATTTGTTATATAATTGGTATATCAAGAACTTATGTAGTGCAAAAACCAGGTGAACCATATTATGGGCTTAAAAATAGGTGTGTGTCTTTCTACTATATGGTATGTGAATGAAGAGTATTTAATGGATATAATGAACGTACTCTCTTTTTCTTTTTTGTTTTAATGGATATTGTGGCGGAACAGACCTCGCCACGTGTTCTTGGTGGGGTCTGCTTGCCCGCCTCCTACCTTCTGACTATGGCCCTGGGATATATGGCATTTGAAAACAATATTTGTGCCCTGTGACAAAACTGGAGACTGTGCACAAATATGACTATTGTTCATATTTTTTATGATTCCCTTCATTTGTTGCACTGTTCTCCATGTGTTTCATCTGTTGGTTCGGCTGGATAGACTACCATACAAACTGTGGAGTTACTGGGTGGCCACCATTTCATGTATCAGAGGCACATGGTGAGAACAATGGATGAAGCACATGGTGAGAACAATGGATGGCGGCCATTTTAACTCACAGACACTGTTTTGACTTTTGTACACGGTGACATCTCGCCGGTATTTGGTGCACAAAGACATCGTTCAGTAGTTTTAAACTACAGAACAGGGGACACATTTAACAGTAATTATTTTTCATATAGCCTGTATATGCTCTGCGGAATCTGCATTAAACCGTATCTTCCAAACTACTGAACAAATCTGGGTAAATTTTGGATATGCGGTTCACCCAGATCCCCCAGTTCCGAGGATATATATATTTATGGGGTTATTGCATGTTTTGGGGTCCCTGTGATATGTTTTATAATACTGTATTTTCATGCCTGTGATAATTAAGTTAGTCTATTATGTTGTTGTGATAATTGTATCACAGGCAGAGGGGAGGATTTCTGATGTAATCAATGGGAGTGTTAGCTGTGTTGTAATGTGTTGATTGGTTGTTCTTCAAAACACTGTGGGCAGTACTATGTTCGTAGAATGTGAATAAAAGAGGCTGTATGTGCCAGTAAGTCAGTTCTACTTCACCCTCAATTTGGAGTGCCGTCTCTTATTGGGGAAATCTGCTACAAGGGATTGCTATGCTAGTCATACTCCCTTGCTAAATCACTACTAAGCTCTTGTAAGAGCTTGTTCCTGTTTTGCGCTCTGAAGGAGTCTACGGTGGTTATGGTGTCAGCTGGAGTGCTTGGAGACCTCAGGAAGCGCTAGGAGCATCCTTCAACAGAGGTACCCAGTCGGGGTGCCTGTCGATCCGTTACAGATATAATGAACGTTCTCCCTGCAGGCTATTTGCTAAAATAGTGAATTTAAAATTTTAGTCCAAAGTAGCCAAACTGGAATTGTAGCTAACTTAGAGGGTTTTTTTTTTTCTTTTAATTTGGCTATTTTGACTTTTTGTTTGAAATCCACTTTGAATTCACTTGGAATTCAGACTTTTGTAAATGACCCTGGTCTGAATGCACCACGGACTCTATTACAAAAAGACTTTACAATTTTCATGTATATTTTTAAAACATTTTTATATAGTACAACTGCTTTTATCAAAGATTCTTGAAGAAATGTGTGAGGACTCCTTTTGGATCACCTCAAGCCTGTCTGTACCTTTTTCATGCACTGCAAAAAAAAAAAAGAAAAAAAGATTCTTAAAGGACCACTCCAGGAGCCATATAAATTTAATCGGAATTAAGTTGTTATAGGACGAGGATGTACCACGCGCCGTTTTAACAGTTTGGGTTAAACCATTAAGAAATGGTCTAACCCCAAAGTGTTCAAGCTAGTGCCCAATCGTACTACCTTAGAGTTTCCCAAGGCTTCAATTAGGAATCCTCGGACCAGGTGCAAAGCTGATGGTAAAGCACAGCCTGGTTTACTAAGTAGCCACTTTGTACAAAATGATACAAAAATGATACATAGCTGCCTTGGCATAGCTACTCTCATATAAAGCAGTTTCACCCATCATCTGTGATTTGAACTGCTAGTGGAAGATAACTATGTATCCCATGTAGAAGTGTTGGATTGAAGCATATCTAACTGGAGCATCTCAAACCGGTGTGTGAGGTGAGTAACTTTATCTATTATAATTATTTTTTTGGCAAAATGTTTTAACTCATTATCTATTTACTGCATTAAATATAAGAGGTCAGTTTTTACCTAGACAATAATTTTAATGCTGGTAATCTGTTTAATCCTCAGACTCTGAGCAATCCTCATTCATGTGTCTGAATTACAACTTTTAGACTAGTGACCCTAATTGTTAAGACACCATATAACTCTAAACACCACAAGAGCTGCAATAACAGACCGGGCAAAGAAACGTGCATGACATCTGCTGTGGTCCTCCTCTGCCACAAGATACAAGAGGTAGAATCCATAGTGACACATAAGGGGTAGAGAAGAGAAATGAAGACGCACATAAAGGGTAGGAGCAAGGGTGAAGTGACACACAACAAGTAGTGGGGTGAGTTAAAGAGACTGAAGCAGGTTGGAGGGGTGCAAACCAGAAACATATGGTTAGGAATGGGGAAAGAAGAGAAACCAAAGCAGACAAGCAGGGCTCGAGAGACAAACGATGGGTGAGAGGGAGGCTGGAGACACACACATGTGGGCGAGAGAGGTCAGTAGAAACATACTATGAGATTATAAGTCATGTGTCTGGGGGGGGGGGGGGGGGGGGGGGGAAAGTCATTAGGGGTACCCAGAGACAATTCTGTCCTGGGTGCCATAGAAATGCTTCTGCCTGGTGCCATGAACTCTAGCTATGCCTCTGCATTGTACCATATACTCTAACAATGCTTCTACCTGGTGTCAAATACCTGGGCTAGGCTTTTGCCTGGTGTCATATACCTGGCTATGCTTTTGACCCTACCCGACTTCACTGGCATTCTTCCTCTGAAAGCAACTCTCAGTATGTGGTTTGATTATGCAACATTGCTTCTCTAAACACATCTGTTGTAGTCATAAACACCTGTAGCATCTGAGAAATAACCATGAATAAATGATGATAAATTCACATTTGTAACTGCAATAGAGTATCCAAGTGTTATTCTTTCTGATTCTATTCCAGAGAACTATTTGTTTATCTGCCAGTTGAAAAAAAAAAAAAACAACATACAATATGGACTCCACATATTTTGGGCTATGTATTGTAACATTTCTTATCAGATAAGCCAAATTAATTACCTATAAATACGAACTGTGGCAAAATTGACCTTTTTGGAGGGACCTGTTTGCTTGCCTCCTACCCTGTGACTATGGGTCTTGCAATATACCTTGCCCAATACACTTTAAAAGGCTCCATTCAGGTAATGCAAGTACTTTTGTACTCCATAAAGAGAGGCCGACCGTTAGCCCTAATTCCCTGGAACTGTTTGAGGTATAGGAATATGTGCACGGTCAGTCAAAATGGGACTTCCACAAAATTATTGAACCCCTGCTCTGATCTGGGTGATTTTTGGATATGTTGTTCACACAGATCATGGCTATCCGGGGATGTGTGGTTTTTGAGGTGTTTTTCAGACTTTGTAAAAATGCATGTTTTTTCTGCTTATAGTTAACTAATTTAGCCAATTGTCTTCATTAATTGTATCACAGGCAGAGGGGAGGGATTGTGTACACTGTATGGGAGTGTCTGAATGTAAACCTCTGTTTTTATTGGCTTGTATGTTTTGGGCGTGAACCTTGTTGGAAAAATTGTATAAAAGGCCAGTGTGTCCCATTAAACTTGAGTTCCTGTTTTACCCTCAACATAGAGTCTCATCTCATGTGTGGGGGAAAAGGTTGCATCTACCCTGGGGATTGCTATTTCACAATAATCCCCAGGGATTATAATCACTAAGCTCTTTTAAAAGCTGTTCCTGCTTGACTCTCTGGAGGGAAAGAGGTTTACCCACTGGAACCTGGAGCCTTGTCATAGGTCCAGGGTGGGTAGGAGACGGCGAGTTCCCAGCCAAGCTGTAACGCTGGACATGGGGACTGTGGTGCTGATGGTGTCTGGTGGAGTGCTTGGAGTCCTTGGTGAGCACTAGGAGCATCCGTCTGCGGAGGTACAGGGAGCTCTGTTCCACGAACAGACCTTATAGTAAATTAATTTGGATACTTAAGCCACTCTAAATGGCAAAAAAATAAAGCAATATTAGACACCCAGCACTTTACAAAGATTGCAGAGTTAGTTTAAAATATACTACTAATTTAGCAGGTTTCCAAGGCGGCTTGAGGGTGTGTCAGGATATGCTATGACCCAACACGCGGTGTCTAAGTAAAAAACACAATGTAAACTCTTAGATATATTCGTATGACTGGGCCTTAGAATGGCTGGATTAACGTAAATAGAAACTAGTCAGGAACAAGCCAAGGTCATGGATACAGAATGAGACAGTAATGAGTAGACAAGCCAATAGATCAAGGATACCAGAAATAAGAATAGTCAAGAACAAGCCAAAGTCAAAATATCAAATAGAAACACAAGGTGAACACACTCTCTGATAACCAGTACATGGAAACCATGACAGGAAACTGATATAAAAAAAAAAAAAAACACTTTTGAGTTTAAATAACCTTTTGAGGATAAGGATTGGTCAGAACTGACCTTGTGACACCAAAACGTGCACGCTCGTAGATGACACAACGATGCACGTATGTTCACATACTTTTTGTCATGCTTGGGGCTATTTAGCCACGTGATTTTGCAGTGGCTGGCGTTCTTCTGAACGCTGTTTTGGCCAGGAGTTGCTAAGGGAGAGGATTGGATTGAGATCCGCCGCACAGTAAGTATGGTATAGTGATTTGTTTTAGTGTGACAGTGCCAATTGGTCACGGCCACGTGATTGTGCTTCTCTGGTGCCAATACAGGGTGCGGCTGAGTTATACGTAACTGATGCTGTCTGACAAGGGTGCCGCCATCTTCGATCACATGCCCTTCCTCCACCAGGAATTGGTGTCATTGCGTTACTCTTGTGCATGCAAAAGAGTAAAACTGTAATATCTATGCAGGATCTCGCATGAATGCAAGCGCCTCCATAGATATTATTTTCTAATGCGTGAGATAATGCCTTATTCCCACAGCAGTCACTAGAGACAAGTTAGCGTACGGTATGCAATCTATCAAGTTTTTTCAATTTTACACATGACATTTCCTCTGAACTCCTCTAAATGAACATTCTAATTATTTACTGACTATCAAAGTCTCTGGGACATAAAATGCTCCATGAAGATCTTACTTCTCCCTGGACAGAACACACCCTTGCTTTCTGTTTTTCAACTACAGGTTCTCCACACACAACATTATGCAATTCTCAACATAACGTGAATCCAAGGCCTAGTTAATGCACTTTTTATTTCCCATGTCCACAATTAATGCTCTTTGACCAGTTACTTTTTCGTTAATATTATTATTATTTTATCATAGATAGTCAGCATATTGTGCATAAATATAAGTAGATATTACTACAGAAGGATGGAGGTCCCTGCTCTTGTAAGCTTACTTGATTTTCATAAACCCCAAATATTTTTAAAAGACTGAATGTATCTCCATCTGCACTCCCAATGGCAAACCTGTATGGAACCAAGAGGCTAAATAATATAATTTAGCAATATTCTGAAATTAGGATACCTGTGCAGTCTAGTATTGTGACAACACATCTTGCTCTAGCTCAGCCAATCCCAGGATGAACTGCCGGACTCAGGGGTATGCCAACCCAGAGTGAATGCTGCTGAGACTGGTTAAGCTAGCACCATATCTCCTACAGCTGGGCTGCCATACTCCTTTATGACTATGCTTCCTTCAACATAACTTGTATGGTCCTCTCTGCCAAGACATTGCCTTTACTAATCTTTAAACACATAGTGAGAAAAGCATTAGCATTAAGCACAGTCAATAACACATCAAATACATAATACAAATATAACTTTCCAACATGAAAAATGAAAGATAAATAGATATATGTGCTTATTTGGCTGCACTCATTTGCATACTGTCATCATGCAAATCAACAAATGTAAACCAATGGAGGGCGCTATAGGGTAGTGACAGGTATAATGCAATACTATTTGGGATTCAGGTATAACTGGTGTCAGGGGCTATAATAACATTAGACTCTAGGCTGAAAACAATTTGAATCTTACAATCAGCTACACAATGGCCTGAATTGGTTTGTGTTCCTGCACAAAAAAATGTCTCATTTGCTGATTACTTAAACAGCTTGCACAAACCAAGGAGAATGTTTCAGAATGGGCATGAAAACTGAATTACAGTGAAGCTGCAATAAAAGTAAATGGAAAAAACCCCACTGCTAGTCACGCACCTGAACAACAAAAATAGACACCTGGGTACTGGATAAGGGCTACGGCCAAAGCTTTATTTAAATCTAATAATGCGCCAACATTCCTTTCACCTGTCTGCTGTTGGGGTGATTGACCAACAGACAGATAATCCTTATGTTTTCCAGAGTCCTAGACTGGCTGCCATTCGCCATCAGCCCTAGTCGGCTGCGACTCCCCATGCTGGTTCGGCACTACCATCACTTACGCTGGCCATGAAAACAACATGCTATGACGAAAAGAAGAACAGAAACAACACCAAACACACAGGCAGGGAAACCTAAATCTTAGGCTCCTTCTTTTAAGTGCTAAGTACCCTCCCATCTGAGACCCTTTTATTTTGTCACCTTTTTGCAACATTGCATCCCCATTTAACCCTCCTCTTATTATGAGCAGTCATGCCTCCCTTTCCTTGTCAGTCCAGAGGAATCCTCTTGGTCATACACAACCTCAATACTACAGTTGCCTCATTGACTTCGTACTCTAATATCTAATACATAACTACCATATACACTAAAATCTGATCTCACTAAAATGACATTCTACTTTTACTCAATTCCTTTGAAATCCACACCAAAATTAATTTATACTATTGGTGAAGGAAATTTGAATAAAATTGTCATCAATCATTTATTATTATTATTATTATTATTATTATTATTATTGAATATAAAAGATAACATGTTGTAATAGTGTTTGGAAAAATCGCTTATCTGCTTAGACCATGCCAGGTGTAGGCCCTGAAAATGCCCCAATGTGAATTTGGATTGTCTCAGGAGACAGGTTATAGTGAAGATGGTTCCAAAAAAGGAGGACGGATAACGTTACTAAGTTATATGAGTTATTTTGAGGCTAAGTGAATATTTTATTTACAAACAACAGTTCTGCTTGGTTTAAACTTGATGTATGATGTTTCTTTCATTGTATGATCTTTTCACTAAATCCGTAATTTTCATGAATGAATTCCAAATGTCTAAAATATGGTAAAAATGATCTGATACAATAGATACGTGGTTACGCTCTACCTGCTCATGCCAATCGATGCACAATATCTGATGGCAGAGTCATTCTGGGTTTGGACTGATCCACATATAGAGGGAGCAGACAGCTGCAATAGACAGATAAAGGTATAAAGAGACAGACATAGATTTGATAAAATATTAACACACTGAAATTTCTTCTATCAATAAATAAATATAAAATGACTGTTGGGGAAGAATGTGTCAGGTATGAAAATTACCGTGTAGTAGAAAGACATTGAAAAGTTAATGCCATGTGCCCCACCCAGGTAGTATATCTAGATAAATTCCATGTGCTGACAATAACTGGGTTCTCTGAGGTTATAGTCGCTGCAGGCGGTGGGATAATAGTAGGATGACGATAACAGGCACAAGATCGCAAATAAAGGAATGTTTCACCTCTCATCTGCAGATGAGATCACAAAACTCTGCAAAGTATTCTTACAGTTGTACAGCAAAAGGATTAATAATATGATGTCTCCTGTCATATTCTGCAGCCATCCGATACTCATGAGGTGGCCTTTAAACCGTAGGTGAACTCCGCTCTAAGGGAATTACCTTCTAGATACTAGGAATGGCACGGCTGTCTGAGACGTTATCCGTGGCAGGTTCTGCAGGGATATCTGGCTGTGGAATGAAATAAGGACAGACTGATATACTTATCACACCAATTAACATCAAATATATTGCCAGCATTTATGGCAGGCTCCCAGTGGGGCGCATTATACAATTAACAGGAATACTGTGGGAGTGTAAAGTGTATGGAGGGGGGTACGTTGTACACTATCATTGCTGCGCAGTGCCAAGCGTAATTGCCGTTTCCCCATTTTGCATGGAAATACCACATCCACTTTATGTCCCTGCACTGAGCACCCTGTGGAGTGTCGTCTGCAGATTCATTAGCTGGAGTACGGATGTAAAAAGCAGAAGAGTGTAACATTTTAATTAGCCCTGAACAATAAACAGGCTTAATGAGCGATATGAAAGTTCCCATGTGAGCACTGAGTGGTCTTAAGGAAGGGAGGGCCCATTACACCCTCAGCCAATTTCATGCTGACTCTATGCACTGCGGAACTCGTTATTGGCTATATATGTAGACACCTCAAAGCTGTGTGTGTTGCTTTATTGCTTCCTCCAAAGACAAAGACACTCCTAAAGACAATGAGCTGCTGTAAAACATGCAGACTTCAAAGGCAGGGGCCTTCTTTATTACACACCTGTCATGCAGGGAGCTCCTGTGACACACACATATACCTACAAAGCAGGGAGCTTCTACAATACAATACACACACACCTTGGGAATCACAAGCACTTTTTAAATTTCTTCATTGACATGTCAGGCTATTTCTGGAACTAAATGCTTGAATTGGACAAATATAGGTATGAATCCACAAGCTCTGTACTCTCCCTATAGAGCTCCTCCTCAGCCTTTTAATTATTAACGAGATGTGTAAGCTACAAATCTTTCATCATAAACACTTCAACCTGTATGTAAGTTCATGTACTGCCCAGAGACCTATCCTCAGATTCCACTCCATCCTTTAGTGCTGTGTACAGCATGAATAGGGACTGTTTTCTCATAGAGTTAAATCAGAAGTTGACCAGTATATTTTGTACTAATTGAAGTATTATTTGGACTTCACACTGCATTCAGTTTGAAACGATTTGTGATTCTTACAAATATTGGGCCATCGGTGATTTGATTGAAATCCCAAACTCCAAAAGGCTATATGAATGATTTACGAAGCAAACAAAATGGACAATGGCCGAACCCGAACCCTTTCATTTGTTTTGTCATTTAGAGTTGGCGAAAAAAAAAGAAAAATATTAATGGAAAAAAAAGGTGATTGATGGTTAGACAAAATCCACTAATGTTAATTTTATATTTTATTCACAGAACAAGTGAGAACTGACCAAAACAGGGGGGAAAAGTAGAGCAGTAAAATCAAAATATTTATATATATATATATATATAAAAATACCATCCAGCAAAAATACCAGCTCTCCAGGATTTCTGATATTTCTCACCTTTATTTGAACATATCCAAAGTAGTCAACGTTTCAGTTCTAAATAGGAACAATATGTAATTAGTCCTGATGAAATATTGTCCTGATGAAATTTCCTGTCTGGAACTTAAACATTGACTGTATTGGATATAAATAAAGGTAACAAATATCGGAAATCCTGGAGTGCTGGTATATTTGCTAGATGGTTTATACTGTTAATGAGCACCGGGACTGCAAAAGCTTAGATTTACTATATATACGTATACGTGTAAATATGGATTTATTATACTGCTCCTCCTTTTTTCCCTCTATTGGTTACTTCTTCTCAACTTACTTCGAATCAAAATATGCACAAAAATATGTCTATCAGTGTACTGCACAATATATACATAAAATGTGTGTTATGCATATATTTTGCAGTACACTGATTGGCCAATTCTCTCACCATGTTGGTTCACCGAATCATTTTCCTAAAAATTATTGCATGGACAAAATTTGTCTGAACTGAAATGCCACATGGATAAACCCCCGAATTGCCCAAGACAAGTTTTTTGTCGTGTGCAATTCTAATGTTGATGAATTTCTTATAAATTCATAAATAAGTCCTGCACTCAAACGCTAACCACTAGTTTTGCACAGTAGCAACAGCTAGTTTTAATCAGCCAAAAATATAAAAAAAACAAACAAAAAAAAACTGCATACTATCCGTAACCCTTTGCACGTTCAAGTAACAGAGGTTTTTAATTCCACTGCAATGGCCATTTTTGGTATTGTTTTATATACTTGGGCTGCTGAATACTTCAGCTATTGCTGTTGCCAAATGTTTTATTTTTTTTCCTCAGGGCTTATTCTGTGGCTTTTTGTGTTCGCATGGGTATACTCATCATTGCTTCTGGATTTCAGCTGTACAGTAGTATCCAGAGGGTATACAGAGGGTTGAATCTGTTGAACATTCAAGTTCATTGGTAAGCTGGAACGCAAAATCTGAGCATTGATTAATCATGTCTGGATTTTAGAGTACAAATGCCCTCTTATGGTCCATCTGATACCTCGATATTGAAAATCTAACGGGACAACTAGGTCAATATAGTTATATAACTGCTAACATTTCTTCTGTTTTATTACTCTGTTTCGTCTATGTGCTCTGGTTCTCTATTTGTCAGACATGTTGCCATTCAAACCCATTTTCAGCTTCTCTCACTTTCCTTTAATTTATGCTATTAGTTCATGCAGCTAGCTGCTCCTTCCTACCTTTCTCTACCTTTGACGTGTCTCTTTTCATATTTAGTGTCTCTATATAAGTGGTTCTTAATCCCCAGGATGTGAATCCATCACGTGCCAAAACTCTCTCATATAAGCATGGAAAACTTCTCCTTGGCTTTGATAAACTGAACTGTTATGTTAATGAATCCTCCTTGAAAATTCTGTGGTAGAGCAGTTAGAGGAGCTGTAGAATACTTGGTCATATGTTTATTATAAAAATGCAGCACTTTCCCTATATATATTAAAACATGTTTATAGTCATGGAAGCTTGAATTACCAGTCAGCATTGTCTCCGTCTTCCCTAGTTATAACAACACTTATCCACCCTGGTCACCCTAGTCACCCTCCTGTTTCCTACCTTTTAGGTGCAGGAGGGCGACTTTCCCTGGGGTCCAGTGGCTCAGCCTGATGCGAGTCAGAGTTCCCACTCTGACTCCCTCCTCTTATTCCTCCTCCCACGTGGCTCTCGGTGGTTGCTGGGAGGGCAGTCACTTCATCCCAGCTCTGACATCATCACAGGGGGCACGGTCGCGCTGTTAACGGTCGCCCTGGAAATACATTGCCATCGGGTGGCATTAACACCACGGGCCACCCGATGGGCTCCTGAACAAGCGGTCCCAGTGGTTATACAGCGCTGGCCGGGGTCGCGTTACATGGCCTCAGGGCACGGCGGTTGCAGGGGTCCGCAGGGCGGCCAGGCCTCCTGGAGTGATGGGCCCAGTCGCAACTGCGACCACGTCAGTTCAGCCACTGTTCAAAGCCCAGTGTACAGAGGCATTCAAGCAAAAACAAACAGAGGACAGGAGTACACTAAGAAAAAAATAGAAAATTCACATTCAGGCAGTATATGATAAATAAAAGTCTTAATGAAACCTAAAAAATATGCAAACAAACTTGAAACATTTTAGTGCATATATTTTCATGGGGGGGAACAGTGTAAATGTATACAGAGAAAAGGAAGAAAAAACTGACAGACACTGACAGAACTACTAGTTTTCAATAGTCCATTTGACAATAAACAGTATCACATCTAGAAGAATAGTAAAATACTATAGCGTCTTATAGCCCTCTTAGAATGATTAGGCAGATTATTATTATTTTTTTTTTTTACAATGTTCACTTTTAGTTTTTTTGTTAATAAAAAAAGCATACCTCCCAACATTTTATGTGGACAAAGATGGACACTTAAATTTTACGGGTCTAAGTGTTGCCAAGAACAGGGCTCATTTTAACACAAACTGATTTCTAAACACATGTACACATTAAAGACACATTACTATGAGTATTAATGCGGTGAAGCTCTGTTATACACTAAGACACATCAACAATATGAAGCTCGTAGAAAAGAGGGGCAGAGGGAGGGATTTGGACTCACAATAGGGACTGTCTCTTCTAAATAGGGACACTTGGTAGGTATGAAACAGTGTGTGTGTTTAATATATAAAGTAGCTTCACAGCTTGTTTTTCTACATGGCTGTTGCAGCCTCCTAATTCATACCCTGATTGCTGCACTCCTACCATATGTCATTTGACCTTGTAATGTCTACACATACACGTAAATCTTTTGGCAGTATCTATTAACAGTAGTGTGGTTGTTTGTTTGCTGCAGTGACAGATGATGTGCAATGTATATGCCCCCAACAACATTCAATTTACTGGCATAACTGAGCAAATCTCCTTAATATATTTAATAATGAGTGATAGATCAAATGAACAAACAAGATATGCCATCTATTTGACAAATATAAGAGTTGCTTCCTGGGTTATGATCGCTGGTTTATGAAAAGACCATTATTATAATACTTAAATAATTGTTTATCACAGTATATTATTGAGAATCACAGGGGACTCATTCAGCAAGTTATAAAGCCATGGACCTTTTTTCTTTGGACCACCACTCGTTGATGGTTTAACTCCTTCAGGTAAGAAAGCGCCCGGGGGACTTCTGGCACCATAACAACTTAATGTCAATTAAGTTGTTATAGTGCCTAGAGTGTTCCTTTAATGACCAAGGCTTTTTTGAGATGCAATGCATTTGTGACCAAAGCCTTATTGGCACCTATGCCATGTGTTCATTCTACCCCAATTTTCTTTCTAGTTACACACATACATATTATATATAATTTTCCAAGTAGAATGCTTTTTCTTTTGATACCCTATTTGTATACATAACACAACATTAAATACAAATAAAATATTAAAAGCTGAAAAAGAAAACGTGTTTTTCATTTAATCATTTCTTTAGTGCAAGTAAAGAAAAATTACTCACAACAGATTCACTAATTAGTCCTGTTTGCTAAAATGACCAATATGTCTAGGATTTCAATTTATTAGAAGTTTTGAAAAACAAATATTGCAAGAAATGAATAAAAGTTGTAAAGCTAAACCCTTGCAAAATTTGCTGGTTACATTTATTTTTTTGTATTTTTCACGCGTTTTTTTTTTTTTTATATTGACTCGTTACATTTATACGTTTGTCAGGAGTTTGAGGGACTGTATGCTCAAATAATAGAAACGTTTTTTTGAAATGTTGTGAATTTTTTTGTGAATTTTGAAATTTTCACAAAGATACCACACAAGGCAATAATGTACAATGTGAAACTCACAGGTCCCTCAGCATGAACCAGTTATCTAGGACTCGCAGGTCCTGTTAGTAACGTGGATAACTTTAGTCGCTTGCAATAGAAAAGCCAAAAAAAGTGAGGAAAAAAATGTGAGACATAGTGTGTCTTTTTAACATAAGCAGAGAGGGTGCGTGCAGCTTCCCATAACTACTTTCCATGTGACTGCCTCGATATCGGTTTATTTGGAAGGTCTGAATGTAATCACGTTGGCAGAGATGTCAGGTAGGTATTGTGACACACTCTTTTTTTCAGGGTTAAGTTTCTTGATATAGAGAAGAGGACTTCCTCTACCTGTGAAATTTGCATTGTATGTGTCTGTGTGTCTGTACACAATAGACAATCTCCTAGGCTCATAAAAATGTACAATGTTGACCCACATGTCTGTTTTATGAGCTGCTTTTGATCATAAAATGTATTTTATTTACTAATATTATGTATTTGTCAGTTTGTATTATTGTTGTTATTTTTTTGTAGGCTCTATTTCTGAACTGGTTACCTTGTTTTATGTGTTTCATTCTGCTTAAAAATTAATTAACAAACACAAAGTTAAAAAAATACCCAGTTTACAAATTGAAGTTCATTTTTTAACATGTAGAATATACACAGTGATCAGCCACAACATTTAAACCACCTGCCTAAAATCATGTAGGTCCCAGTTGTGCTGCCAAAACAGCTCCGATGCGTTGATGCAAGCATTCCACAAGACCTCTGATAGTGTTCTGTGGTATCTGGCACCAAGACGTTAGAAGCAGATACTTTAAGTCCTGAACTTGCAAGGCGGAACCTCCATGGATCGATTTGCTATTGCAGCACATCCCACAGATGCTCAATTGGATTGAGATCTGGGGAATTTGGAGGCCAAGGCAACACCTTGAACTCTTTGTCATGTCCGTTAAACCATTCCTGAACATTTTTGTTGCAGTGTGGCAGGGTGCATTTTGCTGAAAGAAGTCACTGCCCTCAGGAAACACAATTGTCATGAAGGGGTGCACATGGTGTGCAGCAATCTCTAGGTATAAGATACGTGTCAAAGCAACATCCACATGAATGCCAGGATCCAAGGTTTCCCAGCAGAACATTGTCCAGAGCATAACACTGCCTCGCAGGCCTGCCTTCTTTCCATAGTGCTTCATGATGCCATCACTTAGGTAAACGATGCATATACACCCAGCCATCCACCTGATCTAAAATAAAACATGATTCATCAGATCAGGCAACCTTCTTCCATTGCTCCATGGTCCATGGTCTTTCAACGGTGGACAGGTCAAGTGCACTCCTGGCTGGTCTGCGGTTGCACAGCACCATACTCCTAAAACTTCAATGTACTGTGTGTTCTGACAACTTTCTATCATGGCCAGCATTAACTTCAGCCAGGGCTCAATAGATCCCAGTCACCAGGTCACCATAGCAACCAGGAAATTTGTCCTGGCACCTGGGATTTGTGAAGCTATTCAGCCCCTGAGGTTACCGGCTCCCTGAGATTGGAGGCGGGCTTTCGGCTCATGCAGGCCTGAGGCGGGCAGGCAGGTGGACGGTTGGCTCATTCAGAGCTGGGGGAGGGAGGCAGGCGGTTGAAGGAGGGACGTGGGTGGCTAAATGATCTCCCTGCTCTGCTCCCTTGCGAGCCCTCCAGTGATGCCGGGAGCCGGAATATGACATCATTCCGGGACCGCATTACTAAACAGCACTCTAAGGAGCAGAGCAGGGAGATGACAGCAGCCCCACTGGACTCCAGGGAAAGCTGATCCACTCCCAAAGGTAGGGAGGCTAGTTGGATTTAAAATAAAGAAAAGTAATGATTTGTGAGTGAGTGTGAGTATTGCAGTGTGTGTGTCAAATCAGTGAGTGTGTGTCTGTCAGTGTGTGTGTGTTTCTGTCAGTGTGTGTGTGTATGTGTGTGAATATGTGTCTGTCAGTGAGTGTGTGTATCAAACCAGTGTGTGTGTGTGTGTGTGTGTAAGTCAGTGAGTGTGTATGTATAGATGACCTGGTCCCCTCCAATCACATAGGAAAGGTGTTTTTACTCACCCTTTTTCCCATGCCGTGCTGGTGACACTGCGGCTGACCCCAACTCCATGGCTACGATCATCAAACTTGACAATCTCAGCCAATCCAATGCTTCCCCATAAAAAAAAAAACATTGGGAGACTTTTGCGCATGCCCAGCAAATTGCCATGCTGCACAATCAACTTCTCCTTGTAGAGATTCAGTGAATCAATGCATACCTATGGGGAGCACTGACCCAGAAAGTACTTCTAGAGGCTGTCTATATGACTGTCACTGAGGTGTTGCCAGACAGCAATGTAAACCCTGCCTTTAGTCTGAAAGGTCAGTGTTTATATTGAAAAGTGTGCAGGGACAGTATATAGACTGCAGAACGGCTACAAAAAGCTGTAGTGGTTCTGGTAACTATAGTGTCCCTTTAAGAATTGTATATTTTTTTTTGTATTCTTTATTTATGTTGTTCATGGATTGACAAACAGATTTGCACAGCCACAATAGCTGATGCAATCTTATCAATAAACAATGGTGAACAACAGTGTGGCTTTATGTACAGTGTTCATTTTCTTTTTTTAAATAGTAGAGGATTATCTTATGAGCTAGAAATATATGTCTAGATTGCGCATATATTGCATATTTACCATAGGATGTACTGTCTAGACTGAAAATAAATTATAGCAATAATAAAAAAAAATAGATTGAAATACAACACGAGTAAAATAATTATCTCGGCATTCGTGAGACATATTAATTGCGTGTGACTACAATACTGATTATTTGCATTGCCGTTAATATAATAATATGCTTCGTGGGCATAGGCTGAACGTGTGAGATTAACCAAGGAGACACACATACGGGCTATGTTTAGAGACAGTGGGTAGAATTGTATTTTTGTTTTTGAAAAATCTGGCTCCTCATTTTTTTAGCTGGCTCCTAGATTTCAAGCAAATTTGTCAAGCCCTGACTTCAGCAATTTGAGCTACAGCAGTCTTGGGCACCCAGGGCCTGCCTTAGGGGTGTGCGAGCTGTGTGGCCGCAAAGGGCGCAATAGCAACAGGGGCGCTATGGGGCCGACAAAACTGGCAAGCTCTACTGACAAACAGGATGTTTAGGGGTTGGGAGGTGTGAGGAGGCTCTTCTCACCTCACAGATACAGGACTAGCTGATCGCTCCTCGCAGTGTCTTCCCTGCTGTAAAAGTTAGAGACAGAATGCGCAGGGAGATTTCTGACTTCAAACTTCCCAGCAGGAGTTTGGTGCAGAAGCAGAGTGAGTCATGGGAGGTGGAGTTATGCTCCGTCTCTCTACTCCCACACAGAGAGAATGCAGAGAATTACTTCCTGCCACTGAGGAGCTCTGCCGGGGAGTGCACAGGTGTCAGGATCGGGACAGGGATTCAACACGCAGAGTACAGACAGTAGAAAGATACGTATACCGGACCTTAGAATGGCCGGACTAACGTACGGAGATAGAGAGAATGGTCAAAGGCAAGTCGAGGTCGAGGGAACGAGAAGACAGGTAAGCGAGGAACAAGCCGCGTCAAAGGGTAACAGAGATAAGCAGAGTAATACAAACAAGCCGGGTCGGAACCAAAAGGATAACAGGAATACAAGAGCACTGAGTGACTAGACAGGCTAGAACCACGACAGGGCAATGAGCAAATGGAAGAAGCACTGTTAAATACCCTGGCTCAGGAGAGTAGACACGCCTCCGACGAGTCCTGATTAGTCTCCAGACAATTGAGTGACAGATCGGTCCGGGTTGGCGTCATGACGTCGACTGCTGGGCGTCGTGTTACAAAAGGAAGTGGATCCCTCGTGGCCGGCGTGTAAATGACCGGAAGGACCGCGAAGGACGGAGGAAACAGCCCTTCTGGACGGATAAACTTCTTAGTCTCTACCTCTCTCAGAGGTAGAGACTTCAGGTACCCTGACAGTACCCCCCCTCTCAGATACGCCCACCGGGCGGAAGGAACCGGGACGAGATGGGAAGCGGGAGTGAAACGCCCTGCGGAGGCGAGGAGCATGAACATCCTCTTGAGGTACCCAACTCCTCTCTTCAGGACCATATCCTTTCCAGTCGACCAGATATTGTACTTTCCCCCGGGAGATTCGAGAATCGATGATAGAGTTGACCTCATACTCCTCCTGACCCTCCACCTGAACAGAGCGAGGAGAGGATACCGTAGAGGAAAATCTGTTGCAGACTAGCGGTTTCAGCAATGAAACATGAAAGGAGTTAGGGATGCGTAAGGCAGATGGGAGAGCTAGACGATACGCAACTGGGTTAATTCGAGTCAGAACCCTGTAAGGTCCAATATAACGAGGAGCGAACTTCATGGAAGGCACTTTTAAACGAATGTTTCTAGTACTCAACCATACTCTATCGCCTGGAACAAAAACCGGAGCCGACCTTCTACGTTTATCAGCGTGTTTCTTTACCAGCATAGAATTGTGCAGAAGAATTTGTCGAGTCTGATCCCACAACTTCCTCAAATTGGCAACATGAACATCAACCGACGGTACCCCTTGGGAAGGAGAAACCGAGGGAAGAATGGATGGATGAAAGCCATAATTCATGAAGAAGGGGCTTGAATGAGTAGAATCACCAACGAGATTGTTGTGCGCGAACTCCGCCCAAGGAATCAAACCGACCCAATCGTCCTGGTGTTCGGAAACAAAACAACGTAAATATTGTTCAATCTTTTGGTTGGTGCGTTCAGCAGCTCCGTTAGACTGAGGATGATAGGCGGAAGAGAAATTCAATTTGATACCCAGTTGAGAGCAGAAGGATCTCCAAAAACGAGAAACAAATTGGGAACCTCTGTCAGATACAATTTGGGAGGGTATCCCATGTAAACGAAAAATCTCCCTTGCGAATATCTCTGCCAACTCGGGAGAAGACGGAAGTTTAGGCAGAGGAACGAAGTGAGCCATCTTGGTGAATCTGTCAACCACGGTGAGGATAACAGTCTGTTTTTTAGATATAGGTAAATCGACAATAAAGTCCATAGCCAGACAGGACCATGGCTTTTCTGGAACCTCTAAGGGATGCAGAAATCCACATGGAAGCGTATGAGGTTGCTTGGTCTTAGTACAAACCTCACACGCACCGATGAAATCTTTAATATCCCTACGTAAAGCAGGCCACCAGAAGTCTTTAGAGATCAAAGCGCACGTCTTGCGAATGCCAGGATGTCCAGCCACCTTGCTGTTGTGGAAACATTGTAACAGTTCCAGTTGAAGAGCAGGAGGAACGAAATGTCGACCCCCGGGAGTCTGTTTAGGGGCTAGATGTTGCAGCTTTAAGATCTCGGCAAGTAACGGAGAGTGAATCCTGAGATTCGTGTTAGCGATAATATTGCATTTCGGAACTATAGAGGAAAGAACAGGTTCAGATATAGTAGAAGGTTCATATTGGCGAGACAAAGCATCGGCTTTAGAGTTCTTAGAACCAGGTCTATAAGTAAGCACATAATTGAAGTGGGTCAGGAACAAGGACCAACGAGCTTGTCTGGCGGACAGTCGCTTAGCCTCCCCAATATAGGACAAGTTCTTGTGATCCGTTAAAATGGTAACAGGATGTAAGGTCCCCTCCAATAAATGTCTCCACTCCTTTAAAGCCATAATGACCGCTAATAATTCCCTGTCACCGATGTCATATCTGCTCTCAGGCCCAGACAGTTTCTTGGAAAAAAACCCACAAGGGTCTAGTGGTTTGTCCACCCCTAACCTTTGTGACAGAATAGCACCTACGCCTGTCTCAGAGGCATCGACCTCGAGTAGGAACGGCAGAGTCGTATCAGGATGGACTAAAATTGGAGCAGAAGCAAAAAGTTCCTTGAGAGTCTTGAAAGCAACGAGAGCTTCAGTAGACCAAGTCTTAGTGTCAGCCCCCTGTCTGGTCATATTGGTAATAGGCGCAATAATAGAAGAGTATCCCTTAATGAAGCGCCTATAATAATTGGAGAAACCAATAAACCTCTGAATAGCCTTGAGTCCCTTAGGCAATGGCCAATCTAAAATAGACTGGAGTTTGTCGGGATCCATCTTAAAGCCTTCCCCAGAAATCACGTAACCAAGAAAGTCTATCTGAGACAGGTCAAAACTACATTTCTCCAATTTGCAGTATAACCCATGTTGAAGAAGTTTGTGTAATACCTTTCTGACTTGTCTGTGGTGGGTCTCAATCTCTCTAGAGTGTATAAGTATGTCGTCCAGGTACACAATAACACAATCATGTTGAAATTCCCTAAGAACTTCATTAATCAAATCCTGAAATGCCGCCGGTGCGTTACAAAGACCAAAAGGCATGACCGTGTATTCATAATGCCCATAACGGGTATTGAACGCTGTCATCCACTCGTGTCCTTGCTGGATTCTCACCAAGTTATATGCCCCTCTGAGATCCAACTTGGTGAAAATTTTAGAGCCCTTTAGGCGATCAAACAGCTCGGTAATCAAGGGGATCGGATAGGCATTTCTGATGGTTATTTTATTCAAACATCGGTAATCAATGCAAGGTCTTAGGGAACCATCCTTCTTTTTAACAAAAAAAAAACCAGCCCCGGCAGGAGAAGAAGATCTCCTAATGAATCCTTTGTCTAGATTCTCCCGAATATATTCCTCTAGAACTGAATTCTCTTTGGTGGATAGAGGATATACATTGCCCCTTGGAGGCATGGTACCAGGTAGTAGATTAATTTTACAATCAAAAGTCCTGTGTGGGGGTAGAGTATCAGCATTCCTTTTGTCGAATACTGCTTTTAAATCCAGGTACAGAGGCGGTATCTGTATATCTGTAGACTGGGTAGAACTACCTGGTGTGTTAATTACACCCAATGGAGAAACCCTCCGTAAACACTTCTCCTGGCAACCCTGGCCCCATGAGAGTATCTCTCCTAACTCCCAATCAATAATAGGGTTATGTCTCTTTAACCATGGGTAACCCAGGACTATGGGAACAGAAGGGGACGAAATAAGCATAAGCGATAAGTTTTCCTCGTGTAAGATACCAACAGTTAAGTTAACGGGTATGGTTTCACGATAGATAACAGGCTCAAGTAAAGGTCTACCATCTATGGCCTCAACGGCCAAGGGTGTATCCCTTAACTGGGATGGGATAGTGTGTTTAGTAGCAAAGGCCTGGTCGATAAAATTCTCAGCAGCTCCGGAATCTATCAAAGCCATGGTCTTTAGTACTCCCTTCTCCCAAGTTAAAGAAACTGGTAGCAGAAGCCTGTGATCTTTATAATTATGAGTAGAGGACAAAATAGAAACACCCAAGGCCTGTCCTCTAGAGAAACTTAGGTGCGGGCGTTTCCCGAGCGATTAGGACAATTCAGGCGTAAGTGACCTCTGACTCCACAATACATACACAATCCCTCCCTTCTCCTGTACTGTCTTTCCTCTTCTGAGAGGCGAGTATTGCCTATCTGCATAGGTTCAGGAAACAGTGAGGTAGTGGAATCAGGGCTTTGAAATGCGGGAGCTAATTTAAAGGAAGGTCTAAAGTTCCTCTCTCGAGTGTTCTGTCTCTCTCTTAAACGCTCATCAATACGAAAAATGAACGAAATTAAATCCTCCAAATTTTCAGGAAGCTCTCTAGTAGCAACCTCGTCAAGGATTACATCTGATAGCCCGTTCAAAAATACATCTATATAAGCCTGCTCATTCCACTTAACTTCTGCCGCCAAAGACCTGAACTCTAGTGCATAATCCACAAGTGTTCGGTTCTCTTGTCTCAGGCGCAAAAGTAATCTAGCTGCATTGACCCTTCTACCAGGAGGGTCGAAAGTTCTTCTAAAGGCAGCTACAAAGGCATTATAATTATATACTAACGGGTTATCATTCTCCCATAATGGGTTGGCCCATCTCAGAGCTCTCTCAATGAGTAAGGTGATAATAAATCCAACCTTCGCCCTATCAAAGTGGATACTGATCTGGTTTAAAAAACCACGACACTTCTCAGGTGAACCACCATAACGTACTGGTGGGGTAATACGGGAAGAGGCACCTACAGTGGCTACCTCTAGGCCTGAACTCACAGGGGAAATAGAAGTAGTACGCGTCTCCTCTGGTGGGTTATTAGCACGAGATAATAACGCCTGTAGTGCTAGGGCCATCTGATCCATTCTGTGTTCCATGGCTTCAAACCTAGGATCAGAAGGACCAAGCTGACTGTTTGTACTTGCAGGATCCATTGGCCCTGTCGTAATGTCAGGGTCGGGACAGGGATCCAACACGCAGAGTACAGACAGTAGAAAGATACGTATACCGGACCTTAGAATGGCCGGACTAACGTACGGAGATAGAGAGAATGGTCAAAGGCAAGCCGAGGTCGAGGGAACGAGAAGACAGGTAAGCGAGGAACAAGCCGAGTCAAAGGGTAACAGAGATAAGCAGAGTAATACAAACAAGCCGGGTCGGAACCAAAAGGATAACAGGAATACAAGAGCACTGAGTGACTAGACAGGCTAGAACCACGACAGGGCAATGAGCAAATGGAAGAAGCACTGTTAAATACCCTGGCTCAGGAGAGTAGACACGCCTCCGACGAGTCCTGATTAGTCTCCAGACAATTGAGTGACAGATCGGTCCGGGTTGGCGTCATGACGTCGACTGCTGGGCGTCGTGTTACAAAAGGAAGTGGATCCCTCGCGGCCGGCGTGTAAATGACCGGAAGGACCGCGAGGGACGGAGGAAACAGCCCTTCTGGACGGATAAACTTCTAAGTCTCTACCTCTCTCAGAGGTAGAGACTTCAGGTACCCTGACAACAGGGAGATCAATTCCTATCACTCCTGTCCAGCAAAACCTGCAGAAAATAGCAGGTGAATAATATGAGCACACTCTGAATAGGTGGAATATACTGTGTGTGCTCATGATGATTCAGTATGTGTTGGGAATTAGAAAGGGGATGCAGTGTGTGTGTGTGTGTGTGTGTGAGCTAGGGATGTAGTTTGTATGTGTGTTTGTGCTTGAGTGCAATGTGTCTGTGTGTGCTGGGAATGAAGTGTGTGTCTGTGTGTGTGCTGGCAATGCAGTGTGTCTGTGTGTGTGTGTTGGGGATATATCATATGTGTATGTGCTGGGGTTGAAGTGTGTGTCTGTGTGTGTGTTCTGGGAAGGCAGTGTGTCTGTGTGTGTGTGTTGGGGATATATAATATGTGTCATGTGTGCTGGGATATATAATATGTGTTTGTGTGTGCTGGTGATTGGCTTTCTATGTGCAGCACATAGTGTGTGCACTGTAGCTAATCAATCAGGGCCGGCGCAACCGTCAGGCGAACTAGGCATTCGCCTAGGGCGCCGGCCTGCTGGGGGCGCGTGGGCTCCCCCTGTCTGGGTCCGCAGCGCTGGGTGAGCGGCTCTTGAGCCACCCCCTCCCCAGTGGCGGGCAGATCCTTCAGGTGCCCGGAGGATCCCTGTCACTATGGGACCAGGTGGTGGCCATGTGGCCACCTCTGGCTGCCCTCGAAGCCATGCTATGTAAGGCAGAGCAGACACCTGCTTACCTTGATGCCAGGTGCCTGCTCTGCCAAGAAAGCGGCGGAAAGGGGGACAGGAGGCAGGCTGCTCTATTGTGGGCGGCAAGGGAGGCTGTTCTTGCAGCTTCCCACTCCTCCCTCGCGCACCCTCTGTGATGCCGGGAGCCGGAATATAATGTCATTCTGGCCCCGGAATACTAAACGTCGAGCTGGATCAGTGCGGAGCTGCCCCACACTGGACCCCAGGGAGGTAGGGAGGCTGGATGTCTGAGTGTGTGTTAGTGAGTCTGTGTGTCAGTCTGTGTCTGTCTGTCAGTGAGTGTGTGTTTGTGTGTGTAAGTGAGTGTCTGCCTGTGTGTATGTTTGTCAGTGAGTGTATGTGTGTGTGTGTGTCTGTCTGTCTGTGAGTGTGTGTATGTCAGTGAGTGCCTGTCTGTGTGTCTGTCAGTGAGTGTGTGTGAGTGAGTGTATGTCTGTCTTTTAGTGAGTGTATGTCTGTCAGTGAGTTTCTGTGTGTGTGTGTGTCAGTGGGTGAGTGTATTTGTGTCAGTGAGTGAGTGTATGAGTGACAGTGAGGGTGTCTGTGTGCGTCAGTGAGCATGTGTGTCTGCCAGTGTATGTGTGTCAGTGAGTGAGTGTATGTGTGTCAGTGAGTGTGTCTGTGTGCGTGTCAGTAAGCGTGTGTGTCTGCCAGTGTGTGTCTGTCAGTGAGTTAGTGACATGAAGGGGCGGCAAAATGGGTCTGTGCTTAGGGAGGCAGAAATCCTTGCACCGGCCCTGTAATCAGTCCGCTTTTACTTGATGTATCCGCGGTGCAGTGTTGTGACTTCTGCCCTGCTGCTAATTACTGTAATAAACCACTGATGTTCCAGCAAGTTCAACAACTTCAGTGGAAATGTGAGTATAGCCCTAAGTCCCCATCCCAGAACAGCCTCTCCAAAAGGCTCAGATTTTTTTTAGTTTTGGGTGGCTGCCCCAGGCAGAGGGGCTGATTGAGGAAAATCAGTGAGTGCTTTCCCCCTGTAACAGTGCCGCCTGGGGCCATGACCCCATTTGGATATATAGACGCGGCATCCCTGTAGACACATAAAAACAGACATTCCACACAAGTACTCACCTACATTTAAAACACACAATTGTGCTACTTAGACGTTTCACTCTGAAATCACACACTACAAACACACTGGCACTAGACACTAGTAGGAAATAGGGAATGGCCACAGACAAATGTGGCCAGGGGGAGCTGTGAAATTTTTTCGCACATGGCACCTAAAGGTCTAAGGCCAGCACTGTGGGCACCAATGACCCTGATGCTGATTTACCGGTTGTCCTTCCTTGTACCACTTTTGTAGGTGCTAAGCACTGCATCAGGGAAACATCCCACAAGACTTTCCATTTTGGAAATGCTTTGACCAAGTCATATAGTCATCACTATTTGGCCCTTGTCAAAGTCACTGAGATCTTTACATTTGACCATTTTTCCTGCTTCCAACACATGAAATTCAATAACTGACTGTTCACTTGCTGCCTTATATATCCCACCCCTTGACAGGTGCTAATTAAACAATATAATTGAAAATATGTTAGTTTTCTGCTGTCTCAACGGAAGGTCTTCCATGTCTTACTTGCATTTTAACCAAAAATACATTTTGCATTTTGAGTTTGAATTGTTTTTACATCTATCTTACATATTTATTTATTTTTTTACAAAAGAGGCATACGTTGTCTTTGCAGTTTTACAAATCAGTTTTTTTCCCCTTTGATTTTTGTGATTATATGATAATGCATGTTTTATGCTTGAAATCTTGTAAATTATTTCAATACCTTTACTTTTCTATGTGTGATCTTTACATTTTTTATATCCACCGACAAATTAATGCTGACCTTAACAAAACCTCTAACCTCTCCACTGAATGTATTTTATATCTTCAATAATTACATGAAAAAAATTCAGACTTGAAGGTCACCATATCTAAATCAAAGCCCAGCATGAAGCATTTATTTTGGAACAAGAAATAAACCAGAGCTTATAATCTGCCCGGCACCTTTGTGTACATTTTAGAGTGGTTGGTTCATTTCTGATGCGCATTTTCATCTAGACCGATTTCCTTGAGTTTGAACACTAATCTATTGTGTAGAACTGTATCAAATGCCTTGGCAAAATCCAAATAGATCACATCCACTGCAACACCCTGATCTATACTTCTACTTACTTCTTCGTAGAACGTAATCAAGTTAGTTTGACATGACATGTGCTTCATAAAACCGTGCTGATTTTTGCTGATAACCATGTTCTTCTCAAGGAATTCTTGAATATTATCCCTTAATAACCTTTCAAATATTTTCCCAGCCACAGAAGTTAAGCTCACATGTCTATAATTTCCAGGCAAGGATTTTGAACCCTTTTTGAACATAGGAACCACATCTGCCTTCATCCAATCCTCTGGAACACTTCCTGAAAGAAAAGAATCTTGAAAGATTAAAAACAGAGGTTCACTTATTTCTACACTTAGTTCCTTAAGTACTCATGGATGGATACAGTCAGGCCCTGGAGCTTTGTTTATATTAACTTTATTTAGTTGCTGCAGCACCTTGTCTTGAGTTAACCAATTACAATTATTCTGCAAGTTTTTAGTAGCAATTCCAAGATTTTACTAGTAACATGACGTAAAGTCATGATTTTATTAATGACACGGAGGCGAGTATTATGCTTTCTCTTTCTTTATTAATCTCCTCAGCAGCAAAAAAAATTAACTTGAAAGAGAATAAAATGAAATAACATAAGTAATCTGCCTAACAACAGGGCAGCCAATCATATACATTTATATACATTAATTGTCTTGACCAATTCTCTAATTTCCTCTTTCTTTGTCCTTCTTGACGAAGATCAGCATTAACTTGAACGTAATAACTCCCGTAACTTTCCATAACTTCTGCTGTAAACTCGTTTTATATGTGTACATAAAAAAGGGGACGTTTCCTATGTCTTACAAAATGTATCTATTACTTACCACATGAGTGATCATTATGACCCTCTTTATTGTATGTACCACGCCCACCGGGTGGGTGGGTGGGAATAATACTCGCCTCCGTGTCATTAATAAAATCATGACTTTACGTCATGTTATTAGTAAAATCTTGGAATTTTATTAATGACACGGAGGCTCCTATTATGCTAGTTCAAAGCTTGGCCACTACTTGAAGTGAAATATGTTCAATTGGGCGAAAATAGAATTCCCTAAATGTCGATACTTGTGACCAATCCGCCGCCTTTAATATATCTTCAAGTCGACAACCAACTGTCGATGCTTTGGATGCCATGTGTCAATTCCCGCTAGTGCTAACAAGTTCTTTACCCATCGTGCCAATGTGGGTGTGGATACTGGTAGAAAGGGGGATCGAAATGATATAAATAGTTGTCTCAACTCAGGTGTCCGTAGTTCCTGCGTACATTCCAGATACGAACGAAGACATTTCACTGGGCATAATGAGGGGTGTCCGGGATATCTCAGATAGGAGACCGATCTTGTATTGCATTTAGGTCTTCTCGTTATGGAGAAAGATACGCCCTCTGGGGTGAATGACATTACGTCCCAGTCCAAGGCTCTCACGTCGGATATCCTCTTGCAGGACAGTAAGCACAAAAGTGTAATTAATTTCCAATATAGGTATTTAAGGGATAGTTCTCCATTTGGTGCCCATTCCTCCAAGAAGTGTAGAACCACGTTGACATCCCAGAACGACGAATATCGTGTTTGTGGAGGTTTCTCAAAACGTATCCCTTTCATTAATCTACAAATGAAGGGGTGTTGTCCAATTGGAGAGCCCTCTAGACCCTGGTGTCCTGCCGAGATCGCCGACCTAAACACATTAATGGTACGGTACGCTTTTCCTTCTTCAAAAAGAGATGTCAAAAACTGTAGGACCTCCTTCAGAGATGCAGAAACTGGATCCACTGACCGTTCCAGGCACCAGCTAGTCCACACACGCCATGCGGAGCCGTAGGCCGTTCTAGTCCCTGGTGCCCAGGAGTTGTCCATGAGTCTTGTAACCATCTGTGGAATGTCTGTGAGTGTCCAGGGGCTCCGGAAACCAACCATACTGTGAGTTGGAGCAGGCCTTGGTCGATTAGATTGTGTGAGTTCCCCTTCGGGTCTAAGAGTAAGTCCGGTCTTGATGGTATTATTCGTGGAAAGTCGATTGCCATTTCCAGCAGTCGAGGGAACCAAGTTTGAGCGTTCCATAATGGAACCACTATCACTAGTGAACAGTTCTGTTTGCATAGGTATGATAGTGTCCTGGATATGAGGTTGAATGGGGGGAATGCGTAGTGTCGAGACTTCGGCCACCTCTGTAGGAATGCATCTGTCCCCAAGGCTGTTGGATCCGGTCGCCAACTGAAGTACCGGGGAAGTCTGGATGCAAAGAGGTCTATGTCTAGCGGTCCCCATATTCTGTTTATCTGGTGAAAGGTTGAATGGAGAAGTTGCCAATCTCCCGGATCTCGCAGGTATCTGGAATTCCAGTCTGCTTGTATATTGTCCAAGCCCGGAATGTGTTCGGCTGTCACCGCCATCTCGTTGTGCAGGCAGAACTGCCAAAAATCCTTCGCTAGGTTCACTAGTTGCTTGGATTTGGTGCCCCCTAGATGATTGATATATCGGACTGCCGAGATGTTGTCCATGCCGAGTAGTATACAACATCTCCCTACAGTCGGGGAAAGGCTGCGTATCGCGAATGATTCTGCCAGAAGCTCCAGGCAATTTATGTGTAACTGGAATTCTTCTATGGACCATCTGCCACCGGTGGATATGTTGCCACAACGTGCAGCCCAACCATGTAGGCTGGCATCCGATTCTATAATCAGGTCCGGACTGGTTCCGAATATCACTCGTCCGTTCCACGCCTTCATATGATCTAGCCACCACACTAGCTCGTCCCATGATTCCATATCCAGGTCCAGTGTGGATTCGTATGAATGGCTGGATCTGAGGTGAGAGCCTTTTAGACTATGTAGTGCACGGTTATGCAGGGGCCCTGGGAATATAGCTTGTGTTGAGGAAGCTAGTAGTCCTATTACCCGGGCTAGTTGTCGAATGGAAAGGGACTGAGCTCGTAATGTGCGTCTGATCTCTTTTTTGATGGCCTTCAATTTCGTTTCTGGGAGGGACAGGAATTGTGAGATGGCGTCGATCTGAAATCCCAGGAATTCTATCTGTTGTACCGGAGTGGTTATGGATTTCTCCCAATTTATCATAAAGCCCAGGGCCTCGAGTAACTGTATGGTCCCTTGTAGGTGGCTCAGTACTTGGTCTGGTGAGGATGCCATGATCAAAATATCATCTAGATATATGATCATACGAACGCCTCGCGCTCTGAGAAAAGCTACCACAGGCTTCATGAGTTTTGTGAAGCACCAAGGTGCTGAGGATAACCCGAAGGGTAGACATGTAAACCTCCAACGACGCTCTTGCCATGTGAAGTGCAAGAGGTTCCAGTGTTCCTCCGCAATAGGGACGGTGATATACGCGTCTTTGAGGTCTAACTTGACCATCCAATCTCCTTGTCGTAATAAGTCTCTGAGGCAATGAATGCCTTCCATTTTGAAGTGTTGATAGGTGAGAAACGCGTTGAATTCCCTTAAGTTTATAACTGGTCGCATACCCCCGCCTTTTTGGCTACCAAAAATAGGTTGCTGGTAAAACCTGTGGTATCGTATGGGATCTCTTGGATCGCTTGTTTGGTGTGGAGTTCTGTAATCTCCTTGGCTATGAGTTTGGCTTGGTCTGGGGGTAACATCAGTTCCCGTGGGGCATGTGTTTGGAATGGTGTAGATATTAGGTCGAGGTGAAAACCCCTGACTGTGCTCAAAACCCATGCATCTTTGGTGATCTTGTCCCATGTGTGTGTAAATCTTGCCAGTCTGCCCCCTATATGTGACTGTGAAGGATGGTGAGATATTGTACTTACCGTAGGGATGTCTGTATGTTGATTGCCTACGGCTTCCCCGAGTTGTCCATGGATGTCCTCTGGATGGGAAGAAGGGCGCCGGTCGGGATTCCTGATAGGTGCGGGGTGCACCAAAAGAGCCTCTATGGATCCTGGGGGGACCCCTGTAGCCTCGGCCGGGTGGACAGCTCCTAGATCTCCCGGCCCCGTGTAAAATCTTGGGGATGAATACCCGTTTTAGGTTGGCTTGTGCCTTGTCTAAAGTGGTGAAGGTTTTTACAAACACTCCAATGTCTTTGACATTGCTGTGGACCTTTTGCTGTGGACCCAGGTTCTCTACTTGCCAAATTAATCAGCTTTGGCTCAATCTTTAGTAGAATAGATTTTTGGCGTTCCACCGAAATGGCCGTGTTGGCATAGTAGTCCATGGTGGTCTCTTCCTCTTTAGCGGCTTCAAGTAACGCATATAATTTCGTGGTTGGCCCCAGGGTGTCTAGTATTTTGTCCTGGCAGCTGTGGAGTGAGAACTCCAGTCCCCTCTTGGGCTTCCAGCCAGATTTCGACAGGAATTGGGCGATATGGGGATCCACCATTGGGGTCTTGCATGCCAGGTCTGGCACTGATGGTCTTGGACACTCCGCTCGGAGTTTGTTCCTACTCTCGTTAGAGAGAGGAGTACGCATGCGGAGCGCCAAGTACTACGCGATATGCGTCGGTGGATCCCACTCCGCCGAGCGAGGATGGCGGAGGTCGTCCGGGTCGAACAGGGGGTATCCCTGTGGGTCCCAAATACCATCCTCCATCTCCGTCGGCTCTTCCTGAGGGCTAGACTCCTTCTCCAAGTCGGAAGCCATCTCCTGATAAATATAGTCTGGGTCATCCGACACCAACTCCTCACTTTGGTCAGAGTCTGACCCTTCATATTGGGCCCGTGCCCGTTTCCAATTTCTGGCCGCTTGTGCCCGGCCAGTGGCTCTTGTGCGTGGCAACACGCCATCTGGGACCACCATAGGTGGGTCAGTCAGGGCAGGTAATACCTGCATCAGTGGGAGTGGAGAGGCATGTTTGGTCTTTGCCTTTGCCTTGCGGACCGCAGGGACTGATGTATCAGTCTGGGCCGGTAGAGGTGGCTGTAACTCTGGGGGTTGTAAGAGTGCTTGCGCCAGGAAGTGTGAAATTGAGGAGGACATTGTCCCCATGGCCTATGCCAGGGCTCGCTGGACCGAGCCGGCCATGGTAGACTCCAGGAGAGCCTGGAATTCCTGAGAGGGCAATATACCCAGGTCTAGGCCAGGGAGAGTCAAAGTAGCCTCGGTGTTAGGGCAACCAGGGCCCTCAGTTCTCTCCCCGTGATTCTGAATCTTATAGGTTACGTACAGCAGAATGGCAGATTAGATGTAAATAAATAAATGTGCTAGGGCAGGCAAAGTCAAATATATGGATTCTTTCACCAGTTTATGCAAACACTGGGAAGGTGAGTTCCCACTTTATTGATAATGGACTTAATATTTTTCTTGGTGAGGTACCTTTAATTAGCACCTACCTAAGTTTTACCACACAGCCAGCAATAACTGTTCTGTGTACAGTGTTGTTTTACAGGAGAAAAAAGGGGGGGGGGAAAGAACCCTCAAGGGTTAAGAGAGTATACTGCAGAGCTAAATTAACCCAAAAGAAAAGAGAGACCCAGGGGTTGATTAACCCCAACCTAAATAATAATATTATTACAATAATATACTTGCGTTTATGGGGACAGCAGGATCGGCTTGGAGCCGTTCAGCCTTCCCGCGCTTCAGAAGGGAGAAGGGAGAAGCGCGCCGAAGGTGAGTAGCTACGCCACCTCTGCAATGGCCGTGAGTGTGGGGGAGAGTGCTCGTGGTTGCAGACCGCCGGGCAGGGTAAGCCCGGGGAGAGGACAGTGTTGCTCGCCACCCGCGGAGTGTCTAAAAGGGTGCCGGCATGTTACAGTGGGGGAAAAACTAGTGAGACCGCCAGGCACACGGCCGGTGCGGTCTCACAGCCTGTCAGACCCCTCTCAGCCCTGTGCGGACGGAGAGCACAGGGAGAGAGGGAAAAAGGTGTCTGACACAAGTGCAGCAGTGTGGGAGACACTGCTTCACGGTGGTCCCGCACAAGGGATACAAACAGCAATCAGCACAAACTATTTTCAATATAACTCCATCAATCAAAAACAGAAACATTTAATAAAATCTGTGGAGTACAATAAAATCTACTTAGCTGGTCTGAGGAGCAGCAAAGAAAGAGGAAATTAGAGGATTGGTCAAGACAATTAATGTATATAAATGTATATGATTGGCTGCCCTGTTGTTAGGCAGATTACTTATGTTATTTACGTTTTATTCTCTTTCAAGTTAATTTTTTTTTGCTGCTGAGGAGATTAATAAAGAAAGAGAAAGCATAATACTCGCCTCCGTGTCATTAATAAAATCATTTGCACATCTATTGCCATGGGTTCTTCCTTAATATATACGGAGGAGAAATAGTTATTTAAAATTCCTGCCTTTTCCTGGTCTTCATTAATTAACACCCCCGCTTCAGTTTTTAGTGTACCTACACTTTCATTTTTTTTTTTTGTTTGTTTTTTTAGAATTTATGTACTTAAAAAATGCTTTGGGGTTGGTTTTGCTCTCTTTAGCTATTATTTTTTCATTTTGAAGTTTAGCAAATCTAATTGCCCTTTTGCACGGACTATTTGCTTCCTTATATCTTTTATAAGATGCATCTGATTTGTCCGATTTAAATGCTTTAAATGCCCTTTTCTTATTTTTTATCTCTTGTTTTACTTCTCTACTAAGCCACATTGGTTTTAATTTGTTTCTTTTATATTTATTTCCCAAAGGTACATACTGAGAAATGTACCTTTCTAATATGTGTTCGAAGATGAGCCATTTATCCTTAGTGTTCTTTTCACTAAAGAGTTTATGCCAGTCAATATATTGTAAAGCTGCCCTTAACGTATTGAAATTGGCCTTTTTAAAATAATATGTTTTAGTATACCCCATGTGCTTTTGTTTTTCTGAGTATTGCATGAATCATAAAAGACAGAAACTTTTACCACCCTGTGTCTAGCATGGTTTGTTTTCAAATATAGCCCATTCAATTATCACTAAAAACTTCTAATAACTACCTAAAAAGCAATGGGAAAGCAAGTATAGTACACTCCAGGCACCACCATTAAATTTGTAGTGTCACTTGATAAGATTTAGCCTCATGTTCATGCAGTATTTTTCTCCACCTTCAAAATCACTTTAGCTTTGCTTAAAAAGATTAAAAAGCTTTTGCAGTTTTTTGTAGAGTAACTCTGTCTCTCTAGCCATGTACCTTATTAGCCATTCCTTCTTATACTTACTCTGAGCACATAGTCAACACATCCAATGATCTAGATCAGTGTGAGCATCTCTTGCTGGATGAGCTGCACTGTCTACCTTCCAAAATATTTTTCTTTTTGTGTCTTTTATTTTTTTAAACGGAACAGGAAGAATATTACAGCATAAATACCTATCATTTGCACTGTGTAGGCGTCCAGAGCGTTCCTTTAGAAAGAAAAACTGTCACATCAAAACTATTTTTTAATATAATAATCCTTTCCTCAAGTTTTGGAAGGAAATGGAATTGTTTTTAAATTGTGTATGTAAAAAAGATGAGAAAAATCAATCCCTACCTTTAGTGTATGACAGGAGCCTTCAGCCATATACATACACCTTGGGTCAGACAGTGTTCGAAAACTGACAGTCTCTATGGTCTTCCCTGCGTCACCTCCAGCAAAGAAGCAAATGTCGATTTCTAAACACTGTCTGGCCCAAGGTTTATGTATATGGCTGAAGGATCTTGTCATATACTAAAGGGAGGGATAAGGTTTTACATGCACTTTATTTAAAAAATATTTCTTTTTAATTTTCTTTCAATACTGGATGAACGGGTAATTATATTAAAACATAGTTTTGAGGTAACACCATAACAGTTGTGTTTTAAGCACAGTTCCATTTTGGTTGCTACGCTAATGTATCCACAATCCAACAGACAAAGGAATCCCACAAGGGCAAACTACAGACATCATGCACTAAAGTAGTCGTTCCCAAACCAGCCCTCATAGCCCACCAACAATCCCAGATTTATGTATTTCCCTGTTCTATTCCAGTGGAGATACTGACAAAACCTGTTGGAGGGTCTTGAAGACTGGTTTGGGAAGCACTGTACTAAAGGGAACAAAATGGCACATATTGAAATCTAGAGCAAGGAGGAAATATAATAAATATAAATAAAGGCAAGAGGCAAGGATGAAGTATAATCATTACAACGCAAATGGCCCAAGGTAAGGGAAACGGAAAAAAAAAAAGAATAATAGGGACACTTTAATAAATATGGGTTCAACTATGACGCATGTATGGGCTTAATCAGATCTGACCTTGTATCTTTGCTACCATCATGTGACATGCCTTTACGACAGTAATGTCAATATTGGTTAGTTTGCCATCTTAAAAAGTTTTTGAAAATGAAGAAGCTGCCTTTTAAAAAAAAATACTACATTGTCTAAATTTGTAAATACAGCCTGACTGGTACTCAAAGAGTAAGTTAAGTTATAGTTAATATCCGGATTGGAACAAATGTTATATATTTTAATTTTAATTAATGCAATATCTTTCCCCTTTTTCACTTAATTGTTTTTAATATGTTCCCTGCGGGTTGAATTATCCCACCGAAATCAGTTACAGATATATGATATTCATTGTCTGGCTTTTATGGATATCATTTATGAGACTTAAAGAATTTTTTTATTATTTACATTTTTTTTTTTTTTTAGAAACATTAACACTAAAGTCTTGTTTTTCATTATGAGATTCTGTAAAGTAGGAAGTACCTATTTTTAAATCTGAAGTATGGTCCGTTAACATGTTGCAGTAACATTTCTGATATGATTTTTAAAAGTCATGAGATTTCCTTAAAGGAACACTATTGTCACCTAAATTACTTTAGCTAAATAAAGTAGTTTTAGTGGATAGATCATTCCCCTGCAATTTCACTGCTCAATTCACTGTCATTTAGGAGTTAAATGACTTTGTTTCTGTTTATGCAACCCTAGCCACACCTCCCCTGGCTATGAATGACAGCCTGCATGAAAAAAAAACTGGTTTCACTTTCAAACAGATGTAATTTACCTTAAATAATTGTATATCAATCTCTAAATTGAACTTTAATTACATACAAGAGGCTCTTGCAGGGTCTAGCAAGCTTTTAACACAGCAGGGGATAAGACAATCTTAATTAAACAGAACTTGCAATAAAGAAAGCCTAAATAGGGCTCTCTTTACAGGAAGTGTTTATGGAAGGCTGTGCAAGTCACATGCAGGGAGGTGTGACTAGGGTTCATAAACAAAGGGATTTAACTCCTAAATGGCAGAGGATTGAGCAGTGAGGCTGCAGGGGCATGTTCTATACACCAAAACTGCTTCATTAAGCTAAAGTTGTTCAGGTGACAATAGTGTCCCTTTAACCCCTTAAGGACACATGACATGTGTGACATGTCATGATTCCCTTTTATTCCAGAAGTTTGGTCCTTAAGGGGTTAAAGCTAAACAGTTATACCTGAGATATTTGCACAACCTAATAGCTAATGAAAATGTAACTATGGCTTGTGCTTTTTTTCTTTAATTTCAAATTGTGGCTCAGCCAGATTGTCATGGAAATTTAAGGTTTACTCCAACTTTTTTATTTTAAAACAAGCAATTTTCTTTGGAGGCGGGGCAGTGCCTGCCAAGGGAAGTTCTAAATGTTAGTTGCCAGCGTGCTGTGTGTGCTAATGATATACATATTTTATGGACAGAATTGACATTAGGTAGCCTGGAATAGGAGTTCTGGGCCTGCCTAAATTATGTGTGCCGGGAGTGTAACTAGCCCCCCGACACATAAGTGCATATTACTCAGTATGTGCAGTTTTTCAGCATGAAACACTGTACAAAGATATTCCTACTACCATGACAACCTTCAAATCATGGAAGTTGGAGTAACCCTTTAAAGATATACTCCAGGCATCAACACAATTTAAAGGAGTGCTGTCATACATTTTTCACTTAAGGGCTATCCAGACATGGACCCAGTGCTCACTGTGCCTAGAGGGGTATCAGCTACACCTTGCTGACGAGGCCCAAAGAAGGAGAAGCTATCAGTCGAGGGATCTGTAAATTTTGATGCATGCACACCTGCAGCAGCGTGGAAGAATGCCTGAGCGTGCATACAGTTATATAGAATTTTTTGACTAAGAAAACATGAATTCACCCCAAGGCATCAAGACATCACCCTGAGCATGACTGAGTTATATCACTTACCTGGTAAATGCTCCTAGAAAAATTGTTGTATCGAGACAAGCGACAGCTTTGCCTTAATGTAAAAAAGACTACAAATCAGGTATTCAGTGGGAGGAAAAGAGAAATAAATACAAGTGTTGGGATTTTCATGAGCCTAATTAAAATCATAAAGGACCAAACTAGTGGTCTTCTTTCTCTCTTCCTCTATGGGCTGCCATTCTGTAAGTTATGTGATTTATGTTGGATGGTTTTTATCTGTCTTTAATAATTTGTTTGAAATAATGATTAAACCTACCACTTCTACTACTCCCTTCCAATCATGTACTACTGTACATGATCTAATGCATGCTCTCCAACAGTCTCACTTTTGGCTGGATAGTCACAATTTTAGTTGCCGTCCGGCCTTAGGTTCCTGGTGTCCCACATCTGGTGTCAATAGGGAACTGTCCCCAAGCAGCACAGTGCTTCATTAAACACGGTTGCACTATGCAGCAGGCATTAGGGCCATGCTAGGAGTGATTCCGCAGTGCTCCCTGCATGGTTCTGATTGCTGGGGGCTAGCCAGGCTGGCTGTCAGTGGGCGAGCCTGTCTGACCCCTTTTGGGGCCCACCTCTTTTTTGTGTCCACCCTCAATGGACGTCTCTAATGACACGCTAATGATTGACTGAGTCACTTACTACTTTGGTGAGTACTTATTCCAGATCTTGCCTCTGTCGGCGCCCCCCTTCCGCCTCCGCTCCCTGGCACCAGGGCACCCAGGATCAGTCCTGGAAGTCTGGATCTAGGGAACTACATATAATCTAACCCCATTCAATGAGATGAAGCCGTTAAAATTATACTATAGCCCCTAGCTACACCCAGTACACTAGAAACAAAACCTTTCTTTACACAGACACTACCCCACAAAAAGAAAGTTCAACACACAACAGCTATGCAACAAGTGTGCCATTAATTTGGCAGTTTAACTCTTCATAGAAGGCAGACATTAATTTATATCTGTAGCAGTGCCATGTGCTGCTGCTGGTATCATCTCCTGGAGTCTGTAGGAATCCATGGAGATTGACAAAAGCGGGGTCAAGCGGGGGAGGAGGGGTTTGTGTGGGGGAATCTTGGTTGAGTTCCCACACTTTTTCTCATGGGACTTGACTCGTGATAGCGCATTATTTTATCTTGAGAAAAATGTATATATATATTTTGTGTGGTTGTTTTTATTATTGCATTTTTGTGCCCTTTTTGTGTGGAGATCTTATGGTATCTAAAGTTTATGCAGAACAATCAAACTATCTATAAGTACTATTCTTTACTAAGCAAATAGTGTCCCTCAAGAAATGTTTGCTTCATAATACTGCAGTTCCATATTCTCCCCATAGATGGCGGCATGACTCAGTTCTTATGCTCTTACCACTATTAATATGCATTTCATTGCTCCATGTTTTGACAAGCACATTTTTGCTCAAAAGAGCAGAACTTTTTTTTTTAGTAGCTTCAGTCATGTTTCACCATACACATTAAGGGAAACTACACACATTAAATATATCGTCCCCTGACATGGATTTATTTTACTGTCATTATTATATTTAATCAATTGAATTAAAAATATTAACTATATTGTAATTAGGTTTACCTATGATAATTTGCAATTAATGAAACATGTCCAAAATATAATATATATTCATTTACTCTTCTTATTTTGAATATAGAATTATAGAATATAGACATTAATAGAGTTATTCACTAAAGTGAGAATTCAAGATGAATTCAAAGTGAATTTCAAATTTAAGGCCAAATTAGCCAAACTGGAAACATTCTATAAATCAACTGTGTTTTCTATTCAACTACTCTGGCCTTAAATTTAAAAAGAAATTATGCTGAATTCCCTTTGAAATCTCACTTTAGTAACTAGCCCTGTTAATCTATGTATGCCAAATTTATACTATTCGTTAAATGGGAATTGACAAATCATTTGGATCTGCAATTCTTTGGTCCAAATAGCAGAACCATTAGATGCATCAAACAATTGTTATGAGTTAAAGGATCACTATAGGGTAAGGAACACAAACATGTATTCCTGACCCTATAGTGTTAACACCACCATCTAGCCCACCTGAGCCCCTCATGCCTCCATAAATATAGTAAGACTCTTACTGTATTCAAGCCTAAAGCTGTAAATCTGCATGCTGTTAGATTCAGAAAAACAAGCAGTCTGCTGACTTGTGGTAGCCTGATCCAATCACAGTGCTTCCCCATAGGATTGGCTGAGACTGACAAGGAGGCAGATCAGGGACAGAGCCAGCATGATTCAAACACAGCCCTGGCCAATGCTCACAGCAGATCTGAGTGGATGGAGGCATATTATGACTCCATCAACTCCGAAGTCCCTCTGGTTCACTCTGAGTGACTGCAACTGGAGGTGTTCCTAGCTTTCAATGTAAACACTCTATTTTCTTAGAAAATAGAGTGTTTACATGAGAAAGGCTGCAGGGAGCTATAGTTCTCACCCGAACAACCTCATTAAGTTAAAGTTGCTCCGGTGACTATAGTGTCCCTTTAAGAGGAAAAGGTAGATATTAGGGTAACAGGTAGACAATACAAGGTTGATGGGGTGTGTGAAGAAAAAGTAGAGAGAAAGTGCTGAAAATATCTTTAGAAAAATATAAGGTAGATAATACAGAGAAAGCTGAAAAATGAAAAAATGGCAAAATGGATAAAAAAAAATAATAAAATAAAATAAAAACATATACACATACACTAACAGGATTATTTACTAAAGTGAGAATTGCCAGGAATTCAAAGTAATTTTGAAATTTAGGGTAAAAATTGGAAAATTCTCCCAGTCAGTTATGCTTCCAGTTCTGTGACTTTGGCCATCCTTATGTTTGAAATACACTTTGAATTCCAGCAATTCTAACTTTGGTAAGTAACCCTGCAAGGCAAAGGAAATATACTGCAATAAACAATACTTACATGCAAATCCATTCTATTGCTGAAACCCACCGGACTGAAAAACAAACATTTCAGCCAGAGCTCTGATCACTCCATCTAGCTCTTCAGGGCCTGCGCAGATCAATATGTCCTTTATAACATCTGGGGTGATGACAGTATGGAGGGCTTTCGGCACACAATGAAGCATATGGCGTCCTGAAATGGCATTTTAATACAGATACCTGGTTTTAGCCAGACAACCACATTTGCTGTATGTAACGTATTTTTCTAATTATAGGAATAAAAAAAACTGCCTGCATACTATATGCCGAATGCACCCTATATACTGTGCAGATATATATACACAGCCACAATCTGGCAAATTGAGAGAAATCAAAGATCTCCCATTAGACTGAGACTTCCAGTGCAGTAGGGGGAGCCTGGGGGACTCTCTGTCTTGCAAGACCAACTTGTCAGAGTTACCACGGCAAGGGCTCATGAGAAGAGTCTGCCCCTGACCATGTTGGAATGTTGTGTCCCTTCTTCATGACCATTGGTAAGAAGCACACACTGCATTCCTTACGCACATACTGCATCCACTATGCACACATGTACACACTGCATCCCTTACACAAACACTGCATCCACTATACACACGTACAAACTGCATCCACTATACACACACACACTATCTCCCTTACACACATACACACACTGCATCAACTAAAAACATAAGCTGACGTTTACTGTAATTATGGTACAGGTTACTTTATATTTTTTTCCCCAAGTTTCAAGTTGAAATATGCATTATTTATGCCAATGAGTCTTATATTCTGAAAAAAAGGTAAGTACTTTGCCAATATACGGTAATAATATTTGAACTATGCTGGCATTTTTTAAATCTGATTTCACAAAAATAAAAAGTTTCATTAAAACGTTTATGTAATGATTATGGTAACAGTGTTTAGTTTAGGTTTTTTTTTAACCCTGTATAAGACAAGAAATACTATAACATCCAGTGGCAGCCTTTATAGGCATAGTAGCCCAGCAGGAGGGATGGGCCCAGAGGGCATGTTGTGTCATTGCCTTCCAAAAGTGTGCATGTCAATTTAGTTTCCCTCCAGGGCCAGAGCAGGACTAGCCATAAGCCAACCTATAACAGCTGCCTAGGACCCCCGGTTTAGACTGTGGCACTGGAACCTTGAATTTGCTAGGCTCTACTTACTAGCCCTAAGACGTTGTCTGGGTGACTACAGTGTTCCTTTTAGTATTAATTGTTAGGTGCAGTAGACAAACTGGAAGTAGTTTAATGTTCTGAGCAGGCAGCAGACAAGTAGATAAGCAGAATTTTGAGGCAGGTTGTAGCGAGTAACGCATTCGCTGGGACTGGTAAAGGTTCAGGATTCAGAACAGTATAATCAGCAAATATAGAAAAATCACACTAATTGAAGCCTTCACCTGTCCTTCCAAATAACTGAGCAATACATGGTGATGTGCAATTATCTGCTGATCTCTTATAATGCACGTATGATGATTTGAATTAATGAATGCAGGCATTTTAAAATATAAACATTGCTTATTACTGCTTAAAATGCTGCCTTAGCAAATGGGTCAATAAATATTGTTACACTTGGACACCACACAGACATTATTTAATTTGTTCACTTTCAGCCAGTTCACAGAGCTTTCAAATTAATTTCAAATGTCTTAAACTAATTCCAAGGTAATAGCGCTTTGAACAGGAAAAATTTAATTTGTTCTCATTTTTTTAGACAGAAAAACAGCGGAGGATGTATGCATCTTACTGTAACACACTATATACAAGCAAGACATTTGTTAAGCTATGGTCAGCAACGGTCAGAAGCAATATGCTTTGTTTTTTTTGATAGAGAAATATATTTTGGACATTAGAGACACTGTAGGCACCCAGACCACTTTAACTCATTGAAGTAGTCTGGGTGCAGTGTCCCTGTCAGTTTAACCTTGCAATTGTAATTATTGCATTTATTGATAACTGTGATAATTACATTGCAGGGTTAACTCCACCTCTAGTGGCTATCTACCAGACAGCCACTAGAGGCACTTCCGGGTCAGTAGACGATTTCTGCATGAGCTCTGCATGAGCACATCCACTGTCAGCTAAAACCCCATAGGAAAGCATTGATTCAATGCTTTCCTATGGAGTAGTACTAATGCAAGCGTGGCACTTGCTGCGCATACATATTAGGACTCGGACATCAGCTGACATAAGGGGAGGAGGAGCAGAGGTGGAGCATGACCCAGTGCTGAGGCAAATCAGTTTTGGATTAAGGTAAGTGACAAAAGGGTTTTTAACCCTTTTTGCGCCACAAGGAGGGGGGGGGGGGGGAGGGGGGCATGACACACAGACGTGCAAGAAAGGTGGACGCTATAGAATACTATAGTAATAGGATTATAATTTTGTACTTCTAGCCTATATTTTCCATTTAACCTATAATAGGTTGAGGGAATGGACATAGTATAGATAAGGGGACAATCAGTCACACAGGTGAGGATGAAAATACAATATTATTTAGAGAATTGACATTAACCCTTTAACATAATGTAGCCCATCCCCTCTCCTGCAGCAAAAAGAACAGCAAAAAGAAGTAGTGAGGGCTATCAGCATTATTATGTTTTGAAATGATGATCAGTGGTTGTTGCCAGGCAACTGTGATTACCTTATGTGGGCACTATGTAACAATATTTGCATTCTGCAAGCATCTTGGGATTCCATACTCACAAACCCCAAAGAACGCTTGATTACCCATAAGATAGGAATTGGACTGGAATATATATTTTTTGTTACACCTTCCTAAATGGTATTTGGGCTTCTACACATTATTTTCTTATTTGAAAAATATTGTAAGACAAGGAAATGCCATAAAATCTCTAATAATAAAGAACCAAATATGTATGTAATAGTTGTATAAATAAATAAAATGTGAATTTTTGCGAATTTGTCATTTAAAAATATTTTTGAAATGCAAACTACGCACAAAATCTCTGTTTTGCTCCACATGAGGAAATTATGTGGTTCAGGCTTCAAATATTTATTTTAATAAAGAGAGCATATTGCTGAATGGCTAGATTTAAGATTAAAGTGATTAGGGAGCACAAGACACTAACAGTAAAAACCAATGCCAAGAGTTAGATAAAACAGTAACACAGAGTACAAGGCGACAGATACATGTTTAATGCTTTGGTTTAAATAGTTCCACCCATCTTGGTCTTGGTAGAGCTATTCATTGATGATTGGTTATTGTAAGAGTGATGTTGGGAACACAAGCCAGAGACAATAAAACAGCCATTCATGAGTATTGGATCACCGCTGTGAAAGGGGAAATGGATGGAGGAGACGATGTTCAAGTAACTTTTAAGAATTGGCAGACAACTAAAAAAAATACTAAAAGTGACTGCATTCTCGAATGTGATTAATTCAAAAAAGCCATCACAGAAAACTGACTAGGAACTCTAGTAGGGTAATTCACAAAACCAGAAATTGTTATGAATTAATCAGAGAATAGCAATCTTTTGGGCACTCAGAGCTACACTGGAAATTACCTAAACTGGAAAGAATTCCAATTTGACCATGGTGGTCTAAATATTGCAGTTTGTCTTTCTGGCCACAATTAAGCCAATAACACGTAGTGTGTTTCACAAGAATGCATTCACAAAAATACAGTTCTAAATCTTGCAAGACTACGTAAAATCACAAATAATAAAATAGAAAATAAAGGGATTTGGACCCACGCAATATGACCAAACTCTGTTTTAGCCACTTTGACAAAGTACCTAACCGATGGGTCCTACATTAATTTTAACATAGAGATAAATATGGTAGCTGTAATAGTTACTGCTTAACGTTTTCAAGCAGCATTAAGAACTGTATTTCTGTCTGTTTACTGTTCCTTTAATCTATATTTGCACATATTTTGGCCTTTGTAGAATTCATAAATGGATGTTCTGGTGTCCACTCCCTGTCCTCTTTTTTTTTGTACTAAAATTCCTCCTTTTTCTTCAGTTTTCCCCCAACTTTGTCATGATGCCATTTCCAAGAGTCTTCTCAGTCTTCTCAGTATACTAGAAAAGCAATCAATGACTTTGTATTCACATTTTCAATGGAATTCTTTGTGCATTGTTCTAATTTTATTATCTTTTTTTTTCTTTCTCTCTTAACATCAGGGTGAAGGTAGTTCTTGTTTTGTTTGTTTTTTCCTCTTCTTTGCGTGTCTACCTCAAGGTAGTTGTCTCTGTTCATGTCATGCATTTTTTTTTGTTTTGTCTTTTAACTGTTATATATTTGGACGCTATCCAAGTGTCAAAACTGTTCTCCTGCCTGAATATTTATAGCATCTTGCATATTGTGCCAAGAAAAGTCTGCGCTGCAGCAAAACATAATAGTACAAGTCTTTGGCAGGTTTGTCTTATGTTCTATCAATATTGGTTGAGCCGAAAGACCTTCGGGCATGAGTGAAGGGCTGCAGAGAGAGACGAAGAAAGGTTAGCACCAGATTGCAAGTAAATGCTGAGTAGTGTAACAGAGTTTTTGAGTCAAGGTGAGAAGTATGAATGCATGACGGTGCCGTGGGATTAAAAAAACTATTCATGTCCAATTGGCACATAGGAAAGTTTGATTCATACATTACACAAGAATCATAAATCTTCTTTATGCATGTTACTACAAACTATGTTTCACCATCTGAATCTTATAGCAGCATCTTCAGTGACAATGGTTGGGGAATCCCTATGTAAATTCACTAGCACTCATTAGATCAGATGCGTATCTGAAATATGAGAATAACGATTGCAGCTGAAATCATTATATTAAGAATAAATGTGAATGTAAACACACTTAAAGTGAATCTCTCATGGCAACCTCTCTAACATCATTTTATAGATAATCTAAAACTATGTGTTGGCTGTGTTAAACATAAATCAGAACATATAACTGAATGTTATTAAACACTAAATACCGTATTTATCGGCGTATAACACGCCCCGGCGTATAACACGCACCTCATTTCCAGAAGGAAATTGCAGGAAATTTCCACCCCTCCCATAGTATTCCCCCCCCCTCATCCCATAGTGTTCCCCCCCCTTTCCATAGTAATCCCCCCCCTCCCATAGTATTCTCTCCCCCCATAGTATTCTCCACCCCCCCTTTCCATAGTATTCTTCCCCCCCTCCCATACTATTCTCCACTCCCCATAGTGTGTGTCCCCCCCCTCCCATAGTGTCCCCTAGTGCACTTTCCCTCTGTCCCATATTTACTTACCTATCTTGAAGCGTGGGCCGGCTTCACAGCGCGCACCGCGAAACTGGAACTTAAATTTCAGGTTCCGGTTTCCGGCGGGACTGAAAGGAAGTGTGCACACAATAGTGTGCACACTTCCTTTCAGTCCCGCCGGAAACCGGAACCTGAAATTTAAGTTCCAGTACCGGCGGGACTGAAAGGAAGTGTGCACACAATAGTGTGCACACTTCCTTTCAGTCCCGCCGGAAACCGGAACCTGAAATTTAAGTTCCAGTTCCGCGGTGCGCGCTGTGAAGCCGGCCCACGCTTCAAGACAGGTAAGTAAATGTGGGATATCGGCGTATAACACGCACCCATGATTTTCTCCCTATTTTCAGGGAGAAAAAGTGCGTGTTATACGCCGATAAATACGGTACTTAGTTTCTTGTTCCATCTGTACCCCTTATAGATGTCAGCTATGTTTTCATTTGCTTGTTTTTGGCCTATACTTTCAAATTCACTTTCAATTATGCTTAACCCCTTAAGGACACATGACATGTGTGACATGTCATGATTCCCTTTTATTCCAGAAGTTTGGTCCTTAAGGGGTTAAAGGACCACTATAGGTACCCAGACCACTTCAGCTCAATGAAGTGATCTGGGTGCCAGGTCCATCTAGGGTTAACCCTGCCTGCTGTAAACATGGCAGTTTTAGAGAAACTGCTATGTTTACTTTAGGGTTAATGCAGCCTCTCATGGCTGTCTCACTGACAGCTGCTAGAGGCGCTTCCGCGATTCTCATTGTGATTTTCACAGTGAGAAGACGCCAGCGTCCATAGGAAAACATTGAGAAATGCTTTCCTATGGACTGACTGAATGTGCGTGCGGCTCTTGCCGCGCATGCACATTCGGCGTAAAAGGGAGGAGAATTGAATCCCTTCCTCCACCTAGAGCCTGGCGGGAGTGGGACCCTGAGGGTGGGGGGGGGGGGGACCTATTAACACTGTAGTGCCAGTTTGTTTTCCTGGCACTATAGTGGACCTTTAATAGTCAATCTAAATAACAGAATTATGTCTGCTTAATGAAGTGGTTGTGGTGCGTAGTTCAGGCCTCTTCAATACCACTGCTTAAGTCTCTGCTATTTAGGAGCTGAATTACATTCTTTCTTCAGACCTAACCACACCTCCACTGGCTATCAATCAAACAGCATTCCTTCACATTTCCTGAAAAGATAGATTCGGTTAGAACCCCTTACTTTCAGCTGAGCTTCAGCAGATGGTTTGCTTTAGGACTTTAAGGTAGAAGACCCTTCTTATGTCCAGGGTTTAGTGTGTTAAGGGAATCCCTCTGCAAACATCAGCAGAGGGAATCTCTCTTACACTATTGCTAGGTTTAGGATTATGTTTAGGATTAGTGTTAGGATTATGAGTTTTGGTTTGTTACGTGTGTTAGTGATTTAAAGCTGGGGTTAAAGTTACATTAGGTCCCCCACCCCCCTTATTTAATTAGGATCCTCACCCACCACTCATGGGTGGGGACCTGGGGGGGACATTAGGTCCCCCCCCCCCCACCATCATTTATATAATTAAGTTCCCTGGGGGGGGGGGGGGGGGCACTAGTTTATATTTTGTTTTGTTTATATTTCGTATGTGGGACTTTCATTTATGTTTTAGTAAACCAATACGAAAAAGTCTGAAATGCACCTGTCTAGGAAATACTATAAAACTTCAGAACCCAAATTGTGGCTCTTGTTTTTTTTTTTTTTTGTCCTTGCTATTGTGTTCCATACTTTTTGAGGGTTTTTTTTTTTTGTTGTTTTTTACCTTTTTCTATACAACAACATTGTTTTGGTGTTAGAATTTGTTTACTAGAAAAACAAAAGAGAGAAAATAGAGATGAGGTCCAATCGGTGTGAATTGAATTATAACATTGATTTATTTTTATACCACACCATCTACTATTTCTGCCATTGCTATTGATGTTATGCACAATGTCCTACTCATGCTCTTTCAAAGCTTTTTCCTTAATAAAAAAATTGACTTAAAAAACCCTTGTTATGGGGCGGGGCTTGGAAGCCATACTGGATGGTCGCAGATCAGTGGAGCTCCAGCCAGGAAAAACTATTAAAGCAACTTTAAGGGTGATAAAACCCCATCTACAGCCATACCTGTACTGGACCCATGCTGGGTACACACCGGGCGACTTTGGAGTGAAATCCGGGTCACCTCATGTAAGTCGATCGACTATTGCAGCCTCCAGCTACTCAAGGCCTGTGGGCTCTCGGCGGGAGAAGCGGCCGTTCTCTCCGCTTGAGGCGACCCAGGCTCTCTGCATTGCGGAACATAGGACCCCCAATCTCCCCCCCCCCCCCTTTGGACCGGCGGGGGATATCCCGGTCCCCACTGGGTCACTCTAGTGGCTTAAGCGACGAAACATAAAAATTACTGACCAGTTGGAGGGTTGAGGCCTACCTCTCAAGATGGCCACCACGCAAGTGTCTGAAGTCCTCCCTCAGCCTCCTCCGACACACGTGGACCCACTCCTACAGGCTCTGGACTGCTTATTTGCCCGATTCTGGGAGAAGCTATCTGCTCGGGCACATACCCTGCCTGCTACTCCCACAAGCCAAGCCAAGCCTTTTTTGATCCATTTTGAAGACAGAGTACGCAGAGCTGGGCCACCACCAAGCATCCCCCACTCGACACCACAGAGGCGAACGCGCAAACAGTCGGCACCTAAATGCCGAAGATACTACTCACACACCCACTACCGCTCACATAGATGGCGGAAACATCCCAGCCCACCCAGGCGAAGGTACCCTACCAAGCGAGACCGGTCACAAGCAACTGGAGGTCTGGGAGCACAGCCCATGGCGGTCAGATGCGGCTTACAACAGGAAGGCCTCAAGACACAGCGTCTAGCAATCAGAGTCCGGCGGGACCATCTCTCTCTTAGAGCAGCAGACGGACTTAAGCACCCACCTGCTACCAGCCTCCCATCCCTGGGCATCGGCTGAACTGCCCTATGGACTATACTCACGCGCTACCGACACACAGAGTGGCGCAGACCAAGCGGCTCACTACCCTTAGGCATCAGACCCATAGGAATTTTGCAGCAGCCTGGCTGTCATAGTCATGCTTCTGAAGAGCATAAAGCCTGATAAGCTACTGTTTTTATATTCTGTTTTCCTTTTCTTTTACGTTATTATAGATCATCTCAGCTAACATAGTGTGATGTACTCCCTGTTTTCCCTTAACTCCCCATTGACATGCATCCTATCGAGCTCTGTATTTGTTCTAATACTGTTGGTTCTATTCTTGTATTAACACTATACCTACTGAGACAGCTGAAGCAAGTATAGGGCTTAGGGGAGATGAAGGGACACCTCATTATTGACATACATTACAGCCTGATAACTCGCTAGACTACTGTTATACCTACCTTTGGAGGGGTAAAGGAGGGGAGTGTCTGACAACTCCATTAGAATTATCTGTCTAACCCGTTTGTTTTTTATATTTGCCAGCGATAGCTGAACCGGTTCATGAATAAATGCATGATGTTAATGTTTTAAACTCCGGTCTTTCACACAATCATTCCAATGTAGCATGACTTACAGCGACAAGCCCACAGACTAACCTGCAGAGCATTAGCCATACCTTAATAATAACAATAGCACACACAATGGGAATAGCACACCGTGCAATACTTTAAACGGGCCTAAGCGACATAGTACGACAGCGAAGCACTAGCCTCATCGAATGTATCACACTAGACTCACTATCATCCCAGTCAGCTTGGCTATAATATGCTAGCGTTAACCGACACCTCACAATAAAAATAAAAACTTGAGGCATTAACAATCTGGAAATGTAATTAACTAAACGTATTGATGTATTAACCCTACGATGTAACTCATACCTGCATTTCCCTATCTTCGTTCTGTATCCCACACGTATGCCTTAAAAAAACAAAAACAAAAAAAACCCTTGTTATATGTGTGTATGTAAAAACCAACACAATGTTACTACAATTTTTAATGTAGACTGGCAGTTATATGGTTGTGTAAAAAGTGTCAAACTAGCCTTAAGTAAATACCCTGTGATGTCTAGTTTATATAAATCTAAATTTTGTCTGGCAGTTTCTTTTTATTTTTTATTTGTATTTTATTGGTGTTTTCACAATGGAAAATGCAAAATACATCTGGAACATAGTATAAGAAATGATAACGTTCACATAATATAAGAAGTGATAAAGTTCACATATTAATTCTGGAACAATAAACCGTGAGTGGGCGATATGTGGGATATTGGCAGTCCAAAGGTGCCCTTGTAGTTTGGTCATACTAAGCCTTATGTATGTAGATAGGGGTATCCTTCATTCGTTGTTTATGTGGCCCCACTATTACCCACTGGTTAATGTGACTCTGTCGTAGGCCCGTAAGAGGGTTTACCTGTCTCCAAATGTGTGCATAATTGGGAATGTCGTGCAGCTATTATGTGTCATGCTCTCTAGCATGATTCTGTGTCGGATGCCGCTGATGGGTGCTATCCACCGCTTACTAGGCCCAGAGGGTTTATCGAAGGACAATGCTGGGCCACTATTGTGTGTCTCATCGTTTGGCTACTGGGAATTACTAAGAGCCGCTATGTGTGTGGTCTCTCTACAGGTGGCGTGGTTTGACTAGGAGTCTAGTCTGTGCGTTTAAAGGGTGAACTCTGGTGGGACCCTGTGTGTCTGTTCCCAGCTTTTGGATTGTCGCTGGGATATTCTTGCTCGGAGTCAACTTCTGGAGGAAAGTCTCTTTATTCTCTGGAGAGGAGAGGGTGAGTACATCGTTGCCGTGCGTTACCAGGAGGGAGCCATCTATCCCCCACCGATATCTGATCCGCGACGCTCTTAGCTGCCTGGCCACTGGTGTTAGCTGTCTCTTGACTGCAAGGACGGCAAATGGGAGGTCTCCGTATATGGCAATATCACATGCTTCGATGCGCATGGTGCCCATCTCCCTCGATTTGGCCATGATCCCTGACCGGATTGTGATGTCTTTTGTCATGGCTATTACATCTCTTGGGGCATCAGCTGTGGCAGCCGCTGATTTGCAGACCCGGAACGCTGACGTTTGTCACGGTTCTCGCCGCGACATCCAGACTGCAAGACGAGGTCGCCCCAGAAGTGCCCAACAAGGGATTTGAACCTGGGTACTTTGCGGTCGTGGGCCTGTTGTTTCTCCTCAGAGCCACCTTACAGTTCTAGTATTGCCCATAGTCCAATCTTGCCTTGTATCCAGCACTGGGGGCTGGCCGTTATCTGTGGCTGCTCCAATATTCTCGCACACCTGAAGCTGATGGCCGTTAGCCAGGTATATAACACTGCCTCTCCCAGAGGGCAGTGTCAGTTCATTGACTTTGGTTCCTGTTATTTCGAGTTCCTGTTGTCCTGTTGGTTTTCGGTGACCACTGGCTTACCCACGACTATTCTCCTGCTCTAATCCTTGTCTGTATTTCGACCTGGTTATCCTGAACAGCCCCCGTGCACAGACTCACAGGCCAGGTGAGTTCTTCCCTGACCGCCTTGGCCTGTGTTTAATTGCAAGGGTGAGCATATCGCTGCACACTGGACTCCCACCAAGGTAAGCCGTGACAGAATGAACTGACCATAATGGAGTCTGCAGAGATGTCTCAATTGCTTACCCAGCAAGTATCCAGCCTGGCCCAGACTGTCTTGGAGCTGCAGCGAGAAGTTCGTTTTCTTAAAGGCACGGTAGGCCCAGCCCTGGAACCTGTTTTTCCTGAACCGTTTACAGTTATGCCGGAGAGATTTGATGGTAACCATGCTTCCTTCCTATGCTTTAAAGTGGATTGTGAATTGGTGTTTTCCCTGAAGCCTCGGACTTATGCTAATGACTTCATAAAGGTCCGAGCAGCTATAAACCTGCTGTCTGGAAAAATGAAACAATGGGCACACGAAATGTTGCAGTCTCAGAGTCCTGTCCTTGCTGGATGGGATGCTTTCATGATTGCCATGGAAGCACAGTGCAAGACTCCTAGCAAGACCGCTGTGCCTAAACCAGCACCACGTCCCAGAGGATCCCAGATTCCCAGAAACAAAGGGAACCTGTACCAATACCACAACCCCGTGTTGCCTCATTATGCTCCTGATCCTAGGAAGGCCCCAGAGCAATCCTACCTTCCTCTTGACTCAGATGAACCTATGGAAATAGGATTGGTCCAGCTCAAGGTGACTAGTGAAGAAAGAGACCGGCGGAGAAATCATGGCCTTTGTTTTTACTGTGGTGAAAGGGGGCACTTTATCTCACTCTGCCCAATTCGCCCACATCGGCCAGAAACCGTTCAAGTTGGGGTTATGCATACCCATCCGGTCAAGTCTGCACTTCTGCCTGAGAAACGCCAAAGTCGCTGTCAGTCTGGTCCATGCTCCGTGACACATAAGAGTACTCAGACCACGGTAGTTAATGCGATCTGTGTTTCTCTAGAATCCGCTAGCGGTACCCCTGAAGAATCTCTACCTCCTGCTCCAGAAACATCTGTACCTCTTCTTGTTGAAACTACTGTTCAAGCAAGCGCAAGCACCATCACCACTTCCTACCTGCCCATTGGAGAACCACCTAGCGATGCACCTAAGGAAAAAGGTACAGAGAGAATGACTCCTGGGATCAAGGTACTTACAGCTTGCTCCAAGTCTGGTACCATAAAATCCCAGGACGTAAAAGGACTCGGCTCTGGATACCTGAATTATAAAGACTACCTCAGTGATACTGAGACCGAAGATGAGGAGTACGATTTTCAAGCAGAGCCTGTTCATGCCTGGAGGGCGTTCTTGACGGGAGGGTACTGTCACGGTTCTCGCCGCGACATCCAGACTGCAAGACGAGGTCGCCCCAGAAGTGCCCAACAAGGGATTTGAACCTGGGTACTTTGCGGTCCTGGGCCTGTTGTTTCTCCTCAGAGCCACCTTACAGTTCTAGTATTGCCCATAGTCCAATCTTGCCTTGTATCCAGCACTGGGGACTGGCCGTTATCTGTGGCTGCTCCAATATTCTCGCACACCTGAAGCTAATGGCCGTTAGCCAGGTATATAACACTGCCTCTCCCAGAGGGCAGTGTCAGTTCATTGACTTTGGTTCCTGTTATTTCGAGTTCCTGTTGTCCTGTTGGTTTTCGGCTTCTGACCTGGGCTTTGTTCTTGTTTATCCTGAATTCTGGCATCCTCTGACCACTGGCTTACCCACGACTATTCTCCTGCTCTAATCCTTGTCTGTACTTCGACCTGGTTATCCCGAACAGCCCCCGTGCACAGACTCACAGGCCAGGTGAGTTCTTCCCTGACCGCCTTGGCCTGTGTTTAATTGCAAGGGTGAGCATATCTCTGCACACTGGACTCCCACCAAGGTAAGCCGTGACAACGTTAGTGTCTCTGGATTTGAGTGACCCCCTATACCCAGTGAGGCTATGAAGCGTCTGAGGAAGGGCAGTACTGCGTCCCCATCAATGTGTTCCGGAATTCCGCGGAGGCGGATGTTCTTCCGTCTGTGTCTGGACTCCATCACTAGCTGCGATTTGGTAAGTTTGCTTACTTGTTCTGTTAATGCTTGCAGCTTATTGTGGGCATCTTGCACACTCTGGTCTCTGGCAGATTCTTTTGTCTCGATCTCCGTGACTCGTTGTTTGAGGGTCCTTATTTCCGTGCGTGTGTCTAGGAGGTCAGCCTTCCACACACGTCGCATATCCAGCAGGAGATTTTTAATATCTCTCTTCGTCGCTGGGGAGGAATCCTCATCTGACTCTGACTCATTAGAGGGGGTCCCTTCCGACTGTGAGGCCGGGGTTTCCTCTTCCTCGTGATGAGTCTCCAAGGCCTCATCTTCGCTAGGCGGGTCGGGCGCCATTTTGGCTCGGGCCTGTGGTGTAGGCCTCTCGAAGGATAATCTGATATCCTGCATTTTTGGAGCCTCTGGACGGTAAGTTTTTTTGTGCTTTCGCCCCATGGAGCCTTCTGTACGAGGGCGGTAGTCGCTTAGCGTGTTTTGGAATTTGGAATCCGTGTTTAGAACGTCTTTTCTGATTTCTGGGACAGAGCTCTGTGTAAACACGTCTTCTCTGCTGCTCGGTCGGCCACGCCCCCCAGCAGTTTTGTTTTTTTGTGATGGCTATGGAACGTAGAAGACAAACATATCGAATTCTAAAATGGTTGCACATTGAAATTGCATTTTACTCCTTGGATTTTGTGACCTCAACTACCAAAAGTAAACTGAAATCCTAGATGTACTCTGCAAATTAGGAGACATAAATTAATTTATTTTTAATTTTCTTTTTTTAAATTGTTCTAATTATCTCAAACTTTGAAAAAGTGTTTGTTCTGTTTTTTTTGCATTTGTTTGTATTTTATTTTGTTTATAATTAATGAGAATGTATACATGTATGTCACATCAAATTAAACCCATTTATGTCCTTTAAAAACGGAGACAAATAGTTGGTGCAATTAATGAGAATAATGGAAATTGCGGTTAAATAGACACAATTCAAAAATGCCAAAACAAGAAAACTCAAGCTGTTACACTAAGGGGTTAACAAGTGCAATTTGGTTGTCACTTTCCCACAGCTCAATAATTTATTTAATTTACCTGAAGTTAATTAAATGATTCATACAGGCATATTGCAGAAATAAAGTCAAAGACTTGTGCTTTATCCTGTTTTGTGTTTTTTTTGTATCATTTGGGTAGAACAGTGGTAACATCACTGTCTTAGAATAGGGAATCCCATGCTCCAATCTTGGTCAGATCACCTTACCAGTAAGTGTCTCTGTGAAGACACTTAATGATATACATCTGTATACCTCAAATACTCATTAGATTGCAAGCTTGTTTGAGCAGGGCCTTCTTCATATCCTCTTTCTATAGTTGTACAGCGCTGGCGGTACAATATAAATGGCAATAAATAATATAAATTAATTTCAAGACCAAAATAGTTGAGGTGGAGAATTTTTCCAGTTCAACTAATTTGGTTGTAAAATTCCAGAGTTAATCTCCCACAGTTCAGAATCTAGTGAATACTCTTCATGTATGTGAACCAAACTACTGATCGGTGCATTGACATTAATTACATCTCTTCCAGGGTACACAATATCCTGTTGGGAAATATTTAGTTATATCTGTCAAAGAAGAATGAGTCGAAAATAAACAGAAAGAAACATTGCAACAAATGGTGGGAATTTGGTACATGGAATACTCCGAAGAACATGAAATAAAAACTTTCATTTACATTTTCTTAGTCACGTCAATTAAAAAAACAACAACACATTTATCATAATTATAGTTACATAGTTTGCTGGCTGCCATCCAGTCCCATGAATTCATGTCAGATTTCGTCACAACAAACCCACTGTTGTAGAAAATGCCCTGATGACTAAACCACAACCCGATCCAGAAGGAGTAATCTAAAATATATATAAATAAACAACATTTTCCTCCACAATATCAGTCAAATTCCAAACCCTGCTTTATTGCATCTGGTATTGCAATAAATTGGGAATTAATAATTGATTAGAGCTTTAATATGGCTTCAGTAAGGGGGTCACCTTGCTTTGTTCTGCTCTTTACATTGGCCTCAGAGAGAAGCCTCCTTTGGAATCAATGTATTGGAGCTAAATAGTAACAGGATTATTTACTAAACCAGGAAGCTGGAATAATATCTGAGCTGGAGGCCTTTTTCCACGTCAGCTATTTTAGTGTTAATCAAGGTTATTCACTAGAATGAGAATTCAAAGTGAATTAACAAATTTAAGGTCAGCTACGCTCTCGGTTTGGCTGCTCTGAGCTTAAAATTCACTTTGAATTCTCACTTTACTAAATAAAGCTTTACATTTTCCATTCCATGTTCAGTGAATGCCTCTGAGAGTGAGGTACTGACAAGGTAATTCACTACACACTAGATTTAGTCTGGATAGACAAACTCCAGTGAAAATCGACAAATACCGACCGGAAAGACATTTCTCATATTTATAAAAGCAAATTCCGATTGGAATTCGGTCAGTCAGACAAAATCTACAGCCATTGGCTGGATGCATTCGTTTTCCGAATTACAAAGTATAGGATTCTGAATATTTTTCAAGCACAATTTTAAACATTTCCGATTTGAATGCATCTGGTAGGATGAATGTTCCAAATTATTGTTCACGGAAATTTTAAGTGCTATTTGTCCACTGGTGGGACTAGCAGAAAAATAGATTATAAACTCAAGACAGTGCAAGGGTTAACCATGTAGCCGCTGGCCAGTACTTGCTAAAAAAATGCCTGTGGGACTTAATATAACCCCCATATTACTATAATGAAGGTTCCATACGGTTAATTTTGGTGGGCGGGGGCTAATTATTATAATATGAGGAAGCCTGGAGTCACTCCCCCAGCCTCTACCCATAAGCGGCTTTTTGGGGGCTACTAATAAAATATACAATTGTAATAAAAATAAAAACGTATTTACCACCAGATGTCTTATTTCTCCTTTATTTCAGGCAAAAAAATGAAAATCAACAACAACACAAGGCAACTATTTAAAACACATAAAAGCCCAATTTGCAAAAAAAACCCTAACATTTTAAAAAATCAAAGGTTTTGGATGCGAGAGCACTGATTTTAATCAGAACTTGTGTCCCTTGGGAAGTCTTGAGGGTTTTGCTGCCCTTGAACCACATGCAGTGTAGATTTTTTTTGGCTGTTTTTCGGTGATTTCTTTTTTTTTCATTTTTCAAGAGTTGTGTTGTAGGATTATCAATTTTCTTTGTCCTTTTGTGGGGCTGAAGGTAAGAAGAATTAGATTAAATTAGATGACTTCAGAGGGGAAGTAGGATTTATTTTTTCACAGGTATACGTGCTAATGAACCTCTCTATGTTTTTATTAGGGTGATGGGGGTAGGTATAGGATAGGATTGGGGACCCCTAACCTTCCAGGAGGGTGGACCATGCCACTATTTGGGGGACATGGCCAATCCCCCTTGTATAATTAGATTCTAGGCCCATGGGTGAGGGCTTTAGTCCCCCCCATATATTATTATTAGAGCTCCCACCCACTGCTAATCACTAGAGGAAAGTAAGTCCCCTCTTTTTTTTTAATTATTTAGAACCTGCTGCTAATTGATGGAGGTTTGGGTAGGAACATTATGTGTTCCCGTCTTTAATAATTTAGAGCCCCTACCGACCATGGGTTAGGACTGAGATGGGGTCTAGGTCTCACCATTCTTTAATTATTTAGAGACCCTCACCTGCCACAAATGGGTGGACGCTGGGGTGGGGACTTTAGGTTTACTCCAGGCATAAAATTAGTAGCCCAACATGCTGACCATGGATGGCGGCAGGGGAGACATAAAAATGTCCACTCCTTGTTTTTTTTTTTTTTAATAGTCCCCAATCGCTGGCCATGGTTGGGGGCACTGGGTAAACAGTGACCTGTCCACCCCCACATTATTTAATTATTTTATAGTCCCCACCCAATCTACAAATCATGTACCCACCTTCACTATACATATAGTTCCCCACCATGTAGCGTGGGGGTGGGGGCACTAAGTTCCCCATGCTTTTTAATTTTTTTTTATTATTAAAATAAATTAGCAATACAGGTGGACAGGGATCTGTGGGGACACAGGGGGATAACGATATATACTAGGGACTGGGCAGCCGTAGCTGCTCCCTATCTAGCAAGCGTGACAGGGTATGGGGGAGGTATAAATGTTTATATATAAAAGTTTATTCAGTCATTCCGAAATTCTGTGCATTTGCATTCAGATTTTGACTAATGACCAAGAGGTTACATTCTCTGTCATTTGTATATTCTTCTTGGATAATACAAATATCGTGAGATTGTTACATTTTGTTAAACAGTCACCTGCAAAGTGTAAATCCTTGTAAGTAGCAAGCGCTCATAGCTCATGTCCTGCAGCACCTTGAACTATTTGTAGCATTTCTGTCCAGCAACAAAACACTTCTCTGATCACATTCTGTATTCCGGCAGTGTAGAAGCAAGACTCTCTCTGTTTTAATGTCTTCATGGCAGAGGCGTACCTCAGTTACACGCACTCTGAGTGAAAATGTATGTATGTAGATTTTTTTTGTCTCACTCTGCATCCCCCAATCCCTATTTTTACTTAAATTACAAGCACATACTCACATTCATATACACATTCATATACAAAGACAATCATAGTTAGACATACCTACATCGACACATTCTTAGACTCACACATTGATATACATACACACTGACATATACATTCTGTGTGCATGCAGCATATACATATATACATGTGATACATGTATATAGGATGTATATGCTGCATGTATATATAATGTATGTGATATAAACATGATTTAGGTAGCTAACTTCTAAACAATAGAAAGATAAAAATTAAGAAACACCATTTTCTTAATTTTGGGTGTAAACTGTTTTCTTAGATAGCTCTCTGTTTTGTGTGGATTGCCAATTTAGGGATAAAAAATTAGGAAGCCATCTACTAAACATAGCGGCTCCCTAATTTTGTACCCTTAATTATGGCAATCCCACCTAAGGATACAATACCAAATTAGAACAACAAAAAGAAGAAAATCCCTTTTTCTTAAATTAGCTTTTTCAGTTGCTTAGTAGGTTAATCACTAATTTGGTGCCCTTAATTATGACAACCACACATATGGATAGGATACCAAATTATGGAGCTACATACTAAACAGCACCTTGATTTGGTATCTGTGATGGACCCGCCGTCAATCGCTGCTCCTAGTGCTCACCAAGGACCATCAGCACTGCACCAGACACCATAAGCGCTACAGACCCGACTAACTGCCGCATCTTGGTTGGGGTCTCGCCGTCTCCAACCCACCCTGGACCTACGACAAGGCTTCAGGCTCCAGTGGGTGAACCTCTCTTCCTTCAGAGAGCGAGTGAAGCAAGAACAGCTCTTAGAAGAGCTAGGGATTATCCAAGGGAGTATGATGATCATAGCAATCCCTTTTAGTGATATAGCAGTTCCCTACAAGACGAGGCTGCGAGTTGAGGGTAAGAAGGTCTGACAGTTAAATGGCACAGGCTGGATTTTTATACAATTCGTCAGGCCAGGGGAACACCCCCTGGACCTGATGGAGCACCGAATTACAAGATATACAAACCAATCAAAACAGTATTTAACAGTACGACACTCCCACATACAGTAATCAATCCCTCCCCTCTGCCTGTGATATAATTAAAGTAGTTAATACAATAATCCAATTATCCACAGGCAGAAAAACACACATTTTCCAAAGAGTACAGAAAACACCCCAAAACATAACATATCCCCATAATATTACATCCCCTGATAGCCCTGATCTGGGTGAACAACATATCCCAAAATCACCCAGATCAGAGCAGGGGTTCAGGAAATTCCTGGAAGTCTCTTTTGACCGACCGCACGCATGATTTCATGCCCAAAACAGTTCGAGAGAATTAGGCTGTGCGGCAGGTCTATTTCTAATGATTAAAATGCACTTCGAATATTCGAACGGTACTGTTCATGCTCAAAGTCAGTGTTGAATTGTGTTCGGTAGATTACTTTTACCGAACCGCGTTCTGTTCGTGGGGATTTAGTCGAAGTTAGCTGGAGGGCCATAATCACAAGATAACAGGCTAGCAAGTAGTCCTCTCCAAAACCCAGTGGTGAAGTGGTTTTCGTCACAGTATCCTTTGGAATAATTGGGATTAAAGGCACCTGAATTTAATTTTGATTCAGAATTTTTGCTGAATTTTATTTTGTTCTGAATAGTTAATTCCTGAATTTCGGAAAAGCGAAAATTTTAAAATTTAAATGAAAAAAGACAACAAATTTTTTGGCCATGAGCATCTCTACTGAGCAGTATATTCACTGCAACTGCTTCTACCTCCAATACATTTTTAGCACCTTACACTCCATCCTTCACTACAAAATGGAGTAAAGTCAATAAGATTTTTACTATCAAGATCCAGAAAATAAGTCTTCCACCAGTCTGAAGTCCCTGAAAATTAATTTGCATTTATCTACATCATCTAGATGCACTCAGTGTTATAGTAAATCATCCTGGTGTCAGATTGAATCAGACAGTTTTCTGTAGTCAGTGTGACACGTGAATATCTTTCCTGTGTCGTTATTTTACACATGATTGTCTGCCCATTGCTTTAATAAAATATATGATCATTAGTCCTCTGTTTGAGCAGGGATTCAATTTGAGTTCATTTCTTGAGCATGGTGCAACTCAGGGAGAAACGGAGGCAGGTGCACATGGTGCTTTCTTCATGTGATATAATTTCAAGGGGGCATCACCTCACCAGAACAACTACATCTTAATATAGTTGTTTTGGTGTCTAAGCTATGTTCCTGCAGACATTTTAGTGTAAGCACTGCCTTTTCAGAGCAGCACAGTGGAGATGCTGAATGTTCGCCATAGAGAGATGCATTGTTTCAATTGAGGAGATGCTGATAGGTGCAGAGCAACAATTTCCTGAAAATTTGCGATAGCCTCCCAGTGCTTTCCTATGGCAAAGCTTTGGGTTGGCTGAGATTGTCTATTTTAATGACCAAGACAGTTGTGCGGGGCCTTCTGCAATGTTCTAGCACCAAGCTGGAAATAAGGTGAGTTTTTAACACTTTAAAGAGAAGTAAGTGAGAACTGACGCCTAAACTGTGATTCCTTTAATATATATGGCATTCCACCATCAGTATTGCAAGTTCATATTCCATCAGCCCCCTCAATGCACTTCTGCACTTCTGAGGTATGCAGCATTTTAAGACGGAAATAAACTTCCAGGTGAGGCAGAGAAGAATTAGGGAGGAAAGAATGAGACACTCCTCTTGGGAGGAAGAATGAGGCAGTGCTGGAGGGGAATAGAAGAAACTGGGCATAAGGGAGAGGAAGAGTGAGGTACTGTTGGCAAGGGAGGAAGGAACTGGGCACTGCTGGGGAGAAAAATAATGATGTGGTATTCAGAGGGTGGATTGGACATTGATTGCTTCATAAATCCAGATGTTTTTGCTTGGCATTTATCTTTTGATACTACTTTAGTACATCAATAAAGAGTATTTAAATATGGCAGACAATCATAAAAACATCTGGTATTAGTGGCAGTACAAACACAGAGAGAGCCCTGATCCAAGAATGCCTCCCCTCCCCTTCCCCCAGCAAACGTGGCCAAGGGTAGATCCTTATTTGTCATAACTCTCATAATGCTCTGCCAGCTGGGGATCTACCATCTGCCCATCCCTGTATACTTTCGCTCTGAGTTGTGTTTGTGTGTTTGAATTTAAATGTTTTTGTATGGAGTATGTGTGAGTGAATGTAGTTGTGTTCTTGTAGGCAGTGTTGGTGTTGGAATGCAGACATGTATTTGTGTGTAGTGTTGTTTTTTCAATGCAATGTTTCATGTAATGTTGGTGCTTTACAGTGGTATGTTTATATGTAGTGTTGATGTTTGAATGCAGGAGTGTGTTTGTGCAATGACGCAGTGGCAGAACTAATGTAGAAAGGGCCCTGGAGCAAGAAAGTTTTTTTTGCCCACCTCTAGTAAGGCACCCCACCTGTTGTACCACTCCAACAATGCCATGCCAGCTGGGAATCTGCCATTAGCCCATCCTTGCAGTGTTGTATTTGTGAGCAGCGTTGTGTGTTTGAATGTAAGCATATTTTTGTATATTTGTGCATCTAGGGGTATATTTGAATGCATTGTTGCCATTGGAATGCAGCTGTGCGTAGTGTTTGCGTTTGAATGCAGGGGTGTATTTGTATGTAGTGTTGGCTTTTAAATGTGGATATACATTTATGTGTAGTATTGGTGTTTGAGTGAAGATTTGAGTTTCTATATAATTTTGGAGTTTGAATGCACTGGTGTGTTTGTATGTAATATATGTGTTAGATTGTAGTAGTCTGTTTACATGTTGTGTTGGTGTTTGCTTGGATGTATGCAGATACAAACATACACTGCAACATACAACATAATTACACAGATATGCATACACATTAACTCACAGATACACACATATAAAAACACTGACACATACACACAAATTCATATACACACTGACACATTTACACATAGATACAAACACTGACACCTACAGACATACTGACATATGCGCACACCTTGACACATGCGCATAGTGACATATGCTGCACACACTGATGTATACAAACCCTGGCAAACAGATGCACACCCTGACACACAGATGCACACATACAAACACACAGAGACACTCACACATGGTCACACAGAAGCACACCCTCACACCCAGATGCATACACACCGACACATGCATACACCCAGACACATGCACACACCCTGTGACACACACTCACACACACACACACACACACTCAGATATGCACAATGACACATACACACTCCTTGATACTGATACACAGTGTGATATACACACCCTGACACACACACTGACACATACACACACCTTGGCACTGATACACTGTGTCAAATACACACCCCTCTCACACATACATACACACACACACAGGGGCAGACTGAGAACCCTCAGGGCCCCCGGGCAAAATAAATCAAGGGCCCCCTTACAGGCCCCACCCATACTCCGCAGCAAGCGCCACCCATGTCCCGCCTCCATGCACCGCCTCCAGCCACACCCTACACAATCTTTAGACACAAGGAACAAAAGTGCAATAATCCCTTCAAGGCCCCAGTAGAGACTACAATTGAGGGCTAATGGGCCATGGAGGGGGGTCTTTCTAGCAGAGGCTATCTCAGTGTCCTTTAGAGAGTGTGTTAGAAAGAATCCCCTCCAGGCCCTATTAGAGACTACAATGGAGTCTAACAGGCTTGGAAGGGGGTCTTTCTAACAGAGGCCATCTCAGTGTCCCTGCTGGAAACAGTCGCCTCCAGGCCCCAGTAGAGACTACAATTGAGGGCTAATGGGCCATGGAGGGGGGGAGCATTCTAGCAGAGGCTATCTCAGTGTCCTTTAGAGAGTGTGTTAGAAAGAATTTCCTCCAGGTCCCATTAGAGACTACAATGGAGTCTAATGGGGCCTGGAGGGGGGTCTCTCCAACACTCTGGTTCCTATTCACAATATAGCAACACAACATAGCTGATACCTAGGCCAAGTTGGCTCCTCTTACCTTAATTACTGTTGCTGGCTGGCAGTCTGTGGGCTTGCTGGAAGGCTGTGGGCTTACTGGCTGCGGCTGGCAGGCTGTGGGCTTGCTGGCAGGCTGTGGGCTTGCTGGCTACTGCCGGCAGGCTGTGGGCTTGCTGGCTGCGGCTGGCAGGCTGTGGGCTTGCTGGAAGGCTGTGGGCTTACTGGCTGCGGCTGGCAGGCTGTGGGCTTGCTGGCAGGCTGTGGGCTTACTGGCTACTGCCGGCAGGCTGTGGGCTTGCTGGCTGCGGCTGGCAGGCTGTGGGCTTGCTGGCTGCGGCTGGCAGGCTGTGGCTTGCTGGCTGGCAGGCTGTGGCTTGCTGGCTGCGGTTGGCAGGCTGTGGGGTTGCTGGCTTTAAGCCTAACTGGTGGCCTGTAGGCTGGCTGGCTGTCTACTGGCCAGCCTGTGGGCTGGCTGGCCTGTGGGTTGGCTGGCTTGCTGGCTACTGGGGCACTCGTAGATTATTTAAAGAAATAATCCATGCACAATAACCACTACTACTCTGTGTAGTCGTTATGGTGCCAGGAGGGCCGGGCCCCCCTCCCAGAGTAAGTAGTCAAACCGTTTAAGAACAGTTTGACAACTTACCTGGGGTCTGCTGGGATATGAGGCTGTAGTAGGGTATAGGAGCAGTGGTGCAATGTGTAAGGGGTGCAGTCTGTGTGAAAGGTTCAGTGTGTGTGAGGGGGTGTAGTGTGTGAATGTGTAGGGTGTGTGGGGCAATGTGTGTACGAGGGGGCTGTGTATGTGTGTGGCAATGTTAGTATGGGGGGCTGTGTGTGTATGGGTGGGCAGTGTATGTGTGTGTGTGTGAGGCAATGTGTGTAAATGTGTATGGTGTGTGTGGGGGCAGTGTGTGTGTATGGTGTGTGTGGGGGCAGTGTGTGTGTGTATGGGGGGCAGTGTGTGAATGTGTATGGTGTGGGGGCAGTGTGTTTATGGGGCTAAAGTTCACTCTCACCACTGCGACCACCAGGAATACCTGGTGGTCACAGTGTTGAGAGTGAACTCTAGCCCGTAGCTCCAGGGCTAGAGTTTACTCTTGCAAGAGCCGTAACATTGCCGTGGTAACCGCGGCAACGATCTGTGCTCGCGCAAGAAGGACCCAGAGGAGCTGCAGGCTGAGCTCCCGGGTCCTCTCTTCCTCCCTCCCCTGCCGGCTGCCCGCACGGTGCCTGCGGACAGGGGAGGGGGCAATTGCCATCCTCTTACTCCCCCCTCCCCCTCTTCTTACCCCCCCTCCCCCTCTTCTTACCCCCTTCTTACCCCCATTCTTACTCTCCCCTCTTCTTACTCCCCCCTCCCCCTCTCCTTACTCCCCCTTCTTACTCTCCCCATCTTCTTACTCCCCCTCCCCCTCTTCTTACTCCCACCTCTTCTTACTCCTCCCTCTTCTTACTCCTCCCTCTTCTTACTCCCCCCTCTTCTTACCCCCTCCCCCCTCTTCTTACTCCCCCTTCCTCTTTTTACTCCCCCCTCCCCTCTTCTTACCCCCTTTACTCCCCCCCTCTCTTCTTAATCTCCCCTCTTCTTACTCCCTCCCCCCTCTCCTTACTCTCCCCTCCCCCTCTTCTTACTCCCCCCTTCCTCTTTTACTCCCCCTCCCCCTCTTCTTACTCCCCCTCCCTTCTTACCCCCTCTCTCTCTTCTTACCCCCTCCCTCTTCTTACCCCCCTCCCTCTTCTTACCCCCTCCCTCTCTCTTCTTACCCCCCTCCCTCTCTTTTTACCCCCCTCCCTCTCTCTTTTTACCCCCCTCCCTCTCTCTTTTAACCCCCTCTCTCTTTTAACCCCCCTCTCTCTTTTAACCTCCCCTCTCTCTTTTAACCTCCCCTCCCTCTCTCTTTTAACCCCTCCTCTCTCTTTTAACCCCCCCCTCTTTTAACCCCCCCCCCCCCCTCTTTTAACCCCCCCTCCCTCTCTCTTTTAACCCCCCTCCCTCTTTTAAACCCCCCTCCCTCTCTCTTTTAACCCATCTCTTTTAACAACCCCCCCTCTCTTAACCCCCCCTCCCTTTTAACCCCCCCTCCCTCTCTCTTTTAACCCCCCTCCCTCTCTCTTTTTAACCCCCTCCCTCTCTCTTTTTACCCCCCCTCTGTCTCTCTTTTACCCCCCCTCCCTCTCTTTTTACCCCCCCTCCCTCTCTTTTTACCCCCCCTCCCTCTCTCTTTTAACCCCCCTCCCTCTCTTTTTACCCCCCCTCCCTCTCTCTTTTAACCCCCCTCCCTCTCTCTTTTAACCCCCCTCCCTCTCTCTTTTAACTCCCCCCCTCTCTCTCTTTTAACTCCCCCATCTCTCTTTTTACCCCCCTCCCGCTCTCTTTTAACCCCCCCTCCCTCTCTCTTTTAACCCCCCTCCCTCTCTTTTAACCCCCCCTCTCTCTTTTAACCCCCCCTCTCTCTTTTAACCCCCCCCTCTCTCTTTTAACCCCCCCTCCCTCTCTCTTTTAACCCCCCTCCCTCTCTCTTTTAACCCCCCTCCCTCTCTCTTTTAACTCCCCCCCCCCTCTCTCTTTTAACTCCCCCCCCTCCCCTCTCTCCCTCCCTCTCTCTTTTTACCCCTTCCCCGTAGCGTGGCCGAGAGGCTCTGCGTCCGCGGTGCCGACCGGATTGATAGGAAGGTGCACACACACTGAGTGTGCACCTTCCTGTCAGTCCGGCCGGGTACAGGAAACAGAAACTCCTGTTCCGCGCGGAACAGGAGTTTCTGTTTCCTGTACCCGGCCGGACTGACAGGAAGGTGCACACTCAGTGTGTGTGCACCTTCCTATAACTCCGTCCGGCACCGCGGACGCAGAGCAGCTCGGCCACGCTACGGGGAGGGGAGGTGAAAAGCTGCAGCCGCCTAAGCGCTCTTAAGAGAGCGCTCAGGCGGCTGCAGCATTTAAAGGGGCGGCCGGGCCCCCTGATGGCAGGCCCCCCTCCCGGCCGGGCCCTCGGACCATGTCCGAAGTGCCCGACCGGTCAGTCCGCCCCTGCACACACACACACACACATTGATATATATATATATATATATATATATATATATATATATACACATATGCACAATCTAACACACAAAGACCTAATTTCCCTCCAAAACGTGCAGGTCCCGGTGCATACACAGCGGCTGCACAGGTGCTAGTTCCACCACTGTGTTAATGTTTGAATGCAGGGATGTGTTTGTGGGTAGTGTTGGGGTTTGAATGCTGAGATCTATGCACATATACAAATACATTGATACACACACACTGATTAACATACACAGATACACACACGCAGATACACAGACACACAGATACAAACACAGACACAGAGATATACACATTGGCACACATGCAGATATACAGACACACATGTAGATACACAGACACACAGATACAAACACAGACACACATGTAGATACACAGACACACACACTGGCACACATGCAGATAGACAGACGCACACATATACACACATGTAGATACACAGACACGCAGAACAAACAGTGACACACAATAAGTAATCATTTCATCAATGAAATACCAGCCATGAGTGAAATAGAACTTTTAGATCTACATCAGGCACAAAAAAATATAAAAATATAGCCCATTAAGTGTTCTTACATATCCAATGCATATAATATCTTACTATGAATAACATTACTTTATCTAAAACAACATTTACCATGAACTAAAGGTAACATTCTAGTCAAAGGATTGTACAATAACCATGGAAATCAATTGACTGTTTCCTCACTTAATTTGTATTCAGAATTTTCCATGTTTTTTTTTTTACCAGTAGGATGGAAATACATATACAGTGATATTAAGAAAGACCAGGAATTGAGCAGGAAATCGCTTTAAGGAATTGTTTTGGACTACAGTCAGGGTTGGTGCAATTATTTTTTGCTGCCCTAGGCAAAAAAAGAATTTGCCCCTTCCCCCATGTAGTGACATTACAATGTCCTACCTACATGATTTGCCCATGTAATGACATGACATATGTCCCAGCTATAAGGGACTGCTACTACAGCGCATTCTTTCCTGGTCTTATTTTTTTTTTCTAGGTAAGTGAACTGTGACGGATCGCCTACCACTCCGACTGGGTGCCTCCGTCGAACGATGCTCCTAGTGCTCGGCAAGGACCATCAGCACCGCACTCGACACCATAACCACTGCAAACCCCACGAACCGCTACAGCTTGGTTGGGGTTACGCCGTCCTCCACCCATCCTGGACCCAAGACCGGGCTCCAGCTTCCAGTGGGTGAGCCTCTCCTAAATCCAGAGAGCAGGAATCAGGAACAAGAACAGCTCTTACAAGAGCTAGTGATTATACTCTGGGGAGTATAGTGATGGAGAGTGTAGTTCTCCAATCCCCCAAACATGAGCCAAGACTTCATGAAGGGTAGAACAGGTCTGTTTAATGCAAACCAGCACTCACAATTTATACAGTTCCTCATGCCACCCCCTTGGCCTGATGGAACACAGGCACACAAATCAATCAGAACAATACAACAATGTCCGACACTCCCACATACAGCACACAAGCCCTCCCCTCTGCCTGTGCTTCAATTAACTAAGACAATGGACTAACTCAATTAACGCTAAGCAGAAAAAAACATACATTTTTACAAACCCCAAAAAGTACCCCAAAATACAACATATCCCCACATAGCCCCGATCTGGGTGAACAACATATCCAAAAATCACCCAGATCGGTTCAGGGGTTCAGGAATTTCCTGGAAGTCTTATTTTTGCCCCACCGTGCACATGGTCCCATGCCCAAAACAGTTCCAAACACTCGACGGCAAAACACTGCTGGGCAATTTAAGATGGCCACCGCCACATTTTTAAATCTGTTCCAGTTAATAGTCCAAGGGGCAGAAACAGTGCCTTAGAAATCCATTATTCCCCAATAGTGTTTTTAAAGGGATTTGGAGAGGCAAGCAGGCCTCTCCAAATCCCAGTAACGAAGGTGCTTTAGTCACATGAACATTTATTACAATGTTGAGTGGATGTGTGGTGTGGGTGTGTGTCTTGTATAGGATGGATGAAAGTGTTGTAGCTATGTGTGAAGTGTATGTTGTAACTTTCTGTGCGTGATGTATAAGGCTACGTGTGGGTAGCTGTGATTGGTATTTGTAGTAGTGTGAGTAGATGTGAGTGATACGTTTGCGCCGCTGAGTGTTATATGTGGCAATTTGTGATGTGTGGAAAATTTATGTGGGAAGTAGTGAAATTTCCATTTATTACTAGATGGGAAGGGAGATTTAAGTTAGCAACCCCTCAGCCCAATATAGCTGGGGGGTGGGGGAGTTTAGGCACGGTAGTGAGGGTTTACATTTAACATTTAAATACATAAAGGGAATCAACACAGTAAAGGAGGAGACTACATTTAAAAGAAGAAAAACTACCACAACAAGAGGACATAGTCTTAAATTAGAGGGGCAAAGGTTTAAAAATTATTTTAGGAAGTATCACTTTACTGAGAGCATTGGCGGATCCGGGGGGGGGGGGGGTCAACGGGGCAATTGCCCCCCCCCCCTGAGAAAATATTGCTGCCCGAGGCTCTCCCCTGCCTGCCCATGCAGGGCTGGTGCTATCCAAGCACCAGCCCTGCTGATTGCCATCACGCGCCGGAGGGGAGATCAGAGATCTCCCTCCCCGGCCCACACAGGCAGATCGCTGGGCGGCCGACAGGGGAGGGAAGGGGAGAGAGAACCCAGGGGAGCTATTACCTGCAGCTCCGCCGGGTTCTCCTCTCGCGAGCACGGAGCGTTACCATGGCAACGCTCCGTTCTCGCGAGAGTGAACTCTAGCCTGCGCTGCAGGTTAGAGTTCACTCCCCCACTAGAACCACCAGGGATTGGAAGAGAAAGCAATGTCTCCCCCTCCCTCAGCAAAGGTAGGAAGGGAGGGGGGACATTAGCTTTATTTATATAATTATTATTTAATAATAAATAAAAAAAAATCTTAAATCTGCCCCCCTATCCCCTCACAGTGTGTGTGCACCACACACAAAAATACAGCCCCCCCTTACCTACACAGCCCCCCCTTACACACACAGCCCCCCCTTACATACACAGCCCCCCTTACCTACACAGCCCCCCTTACACACACAGCCCCCCCTTACACACACAGCCCCCCTTACATACACAGCCCCCCCTTACACACACAGCCCCCCCTTACATACACAGCCCCCCTTACACACACGCCCCCCCCCTTACACACACAGCCCCCCTTCTTACACACACAGCCCCCCCTTACATACACAGCCCCCCCTTACATACACAGCCCCCCTTACTTACACAGCCCCCCTTACACACACAGCCCCCCTTACACACACAGCCCCCCCTTACACACACACAGCCCCCCCTTACATACACAGCCCCCCTTACATACACAGCCCCCCTTACACACACAGCCCCCCTTACACACACAGCCCCCCTTACACACACAGCCCCCCTTACACACACAGCCCCCCTTACACACACAGCCCCCCTTTACATACACAGCCCCACTTACACACACAGCCCCCCCTTACATACACAGCCTCCCTTACACACACAGCCCCCTTACACACACACACACAGCCCCCTTACACACACATAGCCCCCCCCTTACATACACAGCCCCCTTACATAAACAGGCCCCCCCTTACACACAGTGCCCCCAATACACACACTGCCCCCTTATACACACTGTCTCCAATACACACACAGCCCACCATACATTCACACACACACAGCACCACTCACACACAAACACACTGCACCCTTAACACACAAACACATTGCTCCCAATATACAAATTGCTACCCCATACATACACTGCACCCCTCTCACACAAGCACTACCCCTCCATACACATACTGCGACCCTCACATACACTGCACCACACACACACACACACACACACACACTACAGCCACTATCCCAGCAGACCCTGGGTAAGTTATCAAACTTTTTTTTAAACGGTTTGACTACTTACACTGGGAGGGCACCACAGCAAATCCTGGCACCAAAACCACTACAGAGAGCTGTAGTGGTTATTGTGCCTGGATTGTTTCTTAAAATGATCTGCCAGTGCCCCTCCCGAGATTAGCTTCTGGATCCGCCACTGACTGAGAGGGTAGTGGATGAATGGAATAGCATTCCAGCTGAAGTGGTAGTAGAGGTTAGCACAGTGAGGGAGTTTAAGCATGCGTGGGATAGGCATAAGGCTGTCCTAACTATAAGATAAGGCCATGGACTAATGAAAGTATTTAGAAAATTGGGCACACTTATGGGGATGTAGTGGGAGGACAGGGGCTTAAGTGGTAGGTTTGGGGCAGTATTGTGGTGGATAGGACATGTAGTGGGGGAGTCAATGGCAGTACTGAAGGGTTTAGAGGTTGTACTGGTGGGGTCAGGGGCTGTACTGGGGGATCATAGGCAGTATTGGGGGGTTAGGGACTATACTGAGGGGGTTCAGGGGCTGTACTGGGAAGGTCAGGGACGTACTGGGGAGGGCAGGGGCTTTACTGGGGTATCAGTGTCAGCATTGGAGGGTTCAGGGGCTGTACTGGAGGGGTCAGGGGCTGTAATGCAGGTTAGAGACTGTACTGTACTTAGAGACTGTACTGGAGGAGTCAGGGGCTGTAATGGGGGTTAGGGACTGTACTGGAGGGTTCAGGGACTGTACTGGGAGAGGAGGGACTGTCCTGGGGTATTCAGGGTCTGTTCTGGGTCGGTCAGGGGCTGTACTGGGGGATCAGTGGCAGTATTTGGGTTAGTAGAATTTTGGGTGGTTAGGACCTGTAGTGGGGGGGGGAGGGGGTCAGTGGCAGAAGTGGGGCAATAGTAGGGGGTTAGGGGCAGTATTTGGGTTTAGGACCTGTAGTGGGGGTTAGGGACAGTAGTGGTGGTGGTTAAGGGCAATAGTAGGGGGTTAGAACCTATAGCGTGTGGGGTAGGGGCAGTAGTGGGGTATATATATATTATTTTTTTTTATTTTTTTTCAAAATTCATCAAGAAAATTAAATGTTTCTTCTCAGGGAATCCGGCTCCCTGTTGGTCCGGTAGGAAATACATCTCCTTCAGGGCGGCACTGGGAAATGCATCAGAACATTGCCATGGTAACCCATGGCAACGCTCTACTTCAGCTACGGGGGGGGGCAATGGGGGGCGGCTGCAATGGAAATTGTTGACGCTCCCTCAATCGCTCCTTTCAAAGCGGCAGCAGTGCATCTCTCCGCAGTGCCGGGCAGCGTGGATGCTGCCACAGCACTTGCAGAAACGGCGCCCCTTCCAAATGTGCGCCCTAGGCCGGTGCCTACTTCGCCTATAGGTGGCTCCGGCCCTGACCACAGGAGCTAGAGATGACAAATTGTCCAACGCAATTTTAATTCCTTGACCAATTGTTAGTTTAGTGAATAACATTTAGAATGTTTTAGGCTCCAATAATACATCTGAGAAAAATTCTTCTCTGAACCAAAGCATTGTTTTTGCAACCCTATGGTAGCAATAAAGCACAGTGAATGCATTTTCCATAATGTTGGATATAACTGTCACTGTATCCATCTAACCAGTCACTTAGTGTCAGCAAACATCCTTTAACGACACGTTCTGTTGGCAAAGGTATGTCTATAAATTTGCAACTCACAAAAATGGCAGTTTTAGGTAGATACAAGATGTTTGGGTCTGCAACAAAGGAACAATTTTCTTTTAAAATACCCTTTTCCTAAATATAGTGAGATGCGCTGTGAGTTTGAGTCCCTTATTTTTTATTCTCACAATGTCAGCTGCAATACTGCCCGACACCCTGCAGTGAAAGATAATGTAACATTTTCATCACTTGAATAGGGTACTGTTCTTGAAAATCTGCGACTGTTTTTCTTCTTGAGTTTATATAACACCAACTGTGAGCACAGTGATTTGCAATATTATAGTAGAACGAAAGAAAAATATATTGCAATAGCAATACAAAAGAAGACTTATGTTAGAATAGCTTTCACAGATACAACAAAAGTGAAAAAATAATGGAGATAATGCAAACACACACTAAAAAAACTGCATTAAAAGCAATAAAGATATAGAACTCACCATCTAGAGTGGTTGAATTAGCAATAGATGTCTTGAAAACAGTCTGCATTTACAGAAGGATGTTCAGGAATATAATACATAATACGAACATTATTAATAGTGAAAATCTGATTGCCAGAGTCATGGAGCATTTGTTACTTCGACATTAAAAAATTCCTTCAAGGTTTTTTTTCTTTCCTCTTCTTCAATAGACTGCCGTGTCTACCATAAAAAAAAATGGCCTCCATTACCCATAACTTTACTTAAATATTTACCTTTTCCCTAAATGTAAATGCATGGCCGTGTATTCCTGTATTCAGGGCAAGAGCATTTGTAATTTATCATTTAGAATAACCTTCTGACAAATCTATAGTCACATTGTCTGATGGGAAAAAAAGAAAAGAAAAGAAAAGTAATGTAAAATGTCAGTTGTAAAGTGCTTATAAATACATTCCATGAAGTTTTGGATTAAATCTCTGAAAAGTCATGTCCCTAAACCAACGTAAATATGATTTAAAAAAAAAAATTGAAATAAAATGTGCAATTAAATATTAGAGCATATTCCCTCAAATATACAAAACCAGTCAGTGGCAGTAGAGAAGTAAACTACAAATAAATAGCATTACCGAAGCACTAAAAGGCAATCGCTGTGTGAAATCCCTACAACAGTTCAGCGTGAGCTCTTCCCAAGGGACTGATTTTTAACTACTACAGACATACACAGTAGGAATACCTTTTTTTTCCCAACATCTGCTTGACATTATCTATGTGTGCTGAATGGTTATTACTGTGTGTGGAACTATTGGACGGTCATTGCTAAGGTCGTATGATGTCAGGACAACATATTATGCCTACACAACTGTGAATATGGGATACTGGAAAATAAAGATCCATTATCACTGCAGATAGTATTCAAACATAATCAGAAAATATTTATAAACTAGAGCCGCATTTCCCAATTGGTGCTCAGCGGAATTAAACTAGGGTTCCTCTGCTATTTACCCATAGGGTGGCCTATGCCACCCAATGGGTATTATTGCTGAACAGGATGCAGGATGCCAGAATCGGATGCTGGGAGGTGTCATGATCTCGAGCAGGTAAGAGACGATTGCCAGGGTTAACCTTTGGTTGTTTATTGGTGACTTTAGACATAGTTACACACAATTAGTATACGTAACAAGACAAAGAGGGAGGTAAGTATAAGGAGTGATAATAGAAAAGAGAGTTAGGCAAATGGTAGCAGGAAAAACCTATAAGCAGAATTATAGGTAAGTTTGAAGGAGAACCTATAAGCGGAATTATAGGTAAGTTTAAAGGAGAACCTATAAGCAGAATTATAGGTAAGGTTAAAGGAGAACCTATAAATGGAGTTATAGGTAAGGTTGAAGGAGAACCTATAAGCGGAATTATAAGCAAGTAGGAAGAAGGTGAAATAATAGAATTAGAGGTTTAGGCAATATGCCCCAGACTGGTTGTTGACAATATATAATTAGATAATAGCAAATACCTATAGTTGAAAGTATAGGATATATATATAAAGACAAGCAAATCAGAAACAGAACAGAAAGGTATCAGAATTGCAAATAAAATAGAAGTTTAGTGAATCAGCCCCCTGTTGGAAGGAGCACTGATAAAGCAGGTAAATAACTCTTTGCAATATGAATTACTATTGTAGTTCAGGTGGTTAGAATAAAGCAGATTGGTATAATAAAGCAGGTTGATAGCGTAGTTCAGGTTGATATGAAGCAGGTTGGTAATAATGCAGGTTTGTTTGTAGAGTAGTTCAAGTTGATATAACGAAGCTTGGAAGCAAAGAAGGTTGTTGTGTAGATTAGCTTGGAATAAAGGAGCTTGGTAGTGTATATAATAAAGCAGGTAAGTTCATAGGAGCCAGGAACAGAAGTAATTTCAGGTTGACCATCAACTTCAATGTAAAGGCCCTGTATTGAGCAGGGTGTAGCCTTTTGTAGGACAAGTAATTAGTCTAGGCAGGTGAGGATGAGTGAAAGAAAGTTCCAGCCTAGTGGTTAGGGAGGTCACTAGTGGCAAAACATAGTTACTGCAGGTACAAAATAGAATGAAATGAATAAAGTTCTGAAATTAGATTTTGGATCCTGACAGGAGGATATGACAGCTGGTCACGTCCTCCTAGACATAGAGAGGGCTGTGCTGGATGGAGAGAGGCAGCAACGGGGAGTGTGCTGCTGCACACCCTCCATAAACCAGCCTTAGCCAGCAGCACTCCAAGCAAGCCACCCTCCTGCAGACAACAGGTATGGTAACAAGAGGGTGGCTTCAAATGTAAAACTCATGACCTGTGTGTATCTGTGAATGTGTGTATATATGCCAGTGTGTATATGTATGTATGTTAGTGTGTGTGTGGATCTGTGTGTGTGTACGTGCCATTGTCTGTTTCTGTATGTCATTGTGTGTATATGTGCCAGTGTGTGTATCTGTGTGTGTATGTGCCAGCGTGCATCTGAGTGTGTACGTGCCAGTGTGTGTATGTGTCACTGTGTGTATCTAAATGTGTATATGTGTGTAAGTGTGTATGTGTGTGTGTGTGTGTATGTGCCAGTGTGTGTATCTGTGTCTCAAGGTGTGTGTATGTGTCACTGTGTGTTTCTGAGTGTGTATCTGAATGTCAGTGTGTGTATATGTTAGTATGTGTTTATCAGTGTGTGTATGTGCCAGTGTGTGTATCAATGTGTATATCTGTGTGTACATGTATCAAGGTGTGCATCTTTGTGTCTGTGTGTGTATGTGTCAGTGTGTATATGAATATGAATGTGTGTGTATGTGTCAATGTGTTTTTATGTGTGTATATGTGTGTTAATGTGTATGTATATCTGTACATGTTGTGTTGGTGTTTGATGGCTGGGATGTATGCGCATACACTGCCACATACATACAACATGCAAACATACCCTTGCAAACACAAACATTGCATACAAAAAACACTCCTGATTTCAAACTTCAAATTTATATACAAACACTCAAACACACCCTTCATTCAAACACCAATACTACCCATAAATGTAAATCCGCATATAAAAGCAAACACATTTAAACACACCCCTGCAAATGCAAACATTACATACAAACGCACCATTGTATTGACATGATCTTAATGTAGTGGTTCTAGTGTCTATACACTGTCCCTGCAGGATTTTTTATGTAAACACTGCCTTTTCAGGGAAGATGCTGATTGGTGCAGCGCAGCATTTTGCTGCAGACGCACAATATCCTCCCAATCAAGTTTTATTATCTCAGCCAAGGAGGCGGAACCAGCCGTGGCGAGACTGAAAAAAAAAGATGGAAAAAAAGACGAGTTTAAACACTTTTTTAGAATAAAATACAATCTGGGTGCTTAAGTAAAATTGAAGGTGTTAAAATTTGCTTCAAACTCTGGTGCAATTCTCCAAAAATTCCAGCAAATAGTAATATAACAAAGATAGTGAGTGGAGCAAAGAGAAACACCAATAGAAAGATAATGAGCAAATACAAATAAAATATATGGAATACAACCTTACAGAAAAGTATATGGTGATTCCTCCAAGGAGTATTGTTTCATGTAAGGGAAAAGAGAAAGTATATGCAGTGATAGTGCAGATGGTAAGTAACTGCAGATTATTCACATATAATCAATATGTTCAATATAGCTTATATAGCCTTTAAATACTCCAGAAATGATTTGCATCACATAAAAATGACATAGATTTAATATCCGCCACATGCAGAGAAAAAACATAAATACATAGACCAGTAAAAACAATAAGAAACAATATAAGGAGAGTGATTTGCCCCTTACTAGAAAAGATGGTGAGTAAAACAGCATACGCTGTAACTCACTATACAGGCTTGTAGCAATGGGATGGCAGGTAGACTGTAACGTGCATGCAGGGCTCGGTCGGATCCACAGATTCGCGGTAGTGTATGAGTCTCTGCTCCGAGTTCCGTCTGCAACAGGCTCCTCCCCCTTTCATGACGTCAACGCGTTTCGCCGTATTCCGGCTTCCTCAGGACGTGTTCATAACCTCCATGTTGGTTATGGGCATATAAAGGGCAAAGTCCCTTCTGATAGGCTCTAACTTAATTTGTATAATTGCGATTTAAATTGTATAATTATGGTTTAAATCTAGTGAGAATCCATATGGCATCAAACCTTAATAGCTGCTTTAACATAAATTAATCACAATCAAAGTTAAAACAATTGATGTCACTAATTTACATATGTAAATCAAGCATTATAGGATGATTAATCATTAAACTTCATAAATAGACAAATTAATTATAGTCCTTAAAGTGACATTGTGCATAATATATTATAAATCATGCCATTTACTCTAGATGGAAAAAAACGCATATAGATACAGCAAATCCATAAAAATTTATATAATAGGTCATAATAATTAAATAAAACACAACCTTATGGGCAAATTTATTAGCTTCATATTTCAAAATACCAGCATGAAAAAGGGGGCATATTGCTAAATTCCTTCTTATTATAGAGAAAAAAGGAAAAAAGGAGAAGGTTAGTTTTAATCTGGTAAACAGTACATATTTATAACTTAAATAGCTTAATGCACCTTCACCCTACTCAAACTTGAAGGGGTAATAAGGACCACGTGAGAGTTGGTTAAAAATAGAGAGTTCAAAATTAGATAGCCAATATACAGAATATAGTAGTCATTATAAAAAGAAAAATAATAAAATACAGAAGGAGAGATAATAAAATATAAAAATGTTAAAATATTAAAGTATGGGGGGTGGAGATTCCATATGTGAACTAAAATAATATTAAAATAATATTCAAATATCTTTACATAAATTGTCTTTAAAAAAGGTCTATTGCTCAGATAATTATAATGCTATTCTAAAAATTTATAATAATAATTTTATTAAAAAATAATACCGTTAGTGTGAAATCTAAAATTATTTTAAAAAATGGCATATTTCAAAATCATTATTGAGGCCATGCGGTGTCATGGTATTTAATTCAAAAATCCACTTCATTTCGGCCTTTCCTATTGTTCCATTAAAATATCCACCTCTCCATGCTTTATACACTTGTTGAATCCCTATAAAACTTAATTGTGTGGGATCTGCACAGTGGTGTTGTTTAAAGTGTGTCGATACTTGATGTAGAGCGTACTGCCTCTTTATATTGTATATATGTTCACATATCCGAATTCGTAGGGGCCTCGTCGTGCGACCTATCTAGTGTAGCCCACATGTACAAGTAAGCATATAAATTAAATTTTTTTAACTACATGTAATCCCTTCCTTAATCTTATAGGTGATTCCATTTACAGTAAAATCTTTTATGTATTGTTTTTTATTTTTTATTTTAATGCACGCACTACAGTTCCCGCATCTAAAAAAAACTTTTTGCTGATTAAGAAAATGGCTACCCTGTTTTTTCGGTTCATCTAAAACATTATTCACTAAAATCCTTTTTAAGTTAGGAACACCTTTATGGACTATCTTGGGTATATCAGTAAGAATATTATTTAAAATTGGATCATCCATAAGAATCGGCCAATGCTTTTTAATGATGCTTCGGACTTTATAGTTATGTCCCCCTGAGTATTGGCAGATAAAAGGAACTGAGATCTAAGGGGGGAGGGTTGAAAACCCTAAAAGGTTGTTTAAGTCTTTGGTAAGCTGATGTTGGAACCAATGATGTGGAACTAGGATATTGGAACAATAAAAAAAATAGTTCAGTGTGACTCCAGCTTACACCAGGTTTTTTGGCATTCTTTAATAAATCATTTTATTGATAGGTTCGATTTGGCAGCAAATTGCTTTGATATATTGATGGCATATTATTTCTTGAGACTGTTGTAGTTTTCTTGGAAATGTTCAAGAGCTAGTTTGACCACAGAATGGCCATCATATAATTTGTGTTCCAATATATGTATGTAGATAAAAGGTGAAAATTCAACTTGTATTTAAAAACGACTGAAAAAATAAATTTCTTGCATGCAAGATTGTTCCTACTCATGTCTCTATGCAGAATTTGCCATATAGTCAATTTATCAGGGCAAGAAGACATATTTAATAGGTATACAGGAGAGATGGACATGTCTTTAAAAAGGAGCTAAGAAACAATACAACAAATACACAGCAGTTGAACAGAGAGGACATTCTAATTCACAAATTTAGGAACATGTAAAAATATAAATTCCATGTGCCACTAATAATTACATTGCATTGCATACAGAAACACATGATGATTGCAAACAATTAATTATGGGTGCTCTGTCTATCCTACATTCCTCACTGTAGACAAATACATGAACCCAAATTATAAAGAGATGAACAAACATGCTATTGGCTATTACACATTGGCTATTACACATTGGCTATTACACATTAGGCTTGGGTGTTCATTTTGGATGAGTTGCAAGTCAGATGAAAACCGCCTCTTTTGTCCATTCATCCAAATTCTGAATTCTAAATAGCACAATGAAAGAATGAACCAATGAAAAACACGAAACAAACATTTTTGCTCGATTCATTCATTAGTTCATTCTTCATTTACAAAATTGTATCCTTATTTGGGGATTATTATATTTAAGCGTAACACACACTACCATAATTGGGGAATGGTGTTTAGTTGCTCTCTATTTTGGTTTCCTTAAACATGGCAATCCGACATAGGGGTAACAAATTAGGGGGCTATCTACTAAACAGCTTGAAGACCAAATTAATAAAAGGGCTTTTCTAAATATTGATCTATCATCTGCTTAGTAAATAGCTCCCTAATTTGATATCCTTATATGGTATTGCCATATTTAAGCATCTTAAAATAGGGAGCTATTTGCCAAAAGCTCTGTAATATGGTACCCTTAAATATGGTACTAATATAAGGATACCAATTCTATTTAGGGAGTCATCTACTAAACAGCTGGAAGCTTTAGTTTTTACTTGCTTAGTGGATTGTTCCCTAATATGACATTTTTATGTGGGATTTTCATGTATAAGTTGTTTGCATAATGTTTGCCCAAATACACTGTTTGGGGGAAGAATGGAGGCAGCGAGGCCAAATATTTGTAAGGCCTCGTCAATTCCCACAATCAATGTATATATATTCTCCAGTGGTATGACACTGTAAAGAAGGTGTTATGTATTATATTATATTACAGTGGAAGACTGGGTGATATTAAAATTGAAGAATCAGTCACTAGTTTAATATTACAATTAAAAACTGGGTTACCAAGCCAATGTCATGCACAAATAAGGGGATTTAAGGACCACTGTTCTTCATTAGATGCCCTATGTATCCCTTTAAATGGTTCTGTAGTACTATGACCATTATTACAACTAGAACTGGTTAAGTGCAAGTGTCTCCCCATCTTCTACATGCTTATTGAAAGGTTCTTTGAATATTGCTCACATTGGACTCAATTGGGCTCATTTCCATGCTTCATTAAAAAGCATATGTCTCGGTGTTAACAACTGCACAGTACTCACTTCTACGTCCATTAATACTAACCACCACTTAGCATTTACCATTAATATAAACTAATGTAAACATTGTGGTGTTAACATAGCAACTCTAACAGGACACAACAGATATCTGTAAAGATGATTACATTTTACATTTTTAAGTTCAGTTAGTTGCGAAATGAAAAAGGCAAGTTAAGCGACCACAGACTTTCTAAACATCCTATATTGGATAAAAATAAATGTAATCTATATTTCAGATAATCTAAGGGAAGCTTTTAGATTGTCCAGATAGTATTGCCATGGCAACACCAATATGTTTATAGTCTACTGGTAGTGTTACTATGGCAACACAAACATGTTTCTGATCTCCTGGTAGACCAACACATCGACAGGCAATAACAGTCAGATTACCAGCTTGTAGAAAGCTGATTGCACAAGCATAGAAATAAGCCCATTGTATTTTCAATTTGTGGTGGTGTGGAATATCAGTGTGCTGTTGTAGGAATACAGAGCGGTCATACAAATTGGATGTTAGCTAATGCCCCATGACTACTTAATTCATGTAGTCCTAAAGGCTGGATGAGTATAAGAAAATAGAATTGTCGATAGGAAGACTGTGATAGAGTAAAAATCAGCATTAAAGCTCAAAATATCAAAGCAGAGAGTACAACTGATAAAATAATTCTCAATCTACACTGTAACTTGTAATTCCATTCATTTGTGGTAGAGGGCAGTATTGTAACAGATAACTACTTACAAATTTTGACAAGCGTCTGCTCCTAACAGCACTTTCGGAATATTCTGGAGATGGAAGAAGCTTCTGCAGGTAATATAATATGTATCGGACTGCCTGGTCAGTGTGCTAATGTCCCCACATGGTATTCCAGACCAACGGCAATTACTTCATGAACAATATTATATTACATGCAATCTGTCTGTAACATTTGGAGTAAAATTTCCTAAGAGGTAATATCAATGTATCGTTATGGCTGATGCTGCTATTAATAAAACTAATAATGCTAAACATTTTTTTTTGCCAAAAATGTTCACTGGAATAAAAAAACTAAACAAAATCTCATCGGACATTTTTAGCTATGTCAGGTCACGCATAGCTCCGTGTAATGTGTTTTCCACTTGTGCATGTCATAAATCAGTGTTGGCTAACCTTGGCACTGCAGAGAACAGATTGTGAACATTTCCCGTAAAGCGTTTAGTGTGCACATTTAATTGAAATTTCCTCACAGTCAAAAAATGGGTAGGTTACTTTTTTCATACAGTGTAAAGCAATCTAAAAAAATAAAATAATCCTTAATATTAACAATTTTTTGCCGCTTTGTTTTGCCTTTTTCTCAATAGCCACAGGGAACAATGATTGGAAATTACATTTTCTTTTTTTTTCTTTACAACATCATCTACAACAGTGGTTCCCAACCCATTCGACACGTACCCTCTAACAGTCCAGGATTTAAAGATTACCCAGTTGTGTGTAAGGTGTTTTTAGAAAAAGAAAAAAACAACACTTTAGACACAACAGGATAATCTTTAAATCCTGGACTGTTAGACGGTACTTGAGGACTGGATTGGGAACCCCTGATCTACAACGATGGCATCCTCTAAATGGTGGAACAGCTACTGGCAGAAGAAGATGGTGTCAAGTGAGGAGAAACTGGAGATAAAAATAATCTTCCCTCTCCTCCACGTATTACCAACAGAGACAACTTTGCAAAACAAAACATACTAGAGGCCTGATAAAAGACATGGGGTAGTTGTAGTTTTATGGTCATTTGGAATATTTTTTTAGTTTTACTTATTTTTTGTTACAATTATAAATGAATATCCCTTCTTCCTGTTTGATATGATAAGATATAGATGTATTATTCTGAGAGGATGTATGGGATGGGTCATAGCTTTCAATCAGAGAGCTCATTAAAAATAATAAAAAAACATGGAAAAAGCCTATTGTTATTACATTGCACGTATAGCTTCAAGATTTTATGAAAGCTGGTCGAGACTTGGTCTATACCATGGTCTGTCCTGTAGAGTAGATAGATGTCAGCTGTATTGAGGGTTGTATATCAGATCAAAACTAGCTTTATTCAGAAAAAACCTGCAATTAAGCAATTTCTGTGTTTGTTCTACTAACTTGTGGAATGTGGACAAAGATCCCTCAAAAAGTGCATTTGCTAAACATGTTAGAGGACTTTTTAACCACCACCTGAAATAAATATGAAAAATATACGTAAAACAGCATAGTCTTAGTCTGTGTTCATTGCATTTTGTTTAAAAAGTTACTCCAAGTACCATGACCACTGCACTGATTTGTAGTGATACATATCAAGCACAAGATGCAAGCATAGTGAAACAAAAGAATAAAAAACAAAAATGTTAGTTTTGATTTTTAATTTCACCAGTTGCGCCAAAAAAATAGATGATTGATGGGATAAATGATGATTGATGGCTAGGCGACATTCACTACATGTTGATTTTATTCACAATAGAGGGGGAAAGATGCAGTAAAAAATATATAAAATATTAGCATAGATTTTTTTTTTTTTTTTTGCTGCTCCTCTTCTTTTCCCCTTTTTTGGGTAATTTATTTTGCTTCTACTGTAAACCAAATGGCAGGAAAACATTGATATTAATATTATGTATATATTTTGCAGTACACTGATTGACCCATTTTTGTTTGCCTGTTTTTTTTCTCAAACTTTTAACATCTGTGAAATTTGCCAAACCGTCATATGGTCAAAATTTGGTCATCTAAAAAAAAAATTGGTTTTGGATGAAGTGGTACACCAAAGAAGGGCTGTGGTTCAAGTGCTCTGTTATCAAAGCATGAATTGAAAGACCAAACTAAATTAAACTGAACATAGTAAACTAATTGCCGGTTTGCCTAAGCCCCCCGTCCTTCAACAAAGTGGTAAGCCAGTGTTCGGGAATAAGTTGAGATAAGCCCATGAAGGAATTACTGCCAGGGGATCTCGACCCGCCACCACCTCAGCCGAGAACCATGCCGTTTATGCCAAAGTGGTTTTCACCTTGGTCTTAAGAGATTCGTCTAGGTGAGTATATATGATATCTAGGTCAAGATAATTTTTTTGGCGAGGAGTTCTTTGTTAGTTAGTGTGTCCAACCAATCCATTTTAAATACAAAAGCAAGATTGATTAGAAATAACTCCAAGGTGGGTGCGTGTGGCTGGTTCCAGACCTGCAGGATGGTTTTGCGTCCTACAGCTGCTACGATAAGGAGGAATCGTTTGGTTCTGCTGATATTTTATTTATTTTTTTGCTGTGCAAAAGTCTGACTCCTATTTTTAATACACTTCCTTGTGGAAATGGATCATCATTTAATAAAGTACTGTGGCATGGGGGTCTGTTTCATAAGAATCCAATATAAAAAATGCAATAGTTCTCATTTTTTACCCACTATATGTTAATGCTGATTCAACAAGCAATGTCACCAAGACTCCATATGAGCCAGGCCAGATATGATAAGTCCATCATTTCCTTGATGGTACAGGTCAATGGAAAAACAAGTGGGGACACAAGTAGCACGTCTGTGTAACCAAACTCTCTGTCAGAGGGAGGAAGTCAGGATACTATATGCCCCTGTCAATGTCCACTTCTTTTGGTTAGGAGGGTGTATTAATGACAGAGAAAGTATTGGGCATCCCCAATCCTCTCATAAACATAAATAGGGCCTAGGCTTCTTTATGTCCTCGGCCAAGGCCTCTTGTCTCTGGTGTATCCCTGTATGATTCCAGAAGCTCTAATTACCAAGTATCTGTAATATAAATTAAGCAGCAACTCCTTCTTCTTCTTCTGCTCCCCCCCAATGCAAAGTAACATGCTATTATTTTCTTATCAAATAATATGTCTAATCGTAAATTAAAAAAACCAAAGGTCCACAAACGTTAATAAAAATAAAATCCAGAAAGCAAACAGAATAACACATAAACGTGTCCCAAATGACATACAACGTGAAGCACAGACTACACATTTCTGTAAATAGTAAAAAAAAGAATATCTCCCAACTTCCAAACTTTAAGCTCATTGCCATTCCTCGCAACCTGTGAAAATGTGAAAGGTGCCATCAGGTGTATGGTTTTCAGATGATTGCACAAAAGTGTAATATAACAACTAACATTGCAATCCAGTCTGAATAGAAGGGTTAAATATCAATATATTTTATAGTGATATATGTGCTATACCAAAGAAAAGTATTTCCGAGGTAAAATAAAATACTTGGCTTTATTTACAACGCTAGAATTTCTTTCTATTTTTTTTGTTTCATAAGATATCCTGAGGTCACAATAAAACCTCTATATGTCCCCATAGAAAAGAACCTTTCATTTGCCTTTTTTGCTGCAGATTTCAGATCCAAGATCATAACACAAACAAAAGAAATTAGGAAGGTTTGTGCAAAAAGAAGAGAATGAAAGATTTGGCATTCGTTTCTACCTCTTCTTTTGGCCAACATCTTTCAGACCATATCCCCAATTTTCAAGTAACAGATCTCACTGTATACCCCATTTTCCATCACTTTATCTATCATTTCCATGTCACATGTTTCCATGTATTCTTCCTATCTCTGCTCTACGTCATTTGGTTCTTGTACCACTGTCTTCTGTCTATGCCTGCTCCTTTTTTTTTTTTTTTTTTTTTTTTTTTTTTTAAATCTTTATTTAGGTTGTGCATGAGTTAACAAGCAGATTTGCACTGCCACGATAGCTAGTGCAATCAAAGCAGTATACATTAAACAACAACAGTGTGGTTTCATATACAATGCACATTTTCTTTTTTATGATAGCTAAGTAGTCCGTAGGCTAGAGATCAAGGTCTAGTCTAAGCTTTGCAGACATTGTGACGTGGGGCTTTGCTATCTAGACTGAGAATAGGTTAGTACACGCTTAATGGTAGAAGTACAATGTGCTTGGGTTTGAGCCATATAACATGTGGGTGCAGGCATTATTTAGTTGACAAACATCTAGTGAGGTCCCCCCTGCAATCCCAGGCTAGTCTAAGATAAGATAATAAATTCACTTCAACTTATGCCACAACAGCGTGGTGCAAGAGTGACGCCAGGGTTAGATATTGGCATATTTTTAGGCTCCAACCTCATTTTATACTAATAATAGTAAATGGAAAACATGCTAGTTATCAATTGAGAGAGAAAGATTAAATGTCGGTGAGCAATACCCGTAAACACAATAATGAGTTTTTAAGTGTGTTGCGTTTCACAGCCTAAATATACTCATCTAGCTTAGGCAATGTAGCATATCCCTGGCAGGGTTATCCGGCTAGCCTAAAAATTAGTAAAATGAAGGCAGGGTTAACTCAGTGCACGTTATATGTCATAATGAGTTTACATTAGCGAGATCAGGCTTGCTATTCATGAGTGTGCTACTATGATATGCGTATGCAGAAATTAGGGTATTTCAGGCTATATATACGTAAAAGTATAATGATCACTTAGATATGAACAGTGTTAGAGTGATTCAACAGGCTGATATCCACCCTATGGCACACACATCACCATGTACTTGGCTGCTGCGATTGTATGGACTCCAAAAGAAAAATCAAAACAAACTTATATACATTGAAAATATAGAAAGATGTGTTAACTAAGGCATTAGATAGAGTCATTGGATACTGGGCATCCCGCGAGTTTGCAGATAAGTCTGAAAATCCAGTAGGTGCGGGTAGCTTAAAAGATTGAGTCAGCTCGTGTGGGTAGCGAGTCACGTAACAGTAATAAAGGATAAGAAAAATATGAATAAACTATGTCCGTGATGCCGAATTAACGTTTGAAGTGTTTTCCTCTGCTACATGTGTAGAGACATATGCAGACGGTCGACAGGGGGGGGTATGGTATGCCCGAAAGTGTGTCCAGTATCACTGAGCCCCAGTTCATGTAGTGGCTGCCGCGTATGAGTTTGCAGTGGGTCGTCGGGGGACGAACTCCGGTGCGGCGGCTGCGTTCCTCCCCAGTGGGCGCCTGGGACCGGACATGTCTGTCACTGTGGCGAGTGCAGTCGTGGGGAGGTTCAGTAGTCCTAGTGCCTCCGTGGCCTCTTGCATATTATGGACTATGTGAGAGTTGCCTCCCCGTTCAATCTGAAGGGTGCGCCCTGGTCCCCAGCGGTACCGGACTTGGTGTAGTCGCAGGAGGGATGTGAATGGGCCCAGTGATCTCCTCCACGCCAATGTCCCCCCTGAGAGATCGGAGAAGAAGGAAAGTGTCATCCCCTCAAAGGTAAGTGTTGGTTGGCCTCTGACGGCTGCCAGGATTGCTTGCTTGTCACTGAGGGACTGGAACCGGACTATGAGGTCCCCTGTGGCGGTAGGTGGTGCTCTCGCTGACTTTGGTAAGCGGAATATGCCATCGAGGGTGATTGCTTTGGCTGATTTCGGGGTCACTAGCGTGGTGAGAAGTCTCCTTGCCAGATGTGGTAGTTCCGCCTCTGGGACGGAGTCCAGGACTCCCCTAAGTTTTAGGTTGTTGCGGCGAAGTTTATCCTCCTGGGAGGCCAGTTGCTGCTCGTGGAGCAGTGTTTGCTGCTGTAGGCTATGTATTGCCGCTTGCAGTTCTGTCATCTGTGTCGTGTGATTATTAACGGTGCCTTCCACAGCTCCCAGCCTGGTTGTGATGAGTTTAAAATCCTCTCTAAGCAGGGCCACATCTGCTGCTATCTTTCTATGGTGGTCTGCCATGAGTTCCCCTATAGCCTCCATAGTCACTGGGGTGGGTGCTTTCATGGGTGGTTGTGCCTGTACCAGTGTTTGTACCTGTGTGGTCTCGGGCTGTGGGGGGTCCCCATCCTCTCCTTCAGAGGTCCCGTCCGAAAAATCGGAGCATCCGCCATGCATGGCCGCCATGTGCGCTCCGGTTGCGGCCTGTGCTTGCCGCCATAGCGCCCCGATATCCATGCTTTGTCGGGGATTTTCGGCTTTTGCTTTTTTCGATTTTCGACCCATTGAGGTTGTGTGGGTCTCTGTGGGTGTCTGGAGCGGAGTTGGGTTGTGTTTGCTCGTTTGTATAAGGGGTTTGCTGGCTCAATTGACGGGAGCCCCGCAGCCATGCGACTGTCTCTATGCCTGCTCCTTTTTTATTATTTCATCCTTTCTACATATCAACCCATTCTCTCTATATTGGGTCACTTCATTCTTCATTTCATTTCCCCTTCCCTCCATCTTAGGTCACTCTTGGTCTACCACCTAGTGCTATGGCTGCATAAACAAAGCGATTTAACTTCTAAATGGCAGGCAATTAAGCAGTGAGACTGTAGGGGAATGAGCTTTACACCCAAACTGCTTCATTAAGCTAATGTTGTTTTGGTTCCATTAAACTGTTTAAGGTGAAACGCTACAGATGCAGTTTTGGGGAAATCATATTATACAACCTAGAGATTATGAACTAGTTAGTTATATTGGTGTTTCCCCTACCTCATTTTATGGGATGGAAACATAAAGGGATTACAGACATGTTGAAATAGTGTGGATAGAAATATGAAAAATTTTAATGCAATATTTTAGGACATATTTTCCAGCAATGTTAGTAACATTGTCAGTACAATTTATATTTTCAAATTACTTATTTCTAAAGGGGCAGTTATCTCTTATCATGAATTGTTTTCTATGAAATAGCACACTGTGACATTCAGATCTGTATTGAAACGTTATTGGGTTCGCCCATATATTTTAGAGAAATGCTTTAAGAGAGCTGCCCAGAGACAGAAAAAGAGAGATTGAAATAAAAGCCTTAAATTACTCATTAGAAATCAAACCTCTATATTTATTGACTGGTTAGTTCTATAGCCAATCAGAATGCAATTAGAATTCGATATCAAGGTCAGTGACAATAAAATACCTCGAAGAGAATAAACTAATGGCAACCTCTTGTCTGCAATAAATTATAGTCTATCTGGAACAATGAAAACAGAAATATCCCATACATTTGACTCATGCTATGCTTGAACCTTTCTAAATATGCTCATATGAAACATTAAATTAAAGCACTACTGTCTTTTTATCTCAATTCAGTTCTATTCTCCCCAGTCTCCTAGCATCAGGTCTTCTACCAGCAAGACACTCGGCAAAAAGCCACCAAATGGGTTTAACCCCTTAAGGACCAAACTTCTGCAATAAAATGGAATCATGACATGTCACACATGTCATGTGTCCTTAAGGGGTTAAATGTCTCATAAGAGAATTGCTTTTGAAATATTATCCACCTCTACGTAGCATGCACTATAATTCAATTACGTATTGTGTAACTTGTGAATATCATTTTTCGAGTTTAAAGAAATCCAATATCGTGGAATGCAAACACTCCTAAAAATCCTGCCCTAAAGGGCATGATACGTATGCTGTATATAATTCATCCTTTTTGGAAATAAAGCAATACAATAATATTAACGTAAACATTTTAATAGAGTACATAACATACCCAAAAGTTTTCCATATCTGAAAATAATATATTTCATCAATGTAAAATAGAATTGTTCATATATTTAATTTTACAAATCCATTGACAAAAAAAACAGTATTGTTTGAATTAAGAAGATAGGCGGTATTAAAGTGTACGTAACCTGTGGGGTGGACTGGTTAGGGTCTAATTTTCACGGTTATTTACCAAAGTGGAAGTTGTTATAGATTCAAGGGGAATTTTACATTTAAGACCAAACTAGCTGAATTAAAAATTGAGAAATTCTCCAAGTCATTTATTTGTCTAGTTATTTTGGTCTACAATTTGAAATTCACTTTAAATTCTGTTTGAATAAACTACAATTCTGGATTACAATTCTGTATCTGTATGTTGTATCCTTTGTTCTTATAATGTATGCATATTTAGGTGAGTATAGTATTTATATGAATAAAAACTTAAGGGGCCAGCAGATAGGGAAGGAAGAACCTTTCCCAACTCCCGTCTCTCAAGTAAAAAATAAAAAAAAGTTAAAAATGCTCACCTAGACTGGGTAGAAGGGGGTAACCCAAGGATAATGAAACAAGATAAAGAGAATATATCCGATAGTTGTCTTACTAGAGGACAACCATTCGGAAAGGCACCCAGTCCAATCTCAGTAGTAAGTGTGGAAGGAAAATAAGAAAAACTTTATTAAAGTCTATTAAAACATAATAATAATGGACAATTCTAGATAGAGAGAGTCAACCAAGGAGAGAGACCAAGCATTGAATAGAAAGTGGCTAGATAAAAGCCTACTACATAATACCTTTCAAAAATGAAGGAAGGGAGGTATACTAAATAGTGCTCAGGCTAAGGGTATAGAAGCAGTAAGAGAGATGAAAGGGGAGAGATAAAGAGAGAGGTAGGTAAATAAGTATATAGGTATATAATATAATATAGGTATATAATATAATAACTTTGTATAAAAGAGCTTAAATGGCTAGATCTCAGCTACCATTTGTATTTGTCTGTGTATAATTTACGTCCTCCACTAATTGTACAGCGCTGCGGAATCTGTTGGTGTTTTATAAATACCAATAATAAATAAAAATAAATAAATATGGAAACATATTTGAGAGTTTACACCAACTCTATTGGTTTTGCACACCTCCCTGTCACAGGCGCCTTATTCCAGGACATTACACTGCACGGGATGATTTTCCCAAGTAAGTTGGTTAATTTCATAAAAGCAGGCATTAGATTGCTAGTGTAGGATCTGCCCCAAATGTGGTACATTGACGTTGTGGCAGGATTGTGCAATGTATGATCACATACTGTAACTATGTAATCATTACTGTAATCATTTGAGCTTTGAAGCTGGTGTTTAGTTGAGTGAGTGTGTTGGAATCCGTATGTTTATACTATATAGATACCTACATACACACACACACACACAAACACATATACACAAACACAAGATCAACCACACTTAGTCATCAGAGGTAGTTAGTCTATGAGTCCATACTATGGCATTGTATATGATTATTCTTTTGCATTCTATAGAACGGATTAGAGACATTATGACTAAACATGTTGCTATATTCAGCCAAATTATATATTCTATTCAAATAATGCATAGCAATCAAGAGCTTAGATAACCTGCTTGAACACAGTCTAAACAGCAATTTGTTGACAGTTCATCATAACTAGACTGTAAGTGTCAGTGAAGGAGTGGCACCCAGAGAGGAAACCCAGACAAGGTGAGGTTTCTTTCGCTCAATATCTGAAAAGGGGGAGGCAGCAAAAGAGGAGTCATAACAAAACTACCTGAACAAAAAAAAGAATGAAGAATCAAAATTTGCGGTCAGCCTAATTGCCCTTTGCTGCTGTTGTCACTGCACTCAAGAACAAGCCAAAGGCAAAAAAAAAAAAAAAAATAGTCCACTCCTTTTATTCTACAGACACACAAACGCATGCAGCTGATAATGCATTCCTTGCACAGAGAGAGCTTAGCTTAGTCGCGTGGGGGATTCTCTGTTGAATGGAAGGCGTAGTGTAGTTGGGGGGGATAAGGATTAGCACCTGTCGAATTTGCTGGAGATGCAGGGGATTTATAGCTATGGTTCCACCTGCTCTTTCATCCATTGATGTAAGGATAAACTTTCTAAACAAGGCCTGCTAAAAGTGCCTGTGCTTAAAGTAAGGCTAAGGAATTTCCCTAAAGGCTTTTCTTACTGAATGTGACAACACCGCTGTCTGCTAGTCATTGTTGTCAGCAGTCAAGGACTAAAGCCACACGCCTGAAATCCAGAATACAAACTGCGTAACACTGAGCATAGTACATAGGTTTACTCCATTTTATAATATTACACTATTTAACAAGGAATAAAACATTTGGGTTTGTTCGCTAAAACCAGAAATTAGGAATAACTGAATTAGGAAATTTAGGCCCAGTTTAAGGTGAAATAGCCAAACTTGAAAAATTATCCAGCTCAACTTTTTTATCACCTCAGTTACTTTGTCCTATAATTGCTTGTTTAGCAGATAAAAATCTGTGAGATTTTCTTTTATGCTAGCGCATGTTTAAGTGTGTTCTTTGTATTATTACCCAACTCAATGATCCCCGTGTAATAAGAAAGATAAAGTTATGATTTTTCTCTTCAAACCTTGCAAAAAGGCAAGTTAAAGGAACACTATAGGGTCAGGAACACAAACATGTATTTGTGACCCTATAGTGTTTAACCCACCATTTAGGTGGTTTGCACCTCCTTAGCCCCCCTTTAAAAGTTTAAAACTCACCTTATTTCCAGCGCCGCATGAGTCTGCCAGCACTGGCTCCGCCCCCTTTGTGACATCATCAAAATCACAGATTTTTTGCCAATCCCGTGCTTTCCCATAGGGAAATCATTGGATTGGCTAAAATCGACACGGGGTGGGCCAAATGCCATTTTGGCCAATCAGGACCTCTTCATAGAGATGCATTGAATCAATGCATCTCTGTGAGGAAAATTCAGCATCTCCATGCAGAGCGTGGGGGTGATTCATGTCAGGGCTGCTTTTTCAGGCAGCACTGAGCCAGGAAGCACCTCCAGTGGCCATCTGAGGAGTGGCCACTTGGACGTGTCCCTAGAGGCCATTTAAACACTGCCTTTTTGTCTGAAAAGGCAGTGTTTGCATGAAAAAAGCCTGACGGGAACTATTATACTCACTAGAACAACTACATTAAGCTGTAGTTGTTCTGGTGACTAAAGTGTCCCTTTAATTCAGTTTAGTTATTATCATTCTGTTACATTTTAGTTTTAATTTACAAAATTATACTGTATGTCTTGCATATAGCAATTTTTGTGCCATTCTAATTATTTAGGAAACAATTTACCAGGAAGAATTAATTTGGAATTTACTTTGCAAGAATCCCGCATAGAAAGACTGTGCAAAAGTTTATCGTAACATTAGCAATATAGCACCTTACATCAATGAATTTTAACAAATTAATTATGTTAATATGTCATTGTGCATTTTACCAGTATTTAAAGGACCAGTAAAGTCACCCAGATCACTGTAAATCAATGATGTGGTCTGAGTTCAGTTTCCCTTCAGTTTTAACCCTGCAATTTAAAACATTGCAGTTTTGTAGAAGCTGCGATATGTACAATTGTAGATTTTACGAACTTTTGTGTAACTATAATCTTAATTTTATTCATGACAGGAGGCAAATATTTGCTTAATTCTCTCTTTACTAGAACTCCACCGCAGCACATTACACAGAGAGAAACAACCAATCAGAAAAAAGTAAAGTAGAATAAAAGTCCCCTCCCAACCAACTACTTCCTCTTCCAAGCTGCGACAAAACAAAATACAGAACAATCATATAAATATAACTGTAGTAGTAGAAGCAAAACGAGTCCAACCAACGACATTCATTTAGAAGAAGAACTTGAACGTGGAGCCGTAGATGAAACATTAAACTGAAACGAGAGATGCAGAATCTAAAGATTTGGTTAACTAATTAAATGTACTTTGAAAACATGAAGCCCCCATAATAATTCAGACAGAACAAATCAATAGAATCCTCACCCAAACTTTCCAGCAGAAAGGAAAACAAACATGTGACATACCTAAGCGGAAGCCTGTAGAACAATCTATCAACCAGAGGCAGTCAAATCCATTGACAAAGTAGAAAAAGGGTAGGTTGAAACTGGGAGGGAAATATTCGCCTCCTGTCATTAATAAAATTAGGATTATACTTACACTAAAGCTAGTATAATATACAATTTTATAACATGACAGGAGGCTTCATATTTGCTGGTACCTCTGGAGCCCCCAACGTGTGGTACCTGTGGGAGGGCTGTAGCCAGGGCTTTCTCCATAGAGGCGGCCACTGCAGCATTTATCATGGCCAGTAAGGCTATCTCTTGGGAAGAGGGATCTATAGCAGAGAAGATCCTGTGTGCAGCGTGACACCTACAGGCATAATAGAACAAGTGTCATAAGGAGAATAGCAGGGGCAGCACCCCAAATATCACGTTAGTGGCAAGTATGTAATTTTATATATATATATATATATATATATATATATATATATATATATATACATACATAACAGCCAAACTGTGGCAATGGCACAAACAGAGCAGGCCAATCCTGGGGCACAGACAAAGCAGGCCAATCATGGGGGCACAGACAGAGCAGGCTAATCATGTGGGGGAGGGAGGTTAGGGAGGCGATATTCCTGAACTGTAGTGGGAGGGGGAGAGGGTACCCTGAGAATCCCCCTAGAATGTAGGCAGTAATGGGCACAGACTTCCCAGATAGATGAGTGGACAGTGTCCCAGAGCATTAGGTCCCAAACAGTTGACCACAAGTCCCACCAATCAATCTGGAGGTAGGTCCTGGGTGGGGAGGAGGGGGAAGTATCCGTGCGCCGAGAGAGAAGTCGGGAACTGTAGCTCCCACGTGGCGTCCCCGCTCTTTTCCCCTCGCACGCGGAGTGCGCGGGCAGTGGCAAAAAACTCCGGGTGCGGCTCGAAGATGGGATGCGGGTGAAATAGAGGAGCAGAGAGGGTTCCCGCCCGAAAGGCACGCACGAGAGAAACTGTGAGTGAAAGCCACCACGTAGGGCCGCCGATAATGTACTCCGCAGCCCCGGCGCTTGGGGGAATTGAGAGAGGCGGCTAGCAGGCTGTCTCCTGTGATTCCTGAGCAGACCTACACACAGAAACCAAGGCAAAAGGGAAAAAAAGGAATAAAACAGAGTAGAGACAAGGAAGGAAATCCCTAATGAAAGAGCTAAGAGGCTCAATAGCATAGAATAGATATACAAAACCAAACTCAGCAAGAGGAAAGGAATGAAATAGGACTGGACAATAATAATTTGAGTAGAGATACATATATATAGGCAATTAAATGAATAATCCCACAGCCACCCACTAAGAGCAGGAGGCAGTGGTACTCTGGCCTGTGCTTCATGTGGAGCAGCAAAGAAAGAGGAAGTAGTTGGTTGGGAGGTGACTTTTATTATACTTTACTTTTTTCTGATTGGTTGTTTCTCTCTATGTTAATGTGCTGCGATGGAGTTCTAGTAAAGGGAGGCTGAAGCAAATATTCGCCTCCTGTCATGAATAAAATTAAGATTATAGTTACACTAAAGCTAGTAAAATCTATTATATTATATAATTATAATTATAGGTTATAGTACTTTAAAGCTAGTAAAATCTACAATTGTACATAATAAAAATGTATTTTATTAAAAGACTGTGATCATATGAAGTCATGTATTACCACATAGTTGTTTGGCTACTTTTTAAATCATAATGAGAACAGAAATCACCCCAATGACCCTGATCAAAAGTTTACATACCCTTGAATGTTTGGCCTCGTTACAGACACACAAGGTGACAAACACAGGTTAAAATGGCAATTAAAGGGACACTATAGTCACCAGAACAACTACAGCTTGATGTATTTGTTCTGGTGAGTATAATAATTACCTTCAGGAATTTCATGCAAACACTGCATTTTCCGAGAAAGGGCAGTGTTTACATTGTCCCCTAGGTATACCTCCTGTGGCCACTCCTCAGATGGCCACTGAAGGTGCTTCCTGGGGCAGTGCTGCACAGTAAGCAGCACTGCCATTCAGCGTCTCCACGCTCTGCATGGAGAAGCTGAATTTTCTTCATTGAGATGCATTGAATCAAGGTGTTGATAGGCCAACACTATGTTTGAATGCCTTGAATGTTTGGCCTTGATACAGACATACAAGGTGACACACACAGGTTAAAATGTCAATTAAAGGTTCATTTCCCACACCTGTGGCTTTTTAAATTGCAATTAGTGTCTGTGTATAAATAGTCAATGAGTTTGTTAGCTCTCACATGAATGCACTGAGCAGGCTAGATACTGAGCCATGGGGAGCAGAAAAGAACTGTAAATAGAACTTTATAAAGATGGACACAATATAAAAAGATACCCAAAGCCTTAACTGCCTGCACTGCTCAATCACTTATTAAGAAGTGGAAAATATGGAGACCTCATGATATGGAGACATCTTCAAGCCACGGTCAGGTAGACTAATAAAGATTTCAGCCACAACAGCCAGAAGAATTGTTTGAGATACAAAGAAAAACCCACAGGTAACCTAAAGAGAAATACAGGCTGCTCTGGAAAAAAAGACAGTGTGGTTGTTTCAGGGAGCACAATATGACGATACTTGAACAAAAATGAGCTGCACGGTCGAGTTGCCAGAAAGATGCCTTTACTGCGCCAATGCCACAAAAAATTTACATTATGCCTGACAACACCTTGACATGCCTCACAGCTTCTGGCACACTGTAATTTGGAGTGACGAGACCAAAATAGTCACAACCATAAGCTTTATGTTTGGAGAGGGGTAAACAAGACTTATAGTGAAAAGAATACCATCCCCACTGTGAAGCATGGTGGTGGCTCACTGATGTTTTTGAGGGGGAGGGGTGAGCTCTAAAGGCACGGGAACTCTTGTAAAAATTGATGCCAAGATGATTGCAGCATGTTATCAGCAAATACTGGCAGACAGTTTGCATTCTTCTGCACAAAGGCTGCGCATGGGATGCTCTTGGACTTTCCAGCATGACAATGACCCTAAGCACAAGGCCAAGTTCATCCTCCAGTAGTTACAGCAGAAAAAGTTGAAGTTTCTGGAGTGCCCATCACAGTCTCCTGACCTTAATCATTCGTATGAAACGAAAAGTTCACTGGTGCACATGTCTAGAATGCTTCATGTTATCAGAAAATACTGGCAGACAATTTGCATTCCTCTGCACGAAGGCTGTGTATGGGGCGGTCTTGGACTTTCCAGCATGACAATGACCCTACCCACAAGGCCAAGATGATCTTCCAGTGGTTGCAATAAAAAGTGTAGGCTCTTGAGTGGCCATCACAGTCTCCTGACCTCAGGGCTGCCATCAGAAATTTTAGGGCCCCTGACAAAGCACAAGGTCTGGGCCCCCCCCACCCAGGCCCGCCCACGAGTCCGCCCACAGGACTCCTACCTAGTCCGCTGACAATGATGCAGGACTGAATGTGGTGTGTATAGTGGAAGTGAATTAGAATGTGTGTAATGGATGTAGTGTTTGTCTGTATTAGATACTGTTTGTGCAGTGAATGCAGAGTGTGTGTTTGTGTAGCGGATGCAGTGTGTATAGTGAAAGCAGAGTGTGTTTGAGTAGTGGATGTAGTATGTATATGGTGATGTAGTGTGTGTTTGTGTAGTGGGTGTAGTGTTTGTGTGTACTAGATGCAATGTGTTTAGTGAATGCAGTGTCTGTAGTGGATGTAGTGTGTGTATTAGATGCAGTGTCTCTCTATAGTGAATGCAGAGTGTTTGAATTTGTGGTGGATGTAGTGTGTGTACTGTGAATACAGGATGTTTGTGTAGTGGATGCTGTGTGTATAGTTAATGCAGAGTGTATGTTATTGTAGTGAATGCAGAGTGTGTGCCAGTGTAGTTAATGCAGAGTGTGTGTCGGTGTAGTGAATGCAGAGTGTGTGTTAGTGTAGTGAATGCACAGTGTGTGTCAGTGTATTGGATGCAGTGTGTTAATGTAGTGAATGCAGAGTGTGTGTCAGTGTAGGGGATTCAGTGTGTTAGTGTAATGGATGGAGAGTGTGTCAGTGTAGTGAATGCAAAGTGTGTGTTAGTGTAGTGGATACAGTGTGTTAGTGTAGTGAATGCAGAGTGTGTCAGTGTAGTGAATGCAGAGTGTGTGTTAGTATAATGAATGCAGAGTGTGTCAGTGTAGTGAATGCAGAGTGTGTATTAGTGTAGTTAATGCAGAGTGTGTCAGTGTAGTGAATGTAGAGTATGTGTTAGTGTAGTGGATGCAGAGTGTGTGTTAGTGTAGTGGATGCAGTGTGTTAGTGCAGTGAATGCAGAGTAATTGTTAGTGTAGTTAATGCAGAGTGTGTGTCAGTGTAGTGGATGCAGAGTGTTAGTATAGTGATACCGGAGAAACTGACGGAAGCCAAGCACAGAGAAGTGGACACAGGTTTCTTCAGGAAGGAAGAGATTCTTTATTCGATTCACCGAACGGGGCTCAGAGGGACTAATGTCACCAAAAAACAGCAAAGTCTGAGCCCAGAACTGACTGTGTAAATGCATGATATAGACATATAGCTCCTCCTATAGTTAACTCTACCCACATATACTCTTTACCCAATCAACTGAACAAAGTCTAACTTCCCTTACCTGTTAGACCACATGGCTCACACAGAACAATGGAGGAGGGGAAGTGTTTTCAGTTCCTGCATTCCTGCACTTGCTCAGTACACTGTTGATTGTATCTTAGCTACGTGTAACTGACTAACTGATACACCAACATACACATATGCCACGTGGAAATCTCGGCCTACTAAATTTAATTTCTACCGAGCTTCCACCACAGTAGTGAATGCAGAGTGTGTGTTAGTGCAGTGAATGCAGATTATGTGTTAGAGTAGTGGATGCAGTGTGCTAGTGTAGTGAATGCAGAGTGTGTGCTAGTGCAGTGAATGCAGAGTGTGTGTTAGTGTAGTGGATGCAATGTGTTAGTGTAATGGATGCAATGTGTTAGTGTAGTGAATGCAGAGTGTGTGTTAGTGTAATGAATGCAGAGTGTGTGTGTCAGTGTAGGTAATGCAGAGTGTGTGTTAGTGTAGTGAATGCAGAGTGTGTGTTAGTGCAGTGAATGCAGAGTGTGTGTTAGTGCAGTGAATGCAGAGTGTGTGTGTGTTAGTGTAGTGAATGTTGTGCAAATGGAGCATTTTCCCCTCCCCCCACATGAAATGTAATAAATGTTATCCCCCCTCCCTGCTTCTTACCTGGTTCAGGGAGGGGGGAGATTCCATTTCTGGTGGTCCGGTGGCATTGTGGGGTCCCCGGCTCCCTGTATTTGCAGAGGGGGCCCAGCAGACTGCAGCAGTACATTACAGCTCTTCCCTCTCTCTATCTCCCGTGAGCGTTTCCATGGTAACCCGTGGCAACGCTCTGACGGCCGCACGTCTCGCAGGAGTTTGAGAGAGGGAAGAGCTGTAATGTACTGCTGCAGTCTGCTGGGAACCCCTCTGCAAATACAGGGAGCCTGGGGGCCCATGGCTGCACATATATATATATATAGCGATTATCGCTTTATATATATGCAGAGAAGAAATATGGGGCCCGGGACTGCCAAAGCATTCCAGGCCGCCCAGGACCACCAACCCGTTGTCACCCCCTGATGGCGGCCTTGCCTGACCTTAATATCATCGAGCCACTCTGAGGAGATATCAAACATGCGGTTCATTCAAGACGACCAAAGACTTTGAATGACCTGGAGGGGTTTTGCCAAGACGAATGGGCAGCTATACCACCTGCAAGAATTAGGGGCCTCATAAACAACTATTACAAAAGACTACACGCTGCAGCCGCCTGAGGGGAGAAGCTGCAGCCGCCTGAGGCTCTTAAGAGACCGCTCAGGCGGCTGCAGCATTTAAAGGGGCGGCCGGCCCCCTCAAAGTGTGCCGCCGAGCCCCCCTCCCGGCCGGGCCCTCGGACCATGTCTGAAGTGCCCGACCAGTCAGTCCGCCCCTGACTACAGAATCTGTTTAACCTGACTAGAGAGACGCCCTGAAACACCAATAATGATGGATAGAACGCATAGAGCTTTTAGACCCAAAGGGGCCCTAACTGAGAAACCGAGGGATGTTAATTGTCGCCTCCACTACTATACTTGCAAAGAGGACATTCTAAAGGCTTTTCGACAATCAACCCAACCCCTCCTATACCATGAAAAACCCATCTCCATATACCCGGACCTGTGCTGGCTGACTCTACAGGTCAGACGTGCACTAAAGCCGGTCACCGTCAATCTCAGGGCCTGAAACCTTCGCTATAGATGGGGCTTTCCCTTCGCCCTAAGTGTCATGCACAGGGGATTGCTACAATCCATCCACTCGGTAAACGATGTTCCTGCATTCTTACAAGCCATAGTCTTACCGACAGATGGTTCTTTGCTAACCTATAAGGAGGTAAATAAACAATCCACTTTAACACAACTGCTCAATGTACAAATCAAACGCAAAATACTTCTCTCCAAATTTTCTTTTTATTCTCAAGGGGGCAAATGTGGCCACATGCTGGCTAATGCATTAAAACGAATCAGGCAGAACACCTTTATTGCCAAAATTAAAAAACCCTCTGGAGAAACCACTCAAATGCTGCCAGTGATTATGGACGCATTTTATGAGTACTACTCCAACTTATACAATCTGAGGGACAAACACCCTCCAAACGGAGAGCAGGGAACCTTCCTCTCCACTAGAATCAAACAGACCATTCCAAACAATGAGTATACATTATTGTAAGTCAGGATTTATGGATGAAATTTCACACTGCAAACTATGTGAAAATAAAAACATGGATACTAGATTTTAATAGTGAAGGAATTAAAGAAAAAACAATTATAGAATATTTTCTGTATATAAAGGTTAACACTGATTCATACACAGCTTATTTGGACCCAGTTCAAGTTGATTGGCAACTCTACAACTCAGTGTACAAAGTCAACCTTGGGTTGATACACTGAATGATACACTGAAAGTACTGAGTGTGAGGTAGCTCATCTCTCTCTATCTGTGCTGTCCAAGGCTGGCTGGATTTGGACTTGATAATGCTAAGATGTAACTCCTGCATTATCCATGCGGATGCTGAAAGGCTGGTCTTTGAGTGCTGTGTTGAATCCTGGTTTGCAGCAATCTGCCCCAAAATGGTTGACAGGTAGGCAAAGAATGAAAGACTCTTACATTCTGCACATACAGTTGTGCTCAAAAGTTTGCATATCCTTGGACAATTGGTAATAAACAGTATGTATCATTTTTAAAGAAAACCTGAGTGAGCAGGCAAAGCACATTTCTTTTATTTCTTATGGGATTCATATTCAGCTGTAGGTTATAACAGAATGGCACAATCATAAAACAAAACATGGCAACAAAGGAAAAAATTAAATGACCACAGTTCAAAAGTCTGCATACCCATAGTTTTTAATACTGTGTATTTCCCCATTTAGCATCAATGACAGCGTGCAGTCTATTGTAAGAGTTGTCTATGAGGCCCCTAATTCTTGCAGGTGATATAGCTGCCCATTCGTCTTGGCAAAATGCCTCCATGTCATGCAAAGTCTTTGGTCGTCTTGCATGAACTGCACGTTAGAGATCTCCCCAGAGTGGTTCGGTGATAAATGTGTCAGGAGACTGTGATGGCCACTCCAGAGCCTATACTTTGTATTGCAACCACTGGAAGATTAGTTAACCATTAGTTTTCTAACGAAATTCATGAAAAAATTATTAGTTTTTGTCCATTAGGATAAAATAGCACTGCGCATGTGCAAAAGAATAATTTTAAAAAAGCAAGCACTATGACCCCTATATTAATAAAAGGGAGGTTAAATCCTCCCACATGCCAGCATGTCGCCTAAACAGCGAGCAACCAATCAGAGTGTTTTGAGTCAAATTACACAGCATGGGAAAATTCCAAAGAACTTTTCCACACTGTGTAAAATGACTCAGAGCATTCTGATTGGTTGAATTCCAAGCCAACCAATCAGAGTGCTGTGACAGGTAAACGTAGAGACTTACCTGTCAGTCTCTTCATTTATCTGTCAGAGCCCTCTGATTGGTTGACTTGAACTCAACCAGAGTGCTCTAAATCAAAGGCTTCCCCCGCCCTGCAGAGCTCTTTCTGCGCGGAGCCCTCCATGGGTAAAAAAGGATTATTTTTTCAGTTTTTTTCTTTTTTTCTCTGATTTTCTATTTTTATTTTAACAGTTGCGATGGGTATAGGACCAGGGGGGACATTAGGTCCCCGCTTTAATTAATTAGGGTCCCCAACCGCCGCTCATGGGTGCTGACCTGGGATGGACATTAGGTCCCCCCATTAGTTGTTTAATTAGGGTCCTCACCCGCCGCTCATGGGTGGGGACCACGGGGGACATTAGGTCCCCCCTTTAATTAATTAGGGTCCCCACCTAATGTCCCCGCTGGTCCCCACCCATGGTAGCACTGCTGGCTTCCTCCTTGCTTTTTTTTTGCGCAGTATTACTTTCTCTGTGCTGTGGGGGTTAATTCCCTTGCAGCATGGAGTCTATTAAACAAATGAAACAAAAAGGTAATGCATTCGGCATTTGCCGTTCGTTTAATTTAGATTTCATATGTAGGGCTTACGTTTACGTTTTAGTAAACAAATACAAAAAAAACCCACACATTTTCGGACGAAATTGTAATTACACGAAAATGAATGCACATGTCTACTACATTAATCTTGACATCAATTTTCACAAGATTACCCATGCCTTTAGACCCCACCCCCCCAAAACATCAGTGAGCCACCACCATGCTTCATGGTGGGTATTTTTTTAACTAAAGACCATGCTGACCCCTCTGCAAACATAGCGCTTATGATTGTGACCATAAAGCTCTCTTTTGGTCTTGTCACTCCAAATTACAGTGTGCCAGAAGTTGTGAGGCATGTCAAGGTGTTGTTGGGCTCATTGTAACCAGGCTTTTTTGCGGCATTGGCGCAGTAAAGGCTTCATTCTGGCAACTCGCCCATGCAGCTTGTGACGGACCGCGTGGCACCCTGACCGGGTACTGCCATCCGAGTACCATAAGCACTGTACTGAAACACCATAACTACCATAGACCACACAAACTTCCGTAGCTTGGTTGGGGTCTCACCGTCCTCCACCCACCCTGGATCAAAGACCAGGATCCAAGTTCCAGTGGGTAGACCTCTCCTAGTCCAGAGAGCGTAGCAGGAACAGCTCTTATAAAAGCTAGTAATTATACTCAGGGGAGTATAGTGATTATAGCAATCATCAGAGTGAATGTAGTTCTCCAATCCCCCAAACATGTGCCAAGACTTCATGAAGGGGTAAACAAATCTCAATTTAATGGGAGCCACACTTGGCCTTTTATGACAATCCCCATGCAAGGGGTACGCCCACATGGACCTTGTTGGGGACTCCAACACAAAGACACAGACCAATAAGAACAGTGATTAAATGCCTGACACTCCCATAACAAACATACAATCCCTCCTCCCTGCTTGGGAGATAATTGGATCATTAACTGTACTAATTCTAATCCAATATCCAAGCACAGAAAAAACACCTAATAAGTACCCTAAAAATCCCCTGATAGCCCTGATCTGGGTGACCAACATATCCCAAAATCACCCAGATCAGTTGAGGGGTTCAGGAATTTCCTGGAATTCATTTATTTGGCTGACCGCAGGCATGGTCCGATAGCCGAAAATAGTTCCATAGAATCGCGGCTAAGTGTCGCTGGAGGAAACCGCAAAGTGTTCATGCCGAAAATAATAAAGTCCCCCTGAAGTCTATTCATGGTTTTGGTCCATGCGAACAAGATGGCTGCCACCTTGTGGTCGGCCATAGGAATTGTGGCCACCCAGACAAACACTTAGACCACTGCAGCGGAAATTACAACAATGTATCAATTAATCTTAACAAGCTCCAGGGTGGTCTCCAGGTCGTGCGGCTGGCAAACAGGCCTCTCCAAAAACTTATGGCAAACTCACAGGAGAAGGGGAGTTTGTCACACAGTTAATTTTTGTTCAAGTATCGTCGTATTGTGCTCCTTGAAACAACCACACTGCCCTTTTCCAGAGCAGCCTGCATTTCTCCTAAGGTTATCGGTGGGTTTTTCTTTGTATCCCGAGCAATTCTTCTGGCCTTTTTAAGGCTTTGGATATCTTTTTATATCCTTTTCCATCTTTATAAAGTTACATTACCTTGTTACACAGGTCTTTTGACAGTTCTGTCCCCATTGCTCAGTATCTATCCTGCTCAGTGCATCCACGTGAGAGATAACAAACTCATTGACTATTTATGCACAGACACTAATTGCAATTTAAAAAGCTACAGGTATGAAAAATTAACATTTAAAAGAACACCATAGAGTCAGGAACACAAACATGCATTCCTGAACCTGTAGTGTTAAAAACACCATTTAGATAGCATGCAGCCCTTTAGACCCCTTAAAAGGGGTTAAAACTCACCTTATTTTTAGCACCGCGTGGGTCCTCTGGGGCTTGCTCCGCCCCCACAACCCGCCTCCTTGGTGACATCATCAGAATTTATGATTTTGAGCCAAAGCAATACTTTCCCATTGGGAAAGCATTGGATTAACTGAAATTGACATGGAGGCAAGATGGGGGTGGGGACAAACACTGTTTTGGCCTATTAGCACCTCTTCAAAGAGATGCGTTGATTCATCTCATCATTCTATGAGGAAAATTCAGCATTTCCATGCAGAGCATGGAGACGCTGAACGGCAGTGCTTCTTATTGTGCAGCACTGCCCCAGGAAGCACCTCCAGTGGCCATCTGAGTAGTGGCCATGGGAGGTATCCCTAGGGGGCAATGTAAACACTGCCTTTTCTCTGAAAACACAGTGTTTGCATGAAATTCCTGAAGGTAATGATTATACTCACCAGAACAAATACATCCAGCTGTAGTTGTTCTGGTGACTATAGTGTCCCTTTAATTGCCATTCTAACCTGTGTTTTTCACCTTGTGTGTCTGTAACAAGGCCAAACATTTAAGGGTATGTACATTTTTGATCAGGGTCATTTGGGTGATTTCTGTTATCATTATGAATGAAAAAGGAGCCAAAAAACTATGGGATAATAAATGGCTTCATATGATCACTAATAAAATAAAAACATTGCATAATCAGTCATACTTTCAAACTCAATGTCAAAATTTCACAGTTTCTGCCAGGCTATGCAAACTTTTGAGCAGAGATGTAGGCAAAGAATGAAAGAGAGACCCTTTTATTAACAGAATAAAATGTCTGGATATTGACACAGCATTCTGCCATATTCTGTTTTATATATACTCAGAAATAAACTCCTGGTATTCCTGGGCGACAAATGTCATAAATACATGTGGCATTACAGTCACATATAGCCCGATTTCATAGTTTGAGAATATGCTTACTCTAAGCCATGGTAACATTTTCTTAAATTAACCATAAGCCTGGTATGTTAGCATATTTATATTGTCATGTCTACTGTAAAATATCTAAAAGATTATTGTTCTGCATCTCTCTGAAGAATTGTGGGAAAAGACTGGAGATACCATGTAATTAAATATTTAGAACTTTCCCTTATTACTGCAAATAATTAAAGAATATATGAAAAATAAATGTTTTCTCTATATTTAACATTAATTTTCTGTTTGTCCCTGAGCAGCAATCTAAGCACAAAGGAGGATTCTATTACAAGTACACATATACAGACATACAAAGACATACATATAGATGCATACATACACAGACATATACATTCATCCAGTCACATACATACTGTTACATACTGCTACCCACACACAGACATATACATGCAGACAACATATTTGATTGCGTATGCTCATAGCACATATGTGGACTAATATGTGTCAAGCTAGCTTAGCAGGTCAGTTTAGGATCTATGTATCAAGTCTGTGCACATGTGGAAGTGCTTTTAATGGTTTTTTTTTTTTTTTTAAATAATGCGATATTGCTCTGCCCAAGCTCTTCCCCACTATTTAATTGTTGTTTATGGCGGTGGGTAGACTTGGATTTTCTTTTTCTAGTTTGTGAAGTGTAGTTATGACCTTATTGAAAGTTTAGAACGTGAATATGAATAATAACTAAATAATGTATAACATTATAATAACTAAATAAAGTTATGCTGATTTGGACTAATTCTAAAAACAAATTGGTTAAGCCTTCAATTAAGTATTTATAAATGTGTCATTGTAGAAGGCCAATTCTCGAGACAATGGCAACCTTGAATATTTATTACCCTTTAATAGTAATTGTTAGCATTATAAACTGGAATGATAGCAACATGTTACACAAAATATAAATTAGGTACAGCATGATTGTATATAAATATTGTTTAAAAAATACAAGTTATTAAATTAAGTTACTGAGTGTTTTTTAATTACAATGTAACATATTCCAGGAACTGTCATTCATTTGCAATAATTTATTTGCACAGAATGTTCATATATAAAATAAATAATTGTTTAATTGAATGTGTTCCATTTTAAGCCAACACTTTCCACATTAATGATGACCGTGGAGACAAGTATATAATTGCTACTTATTGTTATTAACCTCATAACCCTAAAGATTTTCCAGTGATGAGAAATTAGGGACAACTTCCTAGAGACTATTAAAAAACAAGAAGGGATATGTTCTTAGGTGTGAAACTGGAGTGCGAAATTAAATATCATAACCCTTCACGTAGAGCTTAAACCTATTCTATCAAAGAGTGAATTAAAAGATAGCACCATATTACTGGACTGGCAATGCCTTTAGTAGGCGAAATAGCAAGGTTAAGAAACTAGCCAAGATAATGGATTCCTTAGATACACCATAACGAAATGCTGAGTCGGGTCAAGCAGTACAGAGATCAGAGTAGTCAGACAAGCCAAATCAGAGAAGCATGGTATCACAGAGAACAAGGAATTCAGTATTGGGATAACAATGAAATCACAACAGGGCAATAAGTCGCTGTTAGCGCACGTATTTTAATGCAGAGGCGTGCGTGTTTTAGTCTAATTGCTCTGAAAGGACAGTCACAAACAGAAGAGCAATCCTGAGTGAGATAAGTCTTAATCAACCAGACTGCAGCTGATGAATTCAGTACAGACCCATAAGTATCCAATACTAATTTTAGCTTTGTGGTCAATCTAATTTTGCTTGATTGCTAAACACAAGTGAAAACCTTTACGAAATACATTATAGTTGGTGCCAATTCTCTCCTACAGCATGCTGCTCTTTCATCTGCACCATTTTGGAATCCTATCTCTTAAACTAAGGGAAATCCTTGGTGGGGCCCATATTGTTCTGACTGGATATGTAGCTATCCTAATAATATTAACCAAACCTGCATCAATTCAGCATAGCAACCTCTTCCGCAGATTGCTATCTATGCTCTTCTCATCCAAGCAGGCCAAAGCTATGACCCTGGACGGATGGTACTGCATTCCGGGACCCACTACGGGAACATAGAAGATGGGAGGAGACATTATTCTCTGCTTCCAACAAGGACAAGACTGCACGTCCTTCATAGCTTCCATCCGCAACAAGACACCACTCACATTTGAGGAGCATACCCTCACTTTTTATCCGGACTTATCCAAGGCCACCATGAACTGGCGTAGATCCATAAGAACGCTAACGCAGGCACTAGCCACTAACAAAGTGCCATTCAAATGGGGTACGCCTTGCTGCCTACTAACCACCCGGGACACGGGAACACTGAAAGTCTTGGAGGCTTCGGAGACAGTTGGTATTCTGCTCCATCTCAGGCTATCCATAAAGACCTTTGAGACCACACCTCAGCCGACTTCAGCAACCTGGTACCCGGAGAGGGTTATACCGTTCATACCAGCGGCCTGCAGGGGAAACTCTTCAACAGTGCTGGTGCACTGATAGTGCCAAAGATCTCACTAATGTGACCTATGTGTATACTCTTGCGTGCTTTTCTGTTATCATACCTTATGTTTCCTTTTGTTGATTACTATTATTGTTATGTTTGCAAGCAAGTATATGGCACTAGTTTGAATTCCAAATTGCATTGACACTGCCTAACTGGCACCCTTAATGGTCATAAGGACCCTACAATTTCTCCCCCCTCCCCCACTACTCAACAACATTACACTAACTATTCCACCACCGATTAAGTGGGGTCTCTAGCCTCCTCGAACAAAATAGAGGTACAACTCCTCTTGATCAGAATATTTTACACAGGAGGCATATTCTGCACCATACCCTTAAGTATCCCTTCTACTATTTACCATTTTTAGATTACAGAGGGTAACGAATGCAGTATACAACTTATTATAACTTACTACATATATTCATATATAATACAAAATCCCACGGCCTAGAATGCCTCATACTTACCCATTTTACATGCAGTACAGTTGTTTATGTCTATATTAAGTATATATTACCATATATCTATCTACTGTAATGTATACTGAATTTTTGACCGTGAATAAAGAATGAATGACAAAAGATATATATATTCTGAAGCTATTATGCAGTACATGGACAAAGGTTTTAAAAGGGAATATATACACATATATATGGCCAGGAAATACTTGAAAATTAGAAACATGTCAATGTATCCTTTATGTTAAAATGTTTTATATATAAATAATATAACTCTAGGGCAGTACAAATGCACAGACAGGTCTCCTAGTCCCTCTTTTTGAACCAGAATGAACAAATACTTCACTTTCTCATGTTCAGACATGGGGATTAATATAGCCCTATGGGGTGCTGCACAGTTGCCCCCATTCCTTTCCCGTTCTCTTTAGTTTTATTGCATAATTCTGATTTATGCCCCCCTCCTCTTCCCCACCTACTTTTTTGAGGAGTGAGGTATTCATAAAACTGATGGAGTGGGGAAGACTACCACATACCTTTCCTATATCATAGTAGATTTGGGATCAGGGCACAAAGTAAATACAGGACTGGAACATTACAAAATCTCCATAGTATACCTGTGCGAGAGTACTGCAAACCCCCTTTTGTAATACGGTTCTACCTTCCCCAAGTAGTAGCAACACCCTAGCACCAACAGGGACCAATTTATCCCTGAGAATACTATAATAGTTTTAACAACATGAAACATAGGAAACAGCTGAATGCCCTCCATGTAAAAGTTGCCTTTTTAAAGACGTGCTATTTACATTCTATGTTAAATTCCCTGTCTACTAAAGACATTAGTGATTAATTAGGCCTCACGCTTTGCTAGGATGTGAAGAAAGAACCTCTGTGTCATATATGGGAATACAGTTGGGCATTGACTAGAGGATAAGAGGGAAATAATTGAATGGGAAGGAGGAATGGGAAAACAAAATAGATCCTCAGAGAAGATAATAAATCGATCAGACTAATCCTATTTACTAAAATATCTAATAGCATAATTGGTTTAAAACTTAGAGATGTGTCTTCTAGGCTCTATATCAATGCGATAGATTACTATATATACTAAATGATACATAGGGAAAAGGAAACAACATTGTTGACATACATTGCTAAACGTGAGTGAAATCTTAACATACACATACGTTTTAATCAATATTATTCAACCCCCATTGAAAATCAGGTTTATTGTGAGAATTTACAGACTTTCAGCTATTTTATTTTTTCATTGCAAACAACTGACAGTCAGTAAATTGTCTTGAGTACTCAAAAGGCACTAATAATTTACATGTTTAAAACATAGACATAGGAAGTCTATTCTGTACTTTTATGCCTTTGGAATGATTACCTATGTCATGCTGTCTCCTCCCTGCACCTCCCTTTAACCTACTCCCTTGTTTTTGAGTAGGAAAATCTGCTGTGATATTTTCAGATTTCCAGTACAATAATTAGTAATCTGCACCTCTCAATAGAAAGAATTAAAACTGTCAAAAAAATTAAAAGGCAATTAAACACTGCTGAACAAACTATTATATGTATGTACAGAGTTTAGTTAGGTTCCTACATATGAAAGTTCAGAAATGTATGAAACCAAGTCAGCTGGACACAAATTATGGAGTATAGAGTATATTAATATTAATATCACTCAAGAGCCAACACAATAAAGCATTTAGTGAATTGTTATAACGTTACATTTAAAAAAAGCTACAATTTATTATTGTGTTCATTTAATAAATGTAGAAAAATCTAATGAGAATAAATCATAAACACAGGGTTTCTATAATTAAGATCAACTTAAAGGAAGACTATAGTGTTAAGAATACATATGTATTCCTAACGCTATAGTGCCCAGGTCACTATATGCTACCAGGGTCAAAATAGATTATTTACTAACCTTTTCTCCCTAGTATTAGAGCCACTATGGGCAGGTTAACCCTGCAAAGAAAACATTGCCATTCTTGTAGAATTACCATGGTTTGTTGCAAGGTCCCAGAGGAAGTCTATTTGTTAGATGAAACATGTAGGACCACAATGCGCTCTTTTATTATTTTATTTCATTTATTTTAATAAATGTATAGTGCTTCAACAATATAGCTTTATATGGAAGCAAGAGAAATAATGTTCCAACGTTTTACAAACCTTAAGTATATTATTTTTATTATTATAAATGAAATGTATCAAAGTACCCCTCAATATATGTCCTATGATGTCTATTATTAAATTGATCACTATTAAACTTAGAACATACCAAATTCTGAAAAACTAGACTGAAATCAAAGATATATGATTTTTTAAAAGTGCATAATGTGTGTGAATGCAATACTTGAAGAAGATGGAAAGTATCACTAGGGCTAAATATAAACACATTTACTGAACATACAATTTCAGTTGTTACACTTGAATACAGAATTGAAGAACTGACATGCCAGTAGGTAGCATGTAATACATTTCACAGAGAATGAAGATATTGTTTTCCATTTTATTTAATTTTTCACTATTGCTACCTTGAGTCAGTATCAGGACTTCCTTCTCATAAAATATTGTTGCTGATAGAGCATTGCTTACAACTTCAGTACCAAGTGTTACCACGGGGTCGATAAAGATACTACTGTGGAGTAAGTTGTAAACTATTGACAGACAGGGTGAGATAATTTATAAGAGGCAGTATAACATTTGGTAACACTATGCTGTGTGTAAATAAGCAGAAAGTAGCTTCAGTGGAAAAAATAAGCAGTCCAGATGCATTGTAGGGAACGCTTTAGGGGTTGAATCCCCAGGTCTTGGGCAATAATTCCCCAGACCTTAAAGGGACACTATAGTTGTTATAGTTGTATAGTTGTTCTGGTGAATATAATCCGTTGCTGCAGACTTTTTGCTGTAAGCACTGCCTTTTCAATTAGAAGTAAGTGTTTACATTACAGTCACTCTTCAGACAGCCACTAGAGGTGCTTTCTGGGACAGTGCTACACAATTCTGATAATGTCAGCCAAGGGATCGGGGTTGGAGCCAGCATCAGCGCAGCCATGCGACGCTGGAAATAATTAGAATTTTCTACATATTTAAGGGTAAAGCAGGGCTAGCATGTTTTTTTAACACTATAGGGTTAGGAATACATGTTTGTGTTCCTGACCATATAGTGTTCATTTAAAATATATGTATGCTGCACATTAGCTCTGGATGCCCAGCATAATAGTAAGGAATTTATTAAGTATTTTCTATTCTTTCGAAAATTTCTGTTCTATATAAAATGCTAGCCTCATCAGCAATTCCAGTCTTAGTTGTCCGGTGCAAACTCTGATAAAATAGTATATTTACATGAAAACAGTTCTTAACAATGTCACTAATGGATCAATGTTTCAGTCCAACCAAAAGGACTTTATAAAGACTTTAAGAAGTCATTGGGCAGGGTCCTCTTCAACATACATGTTTTGTTAACATATCAAATGTTTGTGTTTATCTATTGTTCAGAGTTGTAGGAATATGTTGGCGCTTTATAAATAATTGTGTGTGTATATATTTCCACAAATATTGAACAAGAGGGATGCATTTACCTAAACATGTATACATTATAAGGGTGCTGCTAGGACCAATTGATACAACATCTAGAATCCAGCGCTCAACTATAAACTTAACCATCTATCAAAATAAATGGAGATTCAGTTACAGTGTTTCCTGTAACTCATGGAGATTCAGTTACAGTGTTTACAGCAAGAATGTCAAACTCACGGCCCGCGGCCCACATGCGGCCCACAGTGAACATCTTTGTGGCCCGGCAAGCCGTGAGTTTGACACATGCTTAGTGTTAAAGCAGAGTAGGCACCTGCTCGCCCCACATTCAGGGCCGGACTGGGAACTAAAATCAGCCCTGGAAAAAAATTCTATACCAGCCCAATAATGCGTCGCGCCAGCATAGTGTGCTGATATAGAGGGTGAAAAAATAACTTAAAATTGAAAACTCTTACTCCAACGAAGGAACGCATATAGGGCTTCAAAATAAACAAAAGAGCGCCTTTATTTTAAGTAGACGTACATTTGCATGTAATCAATGTTTCAGTACAACTACTTTTGCCTATTAAGGACATTTTAGTAATGATACTGAAATGCTGAATGTCTGCAGTTGCACAACTAAAAAAAATGAAGTGATCTGGTTAATTTTGAAGTTCTATGGGTGCGCTCTTCACTTTGAATATGTTATTGTGCATGAGTATGCAACTAGCAACAAGACAGGGCCAATACGTGCTCATTACACACATACACACATACATACATATATGACATTTATACATATAAATGTATATTACTATATGTGTAAATATTATAGGCTTAATTATATGTTACTAATACACACATCAATATACATGCATATATATATATATATATATATATATATATATATATATATATATATATATATATATATATGTGTGTGTGTGTGTGTATTACTGTCAGGATCACATCAATTTACGTCTATTACCTTTACCTTGTTTAGTGTATCTTGTCTCCAATTGTCTCCTTTTTTTTCCTCTTACAGCAACCCTTGTGCATCTTTTACTTCATCCCAGTCCCTGTTTGTTTCTTTTTACCCTTCTCCAGCCTCTGTATTTCTCTTTCCCCCAGCCCCTTTTGTGTTGTTCTTAGCCCCAGCCACTTTGTCTCTTTCTCCCCTTCCAAATCTCATCTGTGTGTCTCTTTCTAACTCCAGACTCTTCTCCCAGCCACTCTCTGTCTCTTTTTCCCCAGCCCAGCGTTGCCTCCCACAAATCTTGTGTCACTTTGTTCCCCTTCCCTACTGTATGTCTCTTTGTCCCCCCAACAAACCGTCAGTGTGTCTCTCTTCCCCATCTCCTCCCTGTGTCTCTCTTCCCCATCTCCTCCCTGTGTCTCTCTATTACCCCATATGTCTCTGTGTCCCCCCTTCTCCTGTGTCTCTCTAATACCCCTCTCTTTGTCCCCCCAACCCCTATGTCTCTCTATTACCCCTCTGTCTCTATTACCCCTCTTTGTCCCCCCATCCCCTGTCTCTCTATTACCCCTCTGTCTCTTTGTCGTCGTCCCCCAACCTGGTGTCTTTCTATTACCCCTCAGTCTCTGTGTCCCCCCTTCCCCTGTGTTTCTATTACCCCTCTATTTGTCTCTCCCCTTCCCCGCTATTTGTCTCCCGCCCTTCCCCTCTATTTGCCCCCCTCCCCTCTATTTCTCTCCCCCCTTCCCCTCTATTTCTCTCCCCCCTTCCCCTCTATTTGTCCCCCTCCTTCCCCTCTATTATTTGCCTCCCTCCTCTTTATTTGCCCCCCTTCCCCTCTATTTGTCTCCCCCATCCCCTCTATTTGTCTCCCCCCATTCCCCTCTATTTGCCCCCCCTCCTCTCTATTTGTCCCCCCCTCTCTATTTGTCCCCCTCCTCTCTATTTGCCCCCCCTTCCCCTCTATTTGCCCCCTTCCCCTCTATTTGTCTTCCCCCTCCCCCTATTTGCCCCCCTCCCCTCTATTTGCCCCCCTTCCACTCTATTTGCCTCCCCCATTCCCCTCTATTTGCCTCCCCCCTTCCCCTCTATTTGCCTCCCCCTTTCCCCTCTTTGTCCCCCCCATTCCCCTCTCTTTCCCCCCCTCCTCTCTATTTGCCCCCCTTCCCCTCTATTTGTCTCCCCCCTTCCCCTTCTGACCTTTTTACAGGAGGACTGAGGGAGGGGGCGGAGCTAACTACCAAGCTCCCTCGCGGTTCCCATAATTCCCAGCATCTACACATCATAGAGTAGGAATTACTCTATGATGTGGCTGAGCTGGGAATTATGGGAACCGCGAGGGAGCATGGTAGTTAGCTCTGCCCCCTCCCTCAGTCCTCCTGTGCTGACAGCTATGATGCTGTCAGTATCAGTGAGTGTGCTGCTGGATCGCTTAGGCGGCCGCCCGGCACACTCACTGATACTGACAGCATCATAGCTGTCAGCACAGGAGATGGGGCCGCCGGCCGCAAGTAATCACCTCATAGTGTGCCGCCGGACCGGCCACCCGGTGGCACCGACATGCGGCCGGCGGCCGCGATATTCTTGTGCAGCAGGCTCCATCTCTCCCTCCAGCCCCCCAGGTGCCGCGGCCCACCGGGAAATTTCCCGGTATCCCGGTGGGCCAGTCCGGCCCTGCCCACATTGCAAGTGCCTATCCTGCTAAAATTTACCTGGCCGGGACTCGAGAGAGGTCACTGGAGGAGCTCAGTCTTCCTGATGTCATAATCCGGCACCCTGCATCACTAAACTGCGCACGTGTGGGAGCAGTGAGGAGCAGGAAGACTGAGATCCCCAGATAGAAGATCCCCACACCAGCTCCCAAAGGTAGGGAGCAATAAATACAATTATGTGAGTGTGTGCAAGAATGTGGAAATGTGTGTGTGTCTGTCTGTCAGTGAGTGTGTGTCTGTCTGTCAGTGAATGAGCGTGTGTGTGTGTCTGTCAGGGTGTGTGTGTCAGTGAGTGTGTGTTGGTCAGTGTTGCAATGGCCACGGCTGGACAGTGGAGACCTTGGAGGAGCACATAGGCACGCAACGCCACGTCACATTCCGACGTGATGTTGACATGCTCCACCTTTACAGGGTTTCAAGAAGAAGTTGGAGGATCTGCTTTGGCACAGGGTGCGGACGGCACCATGTGGGGTGTGACGGACCGCCTGTCACCCCGACCGGGTGCCTCCGTCAATCGATGCTTCTACTGCTCACCTTGGACTCCAAGCACTCCACCAGACACCATCAGCACTGTAGCCCACTGGCCACCGTAGCTTGGCGGGGGGTCTCGCCGTCCCTTCCCACGCTGGACCAAACTACTGCATCCAGCTCCCAGTGGGAAGGCCTCTCCTCCAAGAGAGTATAGCTGTGAAGCTCTTATAAGAGCTAGTGATATAGCATGTATAGCAGGTCCGTACAAACACAAGGCAAGGCTCTATGTTGGGGATAAAGCAGGACTCAATTTTAATGGTGCCACACAGTCCCCATGCAAAGGGTACGCCCACATGAACCTTGTTGGGGCTGAAAAATTAAGATTTTAGGAAAAAGAAGACATTAAATAGTAAGTTGTTTTTTTTTTACAGGTACTTAGTTCTTTTGTTACCCCCTCACTATTTTTAGGGTGAGGGGGGTAGGTAGGGGTTTATTAAATTTTTTTGGGTGGGGGGGTGACTAGGGGCTGGGGGACCTCTAGTCACCATGGGAGGGGGGTAACATTTTCATTTAGGGCCCCCACCTGCCGCTCAGGGATGGGGGCCGGGGGGACAACTCTAGGTCCCCCCTTTAGTTTAATAGCCCCCACTCATGCAGCATTGGTGGGGACTCGGGAGGGGGGATAGCAGGTTTTTTTTTTTTTATAGTGAGCAGCCACTGTCTGCTTCTTGTTTAGTAGACATGCCCCAACTCGCGGTATAGCGAGTAGGGGCAGAATTTACTAATACTAAGTAATGTTTACTTAGTATTAGTACATTTAGCTGAAAGACCAATGTAGGTCTTTCAGCCTTTTGGTAGATGGCTCCCTGAAACCATGGATCATTCATTCAAATGAAATTCCAATCCGAACAAAGTCCCGAATTGTGTCCTAACACGAATGGAGAAAATGTTCTCATTCTGTTAGGATGCAATTCGGTAGTTTCGCCGGCGTTCTTTCTAAGTGACAGGACTTTCGGAAATACTGACAGGAAGCATCATGGGCGAAAGGTGAGAATTGTGGGAAAATTGCTCTGACCACCAGAAATGAAGCACACTTGCTCCTGTGCTGTATAATTGCCTCCACATATGGTGCATTATAGTGGAAATGTCACAAATGATGTAATTGGGGTAAACATGACATGAGGCCAAAATCAGAGGCAGCATCTTCTGAGACACATCTATCCCTATCCCTTACAGGCAGAAGAGATCACAAGGAGATCTACTTCTGCTGCAACATAAATGTCTCTTTCACTGTCTTCAATTGCTGTCTTCCTTTCAGTAATACTTCACTTTTATGGCTCACCCACTGGGACAATATGTCCAAAACCTGACTTCACTTGCCCCCTCTGCTCAATGGAAAACACACATCATGAAAATATGTAAATAAGCAAGGTGTGTTCTGACAATATTTCCCAAATGGGATCTCTGCACTCAAAGAAGGTTGCTTAGCCCCATAGTAAAACCCAAGGTTGCCTAGGGCTTTAGTTTAAGTAACAATAGAACACCACGTGTTTAGAGATCTATTGCATAGTGTAAATATTGATCAAACGCTAACCAAAAAGTCAAAATAAGGTATAATGGTCCTTTTAGTGAACGGAATTAACACTGAGCTTAAAGAAGGTTAGATGGAAAAAGAAATTGGAATAACTAATAACCACCTTTGGAAATTAAAAAGACAATCACAGTTGTGTGTCAGTACAGGTAGTACCAGCACTACCTTGGGCTTATATTCTGTCTGATCCATTCTAGTTATTGCTGCGACTCATTCCTCACATTCCTGACTTCTGTTATCCTTGTCGTGACTTCTCACACACATAAAATTGTACATTAGTTAGACTATATCAAGTCTAGCTTAAATAACAGGGGATACAAAGTAGCAACAGCTTCACATTTAGATATTAGATACAAAAGTAACCAGTGTCGCAGAAGGCGTTAATATGTGAATGCCAGTATGGAACACTGGAGGTAAAGCTGTTGCTAAGTAGAATTATATTTAAAAGATTGTATGGAGAGATAAGAACACCTACTGGTAAGTATTTTACATATTCAACCTAATATGGAATTAAACCTTAGGTTATATGGAGAGTAGTGGTTGGATTAGAAAGGATGGTAAGGAGTGTCTAGAGTTATCATTATGGAAATACCCCTATATACCAAGGGAACACCCTAATCCCTCTGATTTTCCTAAACAATTTGAACAGTCAGATTACCCTCACAATTGAAGATTAGAGGTGAGTATGTATACAATCCTAAAAGTGCAATCTAATGTTGGTATGTTAGATGGATATGGTTTAATAGAGATAGAAAAAAGTAGATAATTAGAAGATAGAAATTAGATTAGAAGCAACACACTTCAAATATTAAATATATTCAAATAGAAACAGATCTTTCTCTTCTCTAGTTGACCCCAAATCTGTATATGTATGCCATAATGCTACACTATAAAAGGAAAACTATAGGGTCAGGAAAACAAACATGTATTACTGACCCTATCATGTTAAAACCACCATCTAGCTACCCACCCTTTACCCCTTTAAATATAGCAAAATCTTGCCTTTACTCCAGTCTGCTGTTGCTGGCTTTGCTCATGATCTGCCTGCTTGGCTGACATCATCAGAAGTGGTGTTCTGAGCCACTTGGCAGAGACTGTCAAGGAGGCCGATCAGGGGCAAAGCCACTAAGCCAGCACAAGCCAAACACAGCCCTGGCCAATCAGCATCTCCTCATAGATATGCATTGAATACATGCAGCTCCATGAGGAGGGTTCTGTGTCTACATGCAGACAGTGGAGGCACTGCCCCAGGAAGCACCTCTTTTCTCTGAAAACACAGTGTTTACTGCAAAAAGCCTGAAGGGAATACTTATACTGACCAGAACAACTACAATAAGCTGTAGTTGTTCTGGTGACTATAGTGTCCCTTTAAAGATCACCACTACCTCTTAGAATACAGCTACATGCCTAAACCTGTACACTAGGCTATAATAACCACAGTTGTCTCTGACATACAGACAACATACTACCTCCATATTGCTATCCCTTATACAATCACAAGAACCCCCTTCCCCTCCTCCTCCCCCCCCCCAAAAAAAAATGAAATAATTGCTTAGTAAAAAAAAAAAGGAAAAATGATTAAATAAAATAACAAAAATTCCAATATGTGTTTCCGTGCTACCTAGCACATTCATCAGGCTCTAATTCTACTTAACAGCTTTACTTAGGTCCCAGTGTTCTAAATTGGCATTTACTTATTAAAGCCTTCTGAGTGACTGGCTACTTTTGTATCTAACTGTGAAGCTGTTGCTACTTTGTATGCCCTGTTAGTTAGGCTAGCCTTGATATATTCTAACTAATTAACAATGATATGTGCATGAGAAGTCATGTCAAGGATAACATGTCAGGAATGTGAGGAATATAACTGCGGAAATATAAATCAGACAGAATATAAGCACGCTATTGGGATCACAAGGAAACCACAACAAGGTGATGGGCTCCGTAGCATTAGGGGTTTGTATAAGTACTGACATCTCCAGGTAATTCCTGAAAACCCAGAACATGCGTAGTCACCAGAATGATGCATGGTTGTCCGCATCAAGAGCATGACGCACACATACACTTGAATAAAACGTGGCATTACAGTGCTTTGCATCAGAATGACCCCAGAATGATACATGCGTGGAGGTGTGTGGCGTGCGGCCTAATGAATTCTTACAGTTATTCACTTTAGATAGTTGGATGGAATTTATTTATTTTTTTTACATTTATTAATTAGAAGTTTTAATTTCTAACATCCACTTAATATATAACATTCGATATAAACTATCTCTATTCTAATGTATTATTCCATGTACTTCACTTGCAATGTTTTACTGTAGCAATCAACTAATTTTCATTAACAATTATTGTACTGTTTTAAAAGTATGTTAATTGAAACTCCTAATAAAAATCATTTGCAAACAATAAAATATCTTAATGTCATAATGTTCCCTTGATAAAGGCAACCAGGAGGTGCCGAAACGTTGGGGGGTTACTTTTTGTGTCCTGTTTCTGCCCTATTAAGCTTGTGAAAACATTTGGTAATTATCATTGATTTTTTTGATAAATTTTTTGTGCCTAATTTTGTCACTTTATTTATAATTGTTTGTTTTTGCCTGTATCTGATATTGGCTTATTAAACCAGGTTAAGTGACTATTGTGGCTTTTTTTGGTGTGCATTCTCTTTCTTGTTAGATTAACTATTTATATGGGTATTTGAGGGAATACCAGTGAGGATTAGCACCCAGATGGTTATGCTTTCTTTTAATTTGTCTCTCCATACTTTGTTTATTGTACAAACAATACAATATAACTCAAGTCAATTTCCCCCCTACTTGTGTCACAGTAGTTTTAATTTCCCTGACATTCCTTAAACTGACTCCTATTGACTTTAATCTTGTGGAACTGGAGTTGTCACCTGATGAAAATTGACATTCAATCCAATAATTATTTTTTTAGGGACACTCAAAGGGTGAAAAGGGTAAAAGGGTAAAATTTAAAACAAATTCCAAACTTAAGACTAAAATTGCGAAAATTCTCTAGATCATCTATGCTTCAAATTAGGCTACTAATGTGAAATAAACCTTGAATTCTCATTTTAATGGTTAACACTGCCAGTGTAAATAGAAATATCTCCATAAATATCCCAGAAAAAAAATAAACTTTTGTTGGGCTTTATTCATTTATAATGGAAGAAATAAGCTTATATCGTTTAACAGACAGCTAAATCACAAGAAAACATATTAAAATGTCATATTTTTTTTTTTAGCATTTAAAGAGTTTATTGCAAAAATAAAATAAATAAAAATAATAATAATAAAGTTCCCAACATATCAGTTACTCTTTGCAAAAATGTTTGGTTACCTTGCTATATAGTTGACGCAGTTATGTTAAAGGTTTTGGTTTGATGTTTAGCAAGACTCTGCTGTATAAACATTTACAAGAAATTGATCTAAAAGGAAGTCAGAATCTTTTAAATGATTTCTCGCCCATTACTCGGGGAGCATAGACTGTCTCCTCTGAACATCTCCAGTTGGCCTCACGTGATGCATCCTGTATTTGTGCACCCATCACTTACACGCAGAAAGCAGCAAACAGGCGCATTTTATAAACAGCTTTATTGCAGTGTGTGTTTAAAAGCCCAGTGGGATTTTCATTAGAACCAGATGCAAGTTCTGGGAATGAGTGAAGCACTGACTGTAATAAAGCTCTTTTGAGAGAACTTCCCGCTCATGTACGGATGCCTCATTAGTTACAGTAGTTTATTTGTGTTAATGGACCAATGCTGTCTCTTACCCTTACTCACACATACTTACAGACACAGTGATTTATACGCTGGGTACAGCACTGCAGTTTACCCTGGCACCATAATAGCTGTAACTGGAATCTACATTTACTGAGGACTGAGCTAGTTGTACATTAATAGTGAAGACCTCTTAAATCTTCATCTGCTGATCGTATCTGTGTAAATCAATTTCTAATACTGCTGCACTGACAAAGCAGATCACAAAAAAAGGCAAAACGTTATGCTCACATACTGTCCCACTGTGCGTGTATCATGCCCCCTCTGGTGAGGTCTGGAATCTCCACCATATGCCTCACACAGAATTTGGACAAGGAAGACAATTTGCACATCTGCCATGTTTTGCTTCTTAAAGACATATGAACTGCTCATTGTGAGATAACTAAAGGAAATGTGATGTTGGTAAGGACACATGACATGTGTGACATGTCATGATTCCCTTTTATTCCAGAAGTTTGGTCCTTAAGGGGTTAATCTTTAGCATAATGAAGCAGTTTTACTGTGTATGGGCTGTGCTCCTGCACTCTCACTGCTCATTTCTCTGCCGTTTAAGAGTGATATCACTTTTGTTTCTGTTTACACAGCCCTAACCACACCTCCTATGGCTGTGACTGACACAGCCTGCATAAAAAAAAGGTTTCATTTTGAAATCAGATATTAACTTGATTTTGAAGTTTTTATTTCCTGCTCTATAAATTGAACTTTAATCACACACAGGAAGCTCATACATGGTGTAGAAGGTTATTAACAAAGGAGATGATACAATTATAAATTAAACAGAGTTTGCAATAAAGGAAGTTTAAACATTAGATCCCTCTTTACAGGAAGTGTCCCTCTTTATAGGAAGGCTGTGCAAGTAACATGCAGGGAGGTGTGACTAGAGCTGCATAAACAAAGAGATTTAACTCCTAAATGGCAGATAATTGAGCAGTGAAACTGCAGGGGCATGATCAATACACTAAAACGGTATATAACCTAAAGTTGTTTTTCTGACTATAGTGTCCCTTTAAATGTGAGCGATAAAGAAGTAAATAACATCTGCGATGGGCAGCAACCTTGACTATGGCCAGTCTCATATCCATTTAAGCATGGAGGAAAGTTATAAGTGCGTATCAGGACTCATGTTTACAACTGACCCCCCCTTTTCCAGATGAACTAACTCGTGTAAGGTTGATTTAAGCATCTAACTATAGATATAACCATAACATGAGCTAAATATTATTTATCCTCATAATTCTAAATTACTGAGCTTAGTCAGTTTTACATTCCTTGAAATCCAACAACACACTGTAATTTATTTATTTATTTTATTTATTATTGCCATTTATATAGCGCCAACAGATTCCGTAGCGCTTTACAATATTATGAGAGGGGGATTTAACTATAAATAGGACAATTACAAATAAACTTACAGGAACAATAGGTTGAAGAGGACCCTGCTCAAACGAGCTTACATTCTATAGGAGGTGGGGTGTAAAACACATTAGGACAGGAATTTACAATCAAATAAGGTGGGCTGCCCTTTAGGAGAGGGCAAGAGACAGGTATGTGAGGTAAGGGTTAGTCTTGGAAGCCATAAGCTTTCCTAAAGAGATGGGTTTTAAGGCACTTCTTAAAAGATGCAAGACTAGGGGAGAGTCTGATGGCGGTAGGCAGGCTATTCCATAGGAAGGGAGCCGCCCGTGAGAAGTCCTGCAAGCGCGAGTTGGCCGTACGAGTGCGGACAACGGACAGGAGGTGGTCACGGGCAGAACGGAGAGACCGAGAAGGGACATACCTATGGATCTGTGAGGAGATATAAGAGGGGCTAGAGTTGTTCAGTGCTTTATAGGTGTGAGTTAGTACCTTGAATTTACTCCTATAGCATACAGGAAGCCAATGTAAGGACTGTAATTAAATGATATTAAGTTATTCTAACCAATACCAATATATATTTGCCACTGGACTGACAAAGATAGTTTTTGGAGATAGCCATCTTGAAGCTGCATTTATGACCTAAGAGAATTGTACAGATAAATAACGAAGGCAGTACGCTTGCAAACGCAGCAACTAATCAGAACCTGGGATTTCCCTATGTGAGCTGATTAGGTCCTTTCATTCCACTTTACAGGGAAGTTTAACCCTTTAAGACCGGAGGGCGTACTATTACGCCCTATTTTAAGCGGCTCTAAACGCCGCCGGGCGTAATAGTACGCCCTCCGTTTTTTTTAACTTACCCGGTTGCCGGCGATCACACGCCAGCGATCGTGGTTGGGGGGAGCCCCCCGTGGCACGTTCTTCCTCCTGGGGCCCCCCCCCCCCCGGCCATGTGAGAGTGAGGTCCTTGCGAGGACCTCACAATCACATGGCCGGGTTAGCCTGCTGGCTGAATTCAAATAACAAAAAGTTAAATCAGTGTAAAAAAAACAATTATATACTTAGATCAGATATATATATATATATATATATATATATATACACACACATATGCATACACACACATACACTGTCTAGGTGTATTTTACTATTAATATATATATAATTATATATATATATTAATATCAAATTACACGTAGACTGATACTGATTAAATATATATATATGGACTTACATTCATACCCAGCAGAAAACCAGATGCCTTCGCTATGGAGATTGAGATATATAAACTAAACCGCATTCTAAATTGCAATGAATTTAGGAAAATTGAAAGCAGCCGGAATCTTAATCCCTTTCCCTCAAGAGACAAAAAGGACATTAAAACTAATAACATTGCCATCAAGTCTTTCATACAAACAATACATAAGGATGTACATAGGATTATTAAAGTGCCTCCTCACTCTAGACACAATTTAACCATCAAAGAAAAAGAAGCTTTGCATGACCTTCAGCAAGAACCGACTATAGTTGTTCGCCCTGCGGATAAGGGCGGCGCTATAGTTATTCAAGCCTATCAACAATACAAAAATGAAATCTTGAGGCAGTTGCAAGATGATAAAACGTATAAGAAGTTAACATTTGACCCGGTTAAGTCCTTTCAACAACGGATCAACGGCCTCATTGAAATAGGGCTTCAAGCAAATTATATTAACTCCAATACGGCTAAATTTTTGAAAGTTGAATCTCCAATTCACCCGGTATTATACACTATACCAAAAATTCATAAATCCCTACAAGAACCTCCAGGACGACCCATAGTGTCGGCCAAGGGTGGACTCCTTGAGCCTATTGCCAAATTTGTAGATTTTCACATACAAGGGTGTGTCAAGGATATTCCATCCTGCCTTAGGGACACTCAAGATCTACTAGATCAATTAAAAGGTTTAAACATCGCAAAGGATGTGGAGTTAATTTTTGCCACATTGGATGTACAAAATTTGTATACGGTCATACCATTAACAGAGGGCATTGAAGCAGTACGTCAAATCCTACTTAAAACATCCACGTACCAAGGACCACCCATTGAATATCTGCTAGAGTGGCTAACAATTGCACTTACCTGCAATTACTTTAAATTTGAGAATTCCTTTTATGTACAAACCTTCGGGACAGCGATGGGGCAGCCATGGCACCTTCATATGCAAACATATTCATGGCCTGGTTTGAACAACAGCACATTTTGTCCACATTTCATACTAAAATACTGAAGTATTTTAGATTTGTGGACGACATTTTGCTACTTTGGAACGGTACCAAGGAAGAATTACATGATATGGTTACCACTATCAATAATTTACATACTCCAATCAAACTTACCTCCACAATTGATGCAGAAACAATCCAATATTTGGATATATCAATATTGAAAACCAACACAGGTATTGGGTATACCCTTTTCCGTAAGGCTACAGATCGGAATACATTACTGTTGGCTACCAGCTTTCATCCTAAACATCTTATTGATTCATTACCCATTTCTCAGTTTATTCGGGTACTAAGATACAACAGTGATCCAGTTCGGATGGATGCTCAATTACAACAAATGCGAAAGAGATTTCTAGACAGAGGGTATTCACCTCAAATACTTACCCAAGCTGAAGCCAAAGCTAAGGAAAGAATTCAAAGAATCTCCGACAAGACTCAGGAACGATCAACGGAACGATTATTTCTTCCATTGACGTTTCATACTAACACAACAAAGATCAAGAACACCATATATAAACATTGGGATATATTAAAAGCTGACAAGCATCTGTCGCCAATCTTTCAAACATCACCGGTCATTAGTTATAGACGGAACAGGAACCTCAGAGACATGTTGGTACGAAATGATCCAGTACACTGCTACCAACAAACTAAAGCAATAAAGAAAAAAGGTTGCTACAGATGCACTGGATGCGTCACATGTAGCCACATGGTAGCAGGTACATCTTTTGCCCACCCACAGACTGGCCAACGCATCTTGATCCAGCATTACATTACCTGTATGACGGACCACGTCATTTATATGATCACATGCCCCTGTGGCCTATCGTATGTGGGCAAGACAGATTTAACTCTCCGGGATAGAATAAGAGGACACCGCTCAGGAATAACCACTGCTTTCCGTGATCATCATACTGAAAAACCCGTTGCCAAACATTTTTTGGCTTTTCAACATCGATTGCCTACACTGAGATTTATCGCGATCGACCATGTTCCACCTCCACATCGAGGAGGTGACAGATCAAAATTACTGTTACAAAAGGAAGCGTACTGGATCCATCATTTGGACACAGCATCCCCCAAGGGATTAAATGAGCACATTACGTACTCCATGTTTCTATAGATTGTGGCGGTTATTAAATGTCATTTCAGTATTTTGTATATAATTAGAGCATCTAGAATGATCATCTGACGATGTTTACCCAGTTCATTTATTACTGTTCTGATTTCTGGTTCACTTAAGAAGTTTGGTTTAGACAATAAGCCCCCTTTCCTTAAATGTCGAGAATAGTATGTTTAGGAACATTTTAGAGGTATTATGGATAGTGTCTGCTGCTGCACAGGAGGTCTCCATTATAATAAAAATATTTAGTTTATTCAGTTTATTTTTTGGAATCATTTTTTTCAGAAAAAAACTTTTTTTTGCAGTTGTTTAGTGAACAGCTCCCCTTTTTTCATCATTTTTTTATTTATATTTTTTTCATTTATTATTTTATTATCTGCTATTCTTCAGATTTTGCTCTAAGTAGCATGATTTGAAATAAGCAGTAATTAATTGTCTAGTCTTAAGGACAACATTTAATACATTTAATACATATAATCAGTGAGTGCATACTGTTACAATTGCGATTAGTTTTTTTATGCATTTAAAAAAAAGGGGAACTAGGAATTATTAACTATTGATTATAAGTCACTAGGTATTATTAATTGTAAATTAATGCTTGTCATTGTGGTTTTCTACACTGCACTGTTTTGTCACAGAGATGTTTTCACTGGTTCACGTATTTTTTGTATACACTGGTTGTCACTTTCACAGGTGTAGGTAACTATTGGTCAAGCATGCATCGTTTTTTTCTTATTATTTTATTTATGCTCGCATGTTCTTCCATCTTGCTGGCTCTTTTATCACCATACTGTCCTCACTTTTCCCAGACACATTGCTCATGTGCAATTTACACGTTCCCATAGCAACTATTGAGCTTTCCGCCGGCACGTAATGACGCAATGACGTCAAGTGGGCGGTCCTATTTCACTTCCGGGTTCCGGTGAAGGGAGTCACAACGCACCTGAGTGGTAAGTGCACTTTTACTTTATGTATATAAAGACAATATTTTGCCTGTGTTAAGTAACCTTGAAAAAGACCTGGAGAGGTCGAAACGCCGGTTTTGGGTTTACACCGTGATTGAATAAAACAAGAAGATGTTTTCACCAAGTCCTGTGAGTGCATCCTTCATTCCTAAGTGTTTATATATATATATATATATATATATATATATATATTTATATCAAAATACACGTAAAACAAAATAATATATACATCTATATACATAAATATATACGTATATATCACTATATATATACCTATTTATAAATAAAAATATTTAAAAAAAATTATATATACATACGTATATATATATACATATAGCAATTCTACACATATATTTATGCAATATTTTTACATAATAAGGTATCTTAATTAATTACAATTAGCGGGACCTGCCTGACAACCCATGCCGAAAGTAAAGGGAATTTAATTTGCTAGCACTATATTTAACCCTATAACTTTCCAAGACACCATAAAACCTGTACATGGGGGGTACTGTTCTACTCGGGAGACTTCGCTGAACACAAATATTAGTGTTTCAAAACAGTAAAATGTATTACAACGATGATATCGCCAGTAAAAGTGACGTTTTTTGCATTTTTCACGCACAAACAGCACTAACATGGACGATATTATTGCTGCGATACTTTTTACTGTTTTGAAACACAAATGTTTGTGTTCAGCGAAGTCTCCCGAGTACTACAACCATAGATTATCAATTTAACTCAGTTAACTTAGTCAAAAGTAACTTTTATGCATCGAGTCCTTAGGTTTGTATAAATAGAACTGCTAAACACTTTTAAAACTACCAACATGGCACAGACAAATTCCAAAGGGCTACATGATAGCACAATAGACAATCCTGATGACATTGTAATAAAAATGTCTATATAGGTAACAACATGAATTCATACCATGAAAATAAGTTACGTAGTTTCAAAGCTCACTATCCAAAAAGCAAGATCCTAACATCATTTTACAGGCTTTTAATGATCTTAACTTTGACACATGTGATGTATTTGATGTCACTATGTGCTTGACTGTATACATTCTTGCCAAAAATTGGACACCTCAAGCTTTGGAACAAAATTTTGAATTCCAGGTGAAAAACCTGGTAACATCAAAACTAGTGTTGCACCTGGCTGACCTAAATGAAGACCCAAATAAGTGCCAAGTTTACGTATGCCTTATTGTTCCCTAGGTCCACATCTGATTAAAACTAGGTTACTTTCCCAGCATATACACTGCCATATTACACAAATCTCTCATATGACAATCTTGTGAGTAATTGTACATATGTAAAACATTTATCAGACAGACATACAGTAAATTTATCATGTAAGCAATTGAGAAAGTATCTGACCTGTAGAAGCGATTCATGCTCAGAACTCAATTTCTTGTAATGGATCATTCGACTGATATGAATGAGATGCTGAAGTTGTGGTGTACAGGTTCAAGAACATGTGAGGTCCGTGCAATTTCTGATGTGTCTAACGAACTCGCCCAATCCATGTAAGGTATCCTAATATATCACATGTTGGATCACTGACTAAAGAGTTATTGTTATAGTATCTCCAAAAAAATAAATTGTTAACACCATCCACCCCTATCACATTGATGGCAATGGCTACTAGAATGGAATGGAGCATAGGCAATTTCTGGTTTATTTTGTTCATACATTAGTGTTGAATACTATGAATGTGCAGACACCCAGGAGTCATGGGATTCTGAGTGCCTGCCTAATATAACAGATTAATTCACTAAACTGTGAATGGTTGGGATATCAGCAGGAACTCAATGAGCATTTTAAACTAGAGGCCAAAATAAGACAGATTAGTTTAGTTTCATACCTCCCAACATTTCGGACCGAGAAAGAGGGGCACTTTCATTTTAGGGGTGTGAGTGAGGGTGTTTCCAGGGGCCGGGCTATTCTAAATTTTTTTTAGATGATTTACTAATTACAATTTTTACAACTAAAATGTAATTTAAAACAATGTATCTAATCTACACAGATTGATTTCTAAGTAAACACATTTATTGTAGTTTAAAGACATGTTACTGGAAGTATTATTGCTGTGAAGCTCTGTTATACACTCAGAAACACCAACAATATGAAGCTCGTAGAAAAGGACAGATCGATTTGGGACCAAAATAGGGTCTGTCCCTCCTATAGGGACACTAATTTAATTTTGGATATTTTGGTCTCAAGCTTTAACCCCTTAAGGACACATGACATGTGTGACATGTCATTATTCCCTTTTATTCCAGAAGTTTGGTCCTTAAGGGGTTAAATTCACATAAGCCTATATTTATTTTAATAGCTGTTGGGATAGCTTGTATTATCATATATAATAAATCATGTAATGTGCTAGTCAAAAGTGCTAATTCCATATTATAGTCATCACAAACTATAATTCTGGATTTGCTAGAAGAGACCCAAACAAGAGATCCAAAAATGTATAGTACACAACACATGGCACAGACAAATTCCAAATGGCTATATGATGGTGCAATGGGCAATCCTGGTGACAGACATTTTAATAAAAATGTTTATATAGGTAATCGTGTGAATTAATCACACAAATATAAATACGTTTCAAAGTTCACTCTTTCATAGAGATTATGTTGTTTCATTAAGAATTTTCCTTCATTGAGATTATGTATGTTTCTTTTTGTTTTTAAATAGAATTTATCCAAATTCACAAATCTGATGTGTTTGAAGAGAAACATTGTGAAGAGGAAATAAGGCAAGAAATGTGAGATAATATGGCAGCATTACTCAACCCATCAGTAATGATACTTATCCATAATTTGGTCAACTCTATTAAAATTAATGTTGTGACGAACAACCCTTCGCCACTGGCTTTTGGAGAGGCCTGCTCGCCAGCCTCTTGAACTGTGACTATGGCCCTGGGGTGTATTGCCCTTTAAGAACACTATTGGGGCATATTGAGACTTGGCACAATGCCCCTTTAAACTGTCGAAGTGGTCGAAGTGGGACTTCGAACTACCGAACAGCCGGACCACACACAAGTGGAGTGTGCAGCCAATTTACCTCCCAGGCTGGTGGTTAACCGCAAGCTAATAGACGAACGGCTGGGTGGTCGCCGTTCGTATAGTCGAACGCGTGGCGGCGGCGGCCATTTTGTTTAGCCGAACGCGGTCAGCGGTGTTTTGCCGTCTAGTTCATGGAACTAAAATCGGATACACGACGGCACGAACACCACTGAACTTTTACCTTCTCCGGAACTTCTACGCGACAATACGAACGCCACATTAACATTGCCTATGGTGAAGCCTAAATCTGTGGAACTAATTTGGGCAGGAAAGCCATGCTTGCGGTCGGTCAAATGTGACTTCCATCTATCTCCCGAACAATTGAACCGATTCACATGATTTTTTTAATATGTTGTTTCCATAATTATGCCTGTTCAGAAAATATAAGTTTATGGGAATTGGATGTTTAATTTTACTGTTATGAAAAATTTGTAGAAAGTGTATTTTTTTCGCTTGGAGATAATTGAGTTGATACAGTAATTAACTCAATTATCTCCCAAGCAGAGGGGAGGAATTTACAGTAATGAATGAGAGTGTTTAACTGTGTGACTGTAAACTATTGGTTGTTGAGCATGTGTTTTCGGTGCCCAACAAGGTCCACATGGGTGGTAACCTTGTGGGAAAATCTGGATAAAAGAAACAACAAAGCCTCAGTTCATTCTTATCTGCTTAACCCTCAATACGTAGCCTCGTCTCGTTATTGTAGGGAACTGCTATATTCACACTGGGGATTGCTATACTTTGTATACTCACCTGAGCTCTAATCACTTAACTCATTTAAGAGCTGTTCCTGATACGCTCTCCTGGAGGAGAGGTCTTTCCCACATGGTCCTGGAGGACAGAAGTGGATCCAGGGTGGAAGGAAGACGGCGAGACTCCAGTTAAGCTATGGCGGTTGTGGAGTCTGCGGTGGTTGTGCTGTCCAGTGCGGTGCTTATGGTCCTCGGCGTCAGCATCCGTCAACGGAGGTGCCCAGTCAGTGCCAGGTGATCCATTACAAATGTTATACATGGTATACCAGAATAAAATCAACAAGAAGAGCCAGAGTATGTAATCCTTAAAGTTGCCCTTTGACTGTAATACCCCACCCCAACCTACAAACACACACAAAAATTCCTGAGTATTATATGCATAATTTTAAGTTGAAGATAGGGTCGCTTGTCTTCGTAGATTGATAATTTTAAAGGGCCCTCTATCCCCTGTGAACTGTGCAATGTCTCACTCCCAGACCCTGATGACGTAAAATCAGCTGATTTCTTCAACTGTCAGAATTCACAGGCCCTTCAAGGCAGGATTTACTCCTGGTTTGGTTTCTTGTAAAATCTCAAAGAACGATTCACTCCAAATTTACATTTTAATCCCATTCAACATATGCACTTTGTGTAAAACATGGGCAATTAAAATGATGAACTCCTGGATTGATTGTCAATCTCAAATTTCTAAAAACAAATATAATCCTAATAGGTTTAATCCAAGAGACTGAGAACTGAACAGTCAAACTGACACCTAAATTGTAAAATAAGAGACATTCATAACAGATATTTTGTAAGCCATTGACAGTTTCTGTTGAATATAGAGTCTGACAGAGTCATTTAAATGATGCCTGAAAGGTTAATAATACGTCTCATATCAGCAAAGAATTATATACATTATACTATTGTGATAAACAAGCTGTAGCAAAACAAATACCTCTGCCAGTTACCGTCAGTATTTTTATGGATTCCAAACAAGACCTCATGGGTTCTGCTATTTGAGCTAAAATTACAGATGAACAATTCATTCATCAACTTTGCCAAAGCACATTATTTCCCACATTTGCTTGATGTACGTTGGAACAGATTTTTGGAATGCATCCTAACACTGGTGTTTTTTTAAGTGAATAAAAAAGGAAACTGATGGCAGGCAAATATCATTTAAGTTCAGAGGTAAATGTATATTTATTTGGACCAAATGTTGTACGATTATAAGACAAATGCTTAACATTGAAATACTCTCGGTGCTGATGTGTACTGTGGTCATTGCTGCCGCCCAGGAGTGATGGGAGTGAGCGCAGGATTTTTCTTTTTGTATTTGTATTCACTTTTTGTATCACACAGCTTTGTTACAATGCTGCCGCCCATCCCATGTGTTCCCTATTAAGGGTTAACAAGTATATAGGGGTGTATATAAAAATACCCCTCTCTGTCTCATTAGAGATATCTTTGCCAGAAGCTCAAGGAAGCAAGGTGAAAGGTCAGTGCAGGACCCGCTTAGGGGGGTCTGCCTTGACGTTGGCAGGCGGGCATTCCTTCCAATGGCCATTGGAGTAACTAAATGACCTCCATTTGTTTAAATATACATAGGGATTTGGGAGAGAGTGCAGGTAACTTTTTCTTTTGTTTATACTCTTAGTGCTTGTTGAAAATGATATATTAAGGAGTCTACCTACATGCCCTGAAATAGAACACTAGAAAACATAAAAGGGCTCTCCAGACACACTACGTTCAACGTCCAAACTTGCTTGCATTTAATAGGATTTGGCATTATATTCCTGGTGCATTTTTTCCCCTCAATCAAACCTTTTTGGTTTTTCTGAAAAAGAAAATAAGTTTGCAGGATTCTGCATTGTAACCCCGCCCCTTAGCTACTCTTCCTCTTTTGACAATGCTACTTCCTTGTTAGATCTACTCTGAGTGCTTACTCTGCTCACATGACTCTGCCCCACAACAATCACTGTTCTCTTATAATGTACATTTTCCCTAAACATGGCTTTGATATGCTACATAGATAAGGACAGGGCAGAGATGGGCTGTGGAGTCAGATAAGCAGCTGAGCTCACATTGATCTTTCAATAGCCGAGCTGCACTGCTAACCTTCCGATCAGGAAGATGTTTAGTGAAACAAATGTGTTTGGGTTCTCTAGGTGCCTAGTGTGTTCCTTTTATTGGAGGAATATTTATTACCAAATACTAGATGTACTGCATCTTTAAATTACCGATATAGCTCACATTGTGTATCTTTTCCTGGTTATTTTTCTTAGAAAGAAGTTCAGTAAAGGGGGGTGATTTACATACTGTAATGCATTTTATATACTAAAAGTAGAATTTAAAGTGTAGAGGAGCCAAATTGAAATCACAGTTTATTATATTATTAATAATTTTAATATTATTGGAAATACCTTTCCAGTTTGGCTGTTTTAACCTCAAAGAGTTACTCCAGTCACCATGACCACTTCTGCTTTTATAAGTGTTCATGGTGGTAGGAGTCTGTAAGTGCTGCATTCTTTCTTGAAAAGTTGCACAAACAGAGATTATCTGCATTTGAATTCCAGGGGCTAGTTACACCACTGGCACATGTGACTTTGACCGCTCGGAACTCTAATAATTCTGTCAATTATGTGCAAAAATTATGTCTGTTGTCAGCACGCACGGTACACTGTCAATGGACGTAATTCACCTCTCCTTTGCAGGCAGAGTTTGCAAGGACAAACCACCTTCCTTAAATGAAGCCATCCTGCCTCTCTGCACAATCAGTAACTTTATTTTTTATTTTCCCTGCCTCCTTCCCTTCCTTCCCACTCCCTACCTCCTCTTACCAGCTTATAGCATGCACATGCTCTCTGAGCCTGTTAAACCGTTGAATTAAAGGATTCTCTACGAGAAGCATTTGATTGGAACTCACGTTGAGAGGCGTGGAAAGCAACGCCAAAGCTTTGCTCATTGCAAATTGTATTGTAATTTTAGAATTAAGGGGGACCTAAAGAATAATGCCCAATAGAGCATTATTTGTTACAAATCGGTATACACAAAAAAGAGTTGTAGTAACCGGTTAGATTTGAAATTCACTTTGAATTAATTTTGAATTCTGACATTATTAAATTAACCTGTGTAGTTAATCGATAAGTGCACAAAGAAAGGATCAAGTATTTAATTCATAAATATGCACGTAATAACAGATGAGCTATCAACTCCAGTACCCCAAAAAATATCTGCTTATTTACCCGTTCAACCTGTACAGCCATGGATAAGGAAAAAACTATAGAATTTATTGTGTAAGTATTTTTTCCTTGTTGATAACTAGATTCAGGAAAATTATATGTTTCAATTGGCAAATGTTGCAATGTGAACGCAAATTTGTTTCCCTCCCTATATGAATTAGCTATTTTTTGCTTATAAACAAACTGAAGCTGGTGGCTGAAGCTGATTTAGACATGCAATGTAACCAAAGATTCCTTTCAAAACTTGTAAATAGCACCTTCCCATTCCTATTTAGTAACCACCGCAACGACATTATAAAAGGGAAAGTGTGTACTCATCCCAGGATAGGACAAAAAATTCCATTAAAGGACTTCTTTACTAGTCAGACTCACTTTGTTGTGTACCTTTTACAATGCCCTTGTGGTTTGGGGTATGTGGCTTAAAATATTCACACATTAAAAGTCAGTTTCCCAGCATAATACCTCCATTAGGATTCCAGGATCAGATAAACCCATAGTTTGCCACTGTAGGGAAAGGAGACCACAAAGTCTTGCAACTTGGATACCAATTGTTAGACCCTCTCTAAATAAGGGCTAAAAATCCTGCCAAAAATGTAGTCAAACAGACTTGATCCCATGAGTGGCATTAATATATCTAGATACACCATTTGTTTTTGTCTGCCATTGACTATTACAGTACAGGATTTTTGTAACCTTGTATATATTGTTTGTACGTTTTTGTGATTTTTCAGTTAGCTGATATGCTTTCACACCTCTTATATGTTTGGTGTCAGTTCTACCCATTATGGCCTTGATTTAATATCGGCATCAATTTAATAACCTTTCCAGCTGATTCAATACTGTTGGAAAAATTTCCACATGATTTATCTGCAAAAATTCCCATAGACTTTAATGGCGACTTCTATAGATAAATCACTTGGAAACTTTTCTAGCAGTATTAAATCATTTTGGAATGCTTATTAAATCAAGGTCACTGGTCTCGATTTAATATTGTTGCATACGCTTTACAAATGATTTCATATTTTTGGATTAATTTTTAAAATGATTCAATGTCATTTTTAGATTTTTTTAATATTTTGATATTTTTTGATCTGTTGATATATTCTTTTATATTTTTTTATATTATGTTGAAATATGAATTTTAAAAGTTTTGTTCCAATGCATTTACCTAAGGTATATTTAATTCCCTAGAGTGACTCTCAATGAAAACAAACTATCCACAAAACATTCCAATATAGTATCTGGTTACTATCTGTTTTATTGTATCTGAAGTGATTTTGTCACTATTGTATGGTATCATTTACTACTTACTACAAGATAAGCTTTTATGCTCCATGCCTTGCAGCTCAACACATCCTTAATTTGTGTATGTCCAACTCAAAGAATATTAATAAAAATAAGTTTTAAACAGTCATCAGTTGCTCAGACCATGCACACGTGCACACCAATGTTCTGTGGACATTTATCTTACTTTGTGTGGCGGAACCAGCCCCGCCACTTGTGCCTGGAGAGGACTGCTTGCCAGCCTCTTGCCCTGCGACTATGGCCCTGGGATGTATTGCCCTAGGAACTGATTTGGGCATGTTGTATTGTATTATGCTGCTACTGGCCCTTTAAGAACCATCTGAGGACATACTGTGGAGTTACTGGGTGGCCACCATTTCATGTATCAGAGGCACATGGTGAGAACAATGGATGAAGCACATGGTGAGAACAATGGATGGCGGCCATTTTAACTCACAGACACTGTTGTGACTTTTCTACACGGTGCCATCTCGCCGGTATTTGGTGCACAAAGACATTGTGCAGTAGTTTTAAACTATACAACAGGGGACACATTATACAGTAATTATTTTTCATATAGCCTGTATATGTTCTGTGGAATCTGCATTAAACTGTATCTTCCAAACTACTGAACGGATCTGGGTGAATGTTGGATATGCGGTTCACCCAGATCCCCAGGTTCAGAGGATATACTTTTTTTTTTTTTATAATTTGTATTTTATTGAAGTTTTCAGTGGGTGGGGTACAGAAGGGAAGAAGGGAAATAAGGGGGGACATACATCCATTACATGATCCAAAACAACAGATATATCCAGTATGAGTGCAAAAATTAAACGTATGCATAGTTAAACAGTTCTTACACGAATGACAACATCTACATAACATGAGTGGTTATATACATGCCAAAGAGGGCGACAGTGATATCGAGGTGATTAGAGGATTTTGTGGCTAGGTGTGTTATCGGGGGTCAGTACAGTTTACAGAAGCAGTACACATTCAGGGAGAAAAGAGTGGTAGCGACCGCACAAGAAATTTTTGTGCTTGCAGCCACCCATCACTCTTGGTCTGTGTGGTGAGGATGTTGAATAATCCTCTACCAACGCTGTGTTAATATTGATGATATATGCTTCCTTAGTAATTGTTGATGGTCATTAATAACTTTCTTTGGTAACGCTTGGTTTGGTGATACCGTCTCGTATTATTATTATTATTATTGCAATTTATATAGCGCCAACAGATTCCGTAGCGCTTTACAATATTATGAGAAGGGATTTAACTATAGATAGGACAATTACAAATAAACTTACAGGAACAATAGGTTGAAGAGGACCCTGCTCGATCGAGCTTACATTCTATAGGATCTCACTGTGTCAGTGATTCAGGTATATCTATTATTATTTCCATTATTATTTATTGACCAATATAGGGGGTGTCTAGGCCGATTGTACGGTGGCCTGATCTTTTGGTTAATCTAATCACTATCCTTGTATCAGTTCCTTATGTACAAGCAGTCAATATACTTTTATGTGTCGTGATCAGATATCATGCGTCTAATGGTATAGAGTGGTAGCGTGGACGCTATTAGTTTACTTGTTTGGTCGAGGAGGGGATGTGTTCCGCAGCCCCGTCTCTATTTCCATTTCTATCCATCTCTGCCAATTCAATTTTGATATATGGGACTGTTTGGGTGTGTTAGCAGACATTACGTCGTATCTGAGAAATTGCCTAGTTTTGTGCCATATCAATATGGGAGGTGGGCAGCTGGGTTGCTTCCAATGGCACGCAATTACGTTCCTTGTAGCTAGTATTGTTAATAGTAGGACGTGGATGTCCGTTCGGGACAGAGCGTCTGGGGGTAATAGAAAGATAGCTAGTTGAGGCGTAATTGGGGGTATTACAATTCCTAGTTTGTCCCATATACGCTGTGTTTCATCCCATAGCGGTTTGATATTTGGGCATTCCCACCATATGTGGGTCATTGTTCCCCTATCTTTGTCGCATCTCCAACAGGCAGGTGATGATTGGGGGAATATTTTGTGGATTTTGTCCGGTGTGTAATACCACCTATAAATGAGCTTTCTATGAGCTTCAACGTGGGAATAGCAGGTTGTCACACCTTTCAGGGCTTGGATTGAGGTCAACCATTGGCTGTCTGTGGGGCATTGGGTGCATTCTTCCCTCCATTGAGATCGATATTTGTATTCTGGGGAGGGCATTTGATTTAGTATTAGTAATAAAGAGTAGCATATCGTGAGGGTTTTGCTCCTAACTGGCGTTTCATGACAGCGATGGTATAGGAGTATGCGTTGGTTGTCTGATGAGTTGTGTTCGGTTTGAGTGAATGCTACCTTGTCGGCAATTAAACTTTTCAATTGTAAGTAGGGGAAAATGAATGATGAGGGTGTCAGGATCGGGACAGGGATCCAACACGCAGGGTACAAAGAGTGGAAAGGTACGTATACCGGGCCTTAGAATGGCCGGACTAACGTACCGAGAGTAATAGAGAATAGTCAGAGACAAGCCGAGGTCGAGGGAACGAGAAGACAGATAAGCGAGAGACAAGCCGGGTCAAGGGATAACAGAGAAGCAGGGTAGTACAACAAGCCGAGTCAAAACCAAATAGAGCAAACTAGAATACCAGAGCACTGAGTGACTAGACAAGCTAGAACCACGACAGGGCAATGAGCTGAAGAGAGAAGCAAGCTTAAATACCCTGGCTCCGGATGGTAAGCACGCCTCTGACAAGTGCCGATTGGATATCGGACACTTGAGTGACAGGTCGCTCGTGATAGCGTCATGACGTCACGTATTGAGCGTCCTGCTAGAAAAGGATGTGGATTCCTCGCGGCCGGTGTTTAAGTGGGTGGATGAACCGCGAGGAACGGAGGAAACAGCTCGCCTGGATGGATAAACCACCAAGTCTCTACCTCCCTTAGAGGTAGAGGCCTCAGGTACCCTGACAGTACCCCCCCTCTCAGATACGCCCACCGGGCGGAAGGAACCGGGGCGAGATGGGAAGCGGAGGTGAAATGCTCTGCGAAGGCGAGAAGCATGAACGTCCTCCTGAGGTACCCAACTCCTCTCCTCAGGACCATATCCCCTCCAGTTGACCAGATATTGCAATTTTCCCCTTGAAATTCTGGAATCAACGATGGAGCTTACCTCGTACTCCTCCCGACCCTCCACCTGAACAGGACGAGGCGAGGAGACCTTAGAGGAGAATTTGTTGCAAATAAGGGGTTTCAACAAGGAGACATGAAAAGAGTTAGGAATGCGTAAGGCAGGTGGCAGAGCAAGGCGATACGCAACCGGATTGATACGAGTGAGAACCCTGTAAGGGCCTATGTAGCGAGGAGCAAATTTCATAGATGGAACTTTTAGTCGAATATTCTTAGTACTTAACCATACCCTATCCCCAGGAACAAAAACAGGAGCCGCTCTTCTATGCTTGTCAGCGTGTTTCTTGAACAACGAGGAACTATGTAACAGAATTTGCCGAGTCTGATCCCATAATTTCTTCAGGTTGGCGACATGATCATCAACCGACGGTATCCCCTGAGAAGAGGAAACCGAAGGAAAAATCGAAGGATGAAAGCCATAGTTCATGAAGAAAGGGCTAGAGCGAGTTGAATCGCAAACAAGGTTATTGTGTGCGAACTCCGCCCAAGGAATCAGGCCGACCCAATCGTCCTGGTGTTCGGAAACAAAGCAACGCAGATACTGTTCGATCTTCTGATTGGTACGTTCAGCAGCTCCGTTAGACTGAGGGTGATAGGCCGAGGAGAAGTTCAATTTGATGCCCATTTGAGAACAAAAGGATCTCCAGAAACGTGAGACAAATTGAGAGCCTCTATCAGAAACAATCTCCGAAGGAATCCCATGTAGGCGAAAAACCTCTCTTGCAAAAATCTCCGCCAATTCAGGAGAAGTCGGAAGTTTAGGTAATGGCACGAAATGGGCCATCTTAGTAAATCTATCCACTACCGTGAGAATAACAGTCTGTCTCTTGGAAGCAGGCAAATCAACGATAAAGTCTATGGACAAACAGGACCAAGGTTTCTCAGGAATGTCCAAGGGGTGTAACAGGCCACATGGAGATGTATGAGGTAGTTTAGTCTTGGCACACGTTTCACAAGCTGCGACGAACTCCTCAATATCTTTTCGAAGTGAAGGCCACCAGAAATCCTTGGATATCAAAGAGTACGTCTTGCGAATACCAGGATGACCAGCTATTTTACTTTCGTGAAAACACTGTAAGAGCTCCAGTTGAAGTTCAGGAGGAACAAAGTTTCTTCCCTCAGGAGTGTTTCCGGGAGCTAGATGTTGTGACTTCAAGATCTGGTCAAGTAGCGGAGAATGAATTTTGAGACTGGTATTAGCAATAATATTGCATTTGGGTACAATGGAGGACATAAGTGGTTCAACTGAAGCAGAGGGCTCATATTGGCGAGATAGCGCATCGGCTTTAGAATTCTTTGACCCAGGTCTGTAAGTCAGAACGTAATTGAAATGGGTAAGAAACAACGACCAACGAGCCTGCCTGGAGGACAACCGCTTAGCCTCTCCGATATAAGACAAATTTTTGTGGTCAGTTAGAATGGTAACAGGATGTAATGTACCTTCCAATAAATGTCTCCACTCTTTCAAAGCCTTGATAACCGCTAGTAATTCTCTGTCACCAATGTCATATCTGCTTTCAGTACCGGTCAATTTTTTAGAGAAAAATCCACATGGATGTAATGGTTTATCAACCCCCAACCTTTGAGATAGGACAGCACCTAAACCAGTCTCTGATGCGTCTACCTCAAGTAGAAAAGGCAGAGAAGTGTCGGGGTGAACTAAAATTGGAGCGGAAGCGAAAAGCTCCTTGAGAGTTTTGAACGCAAGGAGAGCTTCAGTAGTCCAGTTCTTAGTATCAGCCCCCTGTTTGGTCATATTAGTGATAGGTGCGATAATGGAAGAATAGCCCTTAATAAAGCGCCTGTAATAATTAGAAAAACCAATAAATCTCTGTATGGCTTTAAGACCTTTGGGTAAAGGCCACTCTAGAATGGATTGGAGCTTATCCGGATCCATCTTAAATCCCTCCCCAGAGATCACATAGCCGAGAAAGGTTACCTGGGTTTGATCAAAGCTACATTTCTCCAACTTGCAGTACAAGCCATGCTGGAGAAGCTTGTGCAAAACCCTCCTGACTTGCTTGTGATGAGTCTCAATCTCACTAGAATGAATGAGTATATCATCTAGGTATACAATGACGCAATCTTGCTGAAATTCCCTAAGAACCTCATTTATCAGATCCTGGAAAACAGCTGGCGCATTGCATAACCCAAAAGGCATAACAGTATATTCATAGTGACCATATCGAGTATTGAATGCCGTCATCCACTCATGTCCCTGCTGGATTCTCACCAAGTTATATGCCCCTCTGAGGTCTAACTTGGTGAAAATTGTAGAGCCCTTCAAACGATCGAAGAGTTCGGTGATCAAGGGAATCGGGTAGGCATTTTTAATGGTTATCTTATTCAAGCCTCGATAATCAATACAAGGTCTCAAAGAACCATCTTTCTTTTTAACAAAAAAAAATCCAGCCCCGGCAGGGGAGGAGGACCTCCTGATGAATCCCTTGTCTAAATTCTCGTGAATATACTCCTCTAGAACTGAGTTCTCTTTTGTAGATAATGGGTATACATGACCTCTGGGAGGCATGGTACCAGGGAGTAGGTTAATTTTGCAATCAAAGGACCTGTGTGGGGGTAAGGTATCGGCTTTCTTTTTGTCAAATACTGCCTTTAAATCTAGATACTGAGGCGGAATTTGTGTCTCTGTAGGATTGTCAGAGGTATTCGATGTATTAGTTAATCCGAGAGGTAAGACCTTCCGCAAGCATTTTTCTTGACAATTCTCTCCCCACGAAACTATCTCCCCTGACTCCCAATTAATAATAGGGTTGTGTCTCCTCAACCAGGAGTACCCCAGGACTATGGGAATAGACGGAGAAGAAATGAGCATTAAGGATATATCCTCTTTATGTAGGATGCCAACAGTTAAGTTAATCGGTATGGTCTCATGGAAAATAACAGGCTCAAGTAACGGTCTACCATCGATGGCCTCAACAGCCAGTGGTGTCTCTTTTAACTGGGATGGGATAGCATGCTTGGCAACAAAACTCTGATCTATAAAGCTCTCAGCAGCTCCAGAATCGATTAGTGCCATAGTCTTTACTACTCCCTTCTCCCACCTCAAAGAAACGGGTAACAGAAGCCTGAACTCTTTGTAATTGTGAATAGAGGACAAAGTAGAAACACCCAAGGCCTGTCCTCTAGAGAAACTTAGGTGCGAGCGTTTCCCGAACGATTAGGACAATTTAGGCGTAAATGTCCTCTGACTCCACAATACATACATAAACCCTCCCTTCTTCTGTACTGTCTCTCTCTCTCTGTGAGATGAGTACTGCCTATCTGCATAGGTTCAGAAATACGTAAGTCCTCGAACTCAGAATTTTGAAAGGTAGGCGCTAGTTTAAAGGAGGGTCTACGGGTCCTATCTCGAGTGTTCTGCCTCTCTCTTATGCGTTCATCAATACGAGATATAAAAGAAATTAAATCCTCCAAATTCTCAGGGAGTTCTCTAGTAGCGACTTCGTCAAGAATTACATCTGATAACCCATTCAGAAACACATCTATATAAGCCTGTTCGTTCCACTTAACTTCTGCCGCCAAGGACCTGAACTCTAGTGCATAGTCCACAAGTGTTCGATTGTCCTGTCTAAGGCGCAACAGTAATCTAGCTGCATTGACCTTTCTACCAGGAGGGTCAAAAGTTCTTCTAAACGCAGCTACAAAGGCATTATAATTATAGACTAGTGGATTATCATTCTCCCATAAAGGATTGGCCCATCTCAGAGCTTTCTCAATGAGTAAAGTAATAACAAATCCAACCTTCGCTCTATCTGTAGGATAAGAGCGGGGTTGTAATTCGAAATGGATGCTAATCTGGTTCAGAAAACCACGGCACTTCTCCGGTGACCCGCCATAACGTACTGGTGGGGTAATACGGGAAGAAGCACCTACAGTGGCTACCTCTAGACCTGAGACTGCAGGAGAAATAGAAGGAGTACGTGTCTCCTCAGGTGGGTTACTAGCACGAGACAAAAGTGCCTGTAGTGCTAGAGCCATCTGATCCATCCTATGCTCCATGGCGTCAAACCTGGGATCAGAAGAACCAAGCTGACTGTTTGTACCTGCAGGATCCATTGGCCCTGTCGTAATGTCAGGATCGGGACAGGGATCCAACACGCAGGGTACAAAGAGTGGAAAGGTACGTATACCGGGCCTTAGAATGGCCGGACTAACGTACCGAGAGTAATAGAGAATAGTCAGAGACAAGCCGAGGTCGAGGGAACGAGAAGACAGATAAGCGAGAGACAAGCCGGGTCAAGGGATAACAGAGAAGCAGGGTAGTACAACAAGCCGAGTCAAAACCAAATAGAGCAAACTAGAATACCAGAGCACTGTCAGGATCGGGACAGGGATCCAACACGCAGAGTACAAAGAGTGGAAAGGTACGTATACCGGGCCTTAGAATGGCCGGACTAACGTACCGAGAGTAAAGAATAGTCAGAGGCAAGCCGAGGTCGAGGGAACGAGAAGACAGATAAGCGAGAGACAAGCCGGGTCAAGGGATAACAGAGAAACAGGGTAGTACAACGAGCCGAGTCAAAACCAATGGAGCAAACTAGAATACCAGAGCACTGAGTGACTAGACAAGCTAGAACCACGACAGGGCAATGAGCTGAAGTAAGGAGTAAGCTTAAATACCCTGGCTCTGGATGGAAATCACGCCTCTGACAAGTACCGATTGGATATCGGACACTTGAGTGACAGATTGCTCGTGCTAGCGTCATGACGTCACGTATTGAGCGTCCTGCTAGAAAAGGACGTGGATTCCTCGCGGCCGGTGTTTAAGTGACTGGATGAACCGCGAGGAACGGAGGAAACAGCTCGCCTGGACGGATACACCACCAAGTCTCTACCTCCCTTAGAGGTAGAGGCCTCAGGTACCCTGACAGTACCCCCCCTCTCAGATACGCCCACCGGGCGGAATGAACCGGGGCGAGATGGGAAGCGAAGGTGAAATGCTCTGCGAAGGCGAGAAGCATGGACGTCCTCCTGAGGTACCCAACTCCTCTCCTCAGGACCATATCCCTTCCAGTTGACCAGATATTGCAATTTTCCCCTTGAAATTCTGGAGTCAATGATGGAGTTGACCTCGTACTCCTCCCGACCCTCCACCTGAACAGGACGAGGCGAGGAGACCTTAGAGGAGAATTTGTTGCAAATGAGGGGTTTCAACAAGGAGACATGAAAAGAGTTAGGAATGCGTAAGGCAGGTGGCAGAGCAAGGCGATACGCAACCGGATTGATACGAGTGAGAACCCTGTAAGGGCCTATGTAACGAGGAGCAAATTTCATGGACGGAACTTTTAGGCGAATATTCTTAGTACTCAACCATACCCTATCCCCAGGAACAAAAACAGGAGCCGCTCTTCTATGTTTGTCAGCGTGTTTCTTGAACAGCGAGGAACTATGTAATAGAATTTGTCGAGTCTGGTCCCATAATTTCTTCAGGTTGGCGACATGATCATCAACCGACGGTATCCCCTGAGAAGAGGAAACCGAAGGAAAAATCGAAGGATGAAAGCCATAGTTCATGAAGAAAGGGCTAGAGCGAGTTGAATCGCAAACAAGGTTATTGTGTGCGAACTCCGCCCAAGGAATCAGACCGACCCAATCGTCCTGGTGTTCGGAAACAAAGCAACGCAGATACTGTTCGATCTTTTGATTAGTACGTTCAGCAGCTCCGTTAGACTGAGGGTGATAGGCAGAGGAAAAGTTCAATTTGATGCCCATTTGAGAACAAAAGGATCTCCAGAAACGTGAGACAAATTGAGAACCTCTATCAGAAACAATCTCTGAAGGGATCCCATGTAGACGAAAAACTTCTCTCGCAAAAATCTCCGCCAATTCAGGAGAAGTCGGAAGTTTGGGTAGAGGCACGAAATGGGCCATCTTGGTAAATCTATCCACCACCGTGAGGATAACAGTCTGTCTTTTGGAAGCAGGCAAATCAACGATAAAGTCAATGGACAAACAGGACCAAGGTTTCTCAGGAATGTCCAAGGGGTGTAACAGGCCACATGGGGATGCATGAGATAGTTTAGTCTTGGCACAAGTCTCACAAGCTGCAACGAACTCCTCAATATCCTTACGAAGTGAAGGCCACCAGAAATCCTTGGATATCAGAGAGTACGTCTTGCGAATACCAGGATGACCAGCTATTTTACTTTCATGAAAACATTGTAAGAGCTCCAGTTGAAGTTCAGGGGGAACAAAGTTTCTTCCCTCAGGAGTGTTTCCGGGAGCTAGATGTTGTGATTTCAAGATCTGGTCAAGTAGCGGGGAATGAATTTTGAGACTGGTATTAGCAATAATATTGCATTTGGGTACAATGGAAGACAAAAGTGGTTCAACTGAAGCAGAGGGTTCATATTGGCGAGATAGCGCATCGGCTTTAGAATTCTTTGACCCAGGTCTGTAAGTCAGAACGTAATTGAAATGGGTAAGAAACAACGACCAACGAGCCTGCCTGGAGGACAGACGCTTGGCCTCTCCGATATAGGACAAGTTTTTGTGGTCTGTCAGGATGGTAACAGGATGTAATGTACCTTCCAATAAATGTCTCCATTCTTTCAAAGCCTTGATAACCGCTAGTAATTCTCTGTCACCAATGTCATACCTGCTTTCAGTACCGGTCAATTTTTTAGAGAAAAATCCACATGGATGTAATGGTTTATCAACACCCAACCTTTGAGATAGAACAGCACCTAAACCAGTCTCTGATGCGTCTACCTCGAGCAAAAATGGCAGAGAAGTGTCAGGGTGAACTAAAATTGGAGCGGAAGCGAAAAGCTCCTTGAGAGTCTTGAACGCAAGGAGAGCTTCAGTAGTCCAATTCTTAGTGTCAGCCCCCTGTTTGGTCATGTTAGTGATGGGTGCAATAATGGAAGAATAGCCCTTAATAAAGCGCCTATAATAATTGGAAAAACCAATAAATCTCTGTATGGCTTTAAGACCTGTGGGTAAAGGCCACTCTAGAATGGATTGGAGCTTATCCGGATCCATCTTAAATCCCTCCCCAGAGATCACATAGCCGAGAAAGGTTACCTGGGTTTGATCAAAGCTACATTTCTCCAACTTGCAGTACAAGCCATGCTGGAGAAGCTTGTGCAAAACCCTCCTGACTTGTTTGTGATGAATCTCAATGTCACTAGAATGAATGAGTATATCATCTAGGTATACAATGACGCACTCTTGCTGAAATTCCCTAAGAACCTCATTAATCAGATCTTGGAATACTGCTGGCGCATTGCATAACCCAAAAGGCATGACAGTATATTCATAGTGGCCATATCGAGTATTGAATGCCGTCATCCACTCATGTCCCTGCTGGATTCTCACCAAGTTATATGCCCCTCTGAGGTCTAACTTGGTGAAAATTGTAGAGCCCTTCAAACGATCGAAGAGTTCGGTGATCAAGGGAATCGGGTAGGCATTTTTAATGGTTATCTTATTCAAGCCTCGATAATCAATACAAGGTCTCAAAGAACCATCTTTCTTTTTAACAAAAAAAAATCCAGCCCCGGCAGGAGAGGAGGACCTCCTGATGAATCCCTTGTCTAAATTTTCGTGAATATATTCCTCTAGGACTGAGTTCTCCTTTATAGATAATGGGTATACATGACCTCTGGGAGGCATGGTACCAGGGAGTAGGTTAATTTTGCAATCAAAGGACCTGTGTGGGGGTAAGGTATCGGCTTTCTTTTTGTCAAATACTGCCTTTAAATCTAGATACTGAGACGGAATTTGTGTCTCTGTAGGATTGTCAGAGGTATTCGATGTATTAGTTAATCCAAGAGGTAAGACCTTCCGCAAGCATTTTTCTTGACAATTCTCTCCCCACGAAACTATCTCCCCTGATTCCCAATTAATAATAGGGTTGTGTCTCCTCAGCCAGGAGTACCCCAGAACTATGGGAATAGACGGAGAAGAAATGAGCATCAAGGATATATCCTCTTTATGCAGGATGCCAACAGTCAAGTTAATCGGTATGGTTTCATGAAAAATAACAGGCTCAAGTAACGGTCTACCATCGATGGCCTCAACAGCCAGAGGTGTCTCTTTTAACTGGGATGGAATAGCATGCTTGGCAGCAAAACCCTGATCTATAAAGCTCTCAGCAGCTCCAGAATCGATTAGTGCCATAGTCATAACTACTCCCTTCTCCCACTTTAAAGAAACGGGTAACACAAGCCTGAGCTCCTTGTAGTTGTGAATAGAGGACAAAGTAGAAACACCCAAGGCCTGTCCTCTAGAGGAACTTAGGTGCGAGCGTTTCCCGAACGATTGGGACAATTTAGGCGTAAATGACCCCTGACTCCACAATACATACATAAACCCTCCCTTCTCCTGTACTGTCTCTCCCTTTCAGTGAGATGAGTACTGCCTATCTGCATAGGTTCAGGAATACGTAAGTCTTCGAACTCAGAGATTTGAAAGGTAGGCGCTAGTTTAAAGGAGGGTCTACGGGTCCTATCTCGAGTGTTCTGCCTCTCTCTTAAGCGTTCATCAATACGAGATATAAAAGAAATTAAATCCTCCAAATTTTCAGGGAGTTCTCTAGTAGCGACCTCGTCAAGAATTACATCTGATAACCCATTCAGAAACACATCTATATAAGCCTGTTCGTTCCACTTAACTTCTGCCGCCAAGGATCTGAACTCTAGTGCATAATCCACAAGTGTTCGATTGTCCTGTTTAAGGCGCAACATTAATCTAGCTGCATTGACCTTTCTGCCAGGAGGGTCAAAAGTTCTTCTAAACGCAGCTACAAAGGCATTATAATTATAGACGAGTGGATTATCATTCTCCCATAAAGGATTGGCCCATCTCAAAGCTTTTTCAATGAGCAGAGTAATAATAAATCCAACCTTTGCTCTATCTGTAGGATAAGAGCGGGGTTGTAGTTCGAAATGGATGCTAATCTGGTTTAGAAAGCCACGACACTTCTCCGGTGACCCGCCATAACGTACTGGTGGGGTAATACGGGAAGAAGCACCTACAGTGGCTACCTCTAGACCTGAGACTGCAGGAGAGATAGAAGGAGTACGTGTCTCCTCAGGTGGATTACTAGCACGAGACAAAAGTGCCTGTAGTGCCAAAGCCATCTGATCCATCCTATGTTCCATGGCGTCAAACCTGGGATCCGAAGAACCAAGCTGACTGTTTGTACCTGCAGGATCCATTGGCCCTGTCGTAATGTCAGGATCGGGACAGGGATCCAACACGCAGAGTACAAAGAGTGGAAAGGTACGTATACCGGGCCTTAGAATGGCCGGACTAACGTACCGAGAGTAAAGAATAGTCAGAGGCAAGCCGAGGTCGAGGGAACGAGAAGACAGATAAGCGAGAGACAAGCCGGGTCAAGGGATAACAGAGAAACAGGGTAGTACAACGAGCCGAGTCAAAACCAATGGAGCAAACTAGAATACCAGAGCACTGAGTGACTAGACAAGCTAGAACCACGACAGGGCAATGAGCTGAAGTAAGGAGTAAGCTTAAATACCCTGGCTCTGGATGGAAATCACGCCTCTGACAAGTACCGATTGGATATCGGACACTTGAGTGACAGATTGCTCGTGCTAGCGTCATGACGTCACGTATTGAGCGTCCTGCTAGAAAAGGACGTGGATTCCTCGCGGCCGGTGTTTAAGTGACTGGATGAACCGCGAGGAACGGAGGAAACAGCTCGCCTGGACGGATACACCACCAAGTCTCTACCTCCCTTAGAGGTAGAGGCCTCAGGTACCCTGACAAGCACTGAGTGACTAGACAAGCTAGAACCACGACAGGGCAATGAGCTGAAGAGAGAAGCAAGCTTAAATACCCTGGCTCCGGATGGTAAGCACGCCTCTGACAAGTGCCGATTGGATATCGGACACTTGAGTGACAGGTCGCTCGTGATAGCGTCATGACGTCACGTATTGAGCGTCCTGCTAGAAAAGGATGTGGATTCCTCGCGGCCGGTGTTTAAGTGGGTGGATGAACCGCGAGGAACGGAGGAAACAGCTCGCCTGGATGGATAAACCACCAAGTCTCTACCTCCCTTAGAGGTAGAGGCCTCAGGTACCCTGACAGAGGGGAGATGATGTTTGGCTCTAAGTTCCGGGAAAGGTAATATAGATCCTTGTCTGCATAAATCTGCGATTCTAAAGATACCCAGATCCCTCCATTGACGGAGGGATAGCCATGGAGATATTGAATTCAGGGATGTAATAGGTGCCCAAGGGGAAAACTTAGTAGAGTCCCTACTGAAGCGATGAAGGTAGTCCCAGGTTTGTATGGTGTATTTAGTAAGAGGGAGTATAGTGGTGTGTTTATCTCTAAGATGTTTAGGAGTCCACATGAGTTCAATCGCTGAGCCCGTGGGGTGATATCTATTTTCCATGTCCACCCATTGTAATGTGTGTTTCGGGGCGTGAAGTTTCACTGCATTTTCTAGTAGAGCTGCTCTGTGGTACGTTGTTACATTGGGGAATCCCATTCCACCCATTTTGCTGGGGGATTGGAGAAGTGTCAGTGGTAACCTGGGTTTCTTTTTATCCCAGACGTAAGAAGTTAATATAGATTGGATTTGTTTAAGTAGTGTAGGTGAGAGGGGTAGTGGCAGCATTCGGAAGACGTATAATAATTTCGGTAATACCATCATTTTGACTGCATTGATCCGACCTAGCCAGGATATCATAATACCTTTCCATTTAAATAGGGTCTGTTTACACATTTGCGGTAAGCTTGAGAGATTACACGTATTTATTCCTCTAAGAGTGCCCGCGATTTTTACTCCTAGGTATGTGAGATATGATTGTCTCCAATCGAACGAGTATTTGTGTTTTAACGATGCAATTTCCGAAGAGGGGAGACGTATGGGCAGGGCTTGGGTTTTTGTTTGGTTAAGCTTGTAGTAGGAGATGCTGCTATACTCCTCCAGAGAGGTCAGAATATGCGTCAATGATATGTCTGGTTGTGTCATGGATATAAGAATGTCGTCTGCAAACATCGACAATTTGTATTCTGTGTTGTTGATGTTGACACCTGTTATATTTGTGTGGGTTCGGATTTTATACGCTAGTGGTTCCAGGGATAATACAAATAACAGAGGAGATAGAGGGCATCCTTGGCGGGTGCCATTCGTAATGTAGAAAGGGTTCGAGATGAAGCCCGCGTTAGAAACCCTCGCTGATGGTTTAGCGTAGAGTGCCATAATGCCCTTGATATAATCCCTTGGGAATCCAAATTTGACCAATACGCGAGTCATGCAGTCCCAGTTAAGTCTATCGAAGGCCTTCTCTGCGTCCAGCGCTAGGAGAAGACCTTCCATGTTGTGCGTGTCCATATGGGCGATAATATTCAATATTTTTCTCGTGTTATCAGACCCCTGTCTATGCTTGACAAAGCCTGATTGGTCATTGTGTATTATTCGTTGAAGGATGTGTTTAAGGCGGTCCGCAATTATTTTGGCATAAATTTTTGTGTCGCTGTTAAGCAAGGAGATGGGCATGAAATTCTGGCACATTGTCGCCGGTTTACCGGGTTTGGGGAGTGTAGAGATGGTCGCTTGGAGCATCTCCGGTGGCAACTCACCGCCAGAGAAGCAAAAGTTAATAAATGTGGTGAAATGAGGCGCTAGTGTATCAGCGAAAGTCTGGTAGTATAGGTTGGTGAAACCGTCCGGTCCAGGTGACTTATTGGCCGGCAGATTTTTAATTGTCTTTTTTAGTTCTTCCACCGAGAATGGTTTCGTGATTGTTTCTATTTCTGTCGGGGTTAGGGTTGGGAGGTGTATTGAGTTAAGGAAGATTGTAAAGCGAGCTATAGTATTGTGCAAATGTTTCTACTATGTCTTGTGGGTTCATGATTTTTGTTTTGTCTGGTCTTAGTAAATACGCTACCCTAGAATTTGTCATTCGCGATTTTAATTTAGATGCTAGGATTGCTCCTGCCTTATTTCCTTGAGCGAAAAATTTGTGTTTATATCTCTGTAAGATATAATTGGTTTTGTCTAGCTCAATTTCTTGGAGTTGGGTCTGTAAGCGTCTTAGTTTCTCATATAGATCGGGGGAGGGGTTCATTTTGTTAGTGTGCGTCAGAGTCTTTATCTGTTGAATAAGATCAGCAAATGTTTTTTGCCTCTGCTTGTTAGCGTGGCTAGATCATTTTATGAACAAGCCTCTTAGGACAGCTTTATGTGCTTGCCATAATATCGGGATGGAGGTATCCTCCGTAGTGTTAGTCTGGAAATATATTTCCAGTTCTGCGTTGATTTGTGCGATAATTGTAGGGTCTTTCAGTAAGGAGTTGTTCAGTCGCCACGAACCTCTCCCTGTATTGGGATATTGTGTTGATATGGTGAGCAGGATTGGGGCATGGTCGGACCATGTTATAAGACCAATTTTTGTGTCTTGGATGCGGGGAATGAGCGACGAGTGTACGAGAAACCTATCTATCCTTGAATAGGAGTTATGGGCCTGTGAATGGAATGAGTAATCCTTTTCTGAGGGATGGAGTATCCTCCAGATATCCACATAACCTGAGTCGTGAATCTGTTGTTTGATGGCACACGTAGAAACAGTGCGCTTAGTGAGAGTTTTGCGGGATACGCATAAGGTTGAGGAGGAATCCAAAACATTGTCTACAAGAAAATTTGTGTCTCCTCCTATTATTAGGGTTCCAAATTTATGGGTGTCCGCCATTGTTAGTATTTTATCAAGATATACCGTTTGGTTGTCATGTGGGCCATAGAAGTTAATGAGTGTGTATGGGTCATTGTTAACCCGGCATTGGATGAGGAGAAACCTGCCGTCTTTGTCTCCTATCTTTTTGTGTAGTGAAAAAGTGACGTCTTTGCTAAATAGAATCGAGACTCCCCTCTTCTTTTTTATGTAACCTGAATGGAAGCCTATAGGGTACTGTTTTGAGGAGAATTTGGGCATTTTGGAGCGTAGTAGGTGGGTCTCTTGAAAGAAGGCTATAGAGGCTTTCGATTTTCGAGCCTCTTCAAGGGCCAGTCTCCTCTTATGCGGAGAGTTTAAGCCCTTAACATTTAGTGATAGAATAGTTAAGGCCATAAGAATGTAGTATGGGTGTATAACTTATTGCTGCGCATTGTGGATAAAGCAAGCAATTTTTTATATGGATCAGTTTGCGCTCATAATATGGTGTCTGTCCTATTAGGCATATTGGTAGGTGCCAAGTGTGTCTTATGGATCTTTGATTTTGCGACTGCATTTGTCGTGCGACATAAATTTTTGTTGGATGGGTGTCCATATTCATGGGGGTATGAACCATGCGTTTTCTTGGATCATTTGGTGTGTATGTGGGAGAAGTTTGGGGAGTGAGTGGGGAAGGGGTAGGGGAGAAAAAGGTAAGAAGAACTATATACATTAGGTTGGTCGGATAGATGTCGTCCGGCCAGAGGTAAGGGTCAAGTTTCTTAAGCCCCATGGAGCTTAGATGAGGGGAGGGTGAGGTTACATATAGTGTAACTAACCATGAAGCTAGTGTATTGTCCTTGGCTGTTTTAGCAGGAATCATAACATATAACTCGATTCACACAGAAATACATTAGTTCAAGCCAGTGGTCTAACTATATACAATTAACAGCATCTCGCTATGTCATACCTCCTAATACAGTTGCTACAGAACATATTTCCGGTTCTTGAAAGGCAATGTACAAGATAATAAACAACATATTACAAAGAGCATTACGTGAGTTAAATATGCCCTATGATCAACCAATGTTCTAGCTGTGTCATTTCTGGGGTTTGTCGATTAAATCTTAAACGATTAAATCTTAAACGTAATTTTCGTCTCGTACAGACAGATATATTATTATTTATTTATTTATTTATTTTTTACTTTTTAATCTTTTTTTTTTTTTTTTTAATCCTTTTTTTTTTTTTTTATCCAGGCCAGTGGTCTAACTAGATACTCTCAATATCGTCTTGGTGCGCTATGTGTTCCAATAACCTTTTAGTGTATTTACACATATGGAAATGTAACGCTGTAGGCAGTGGTTAACATATCACACCAGTTATTACGTCCGGTATATAGTGTATTAGCCGATTATAGGTTGCGAGTGTAGGCGTTAGAGTTGTCAAGTATGTCGGAATCGCCTGGCCCGTCTCGTGCTTGCAGACATTCATTTAGTAATCTACGTTTAACTATTTAACCCCGTTTTGTTGTGCCAGAAAAACATCATCAATCCTGTATGTGCCCACATATTAAGTGAAAATGCACAAGGTAGCAGGGAACACATTATAAGGGGCATTACATTAGTTAGGTAGCCCGGAAAATTAACTATAACCATAAAGAAATTGTATTACCATCGGGTATATCATATAAATCTGAATCCTAAAACACATTTCATGCACAGGTGCAGTCATCGAATCCGGTGCTCTAATTATACATATTGATCATTATCGCAGTACGCTAGGTATTCACTAACCACATAACACATTTACCCACAACGAGTGGTATTGCAACATAAACATTATGACACTAAGCAAGTGCGATATGCTCACGTATCTATACGGCATGGGTTGAGGAGTGCCACCTCATAATTATTTATGGTTGGGCCCCGTAGACCAATCTTTGATGATTTTCGTAGGCGATTTCTCCGAAGTTCGGGTCAAAGTTGACGTGTCTTGGGAGGTAACTGGTATATCCCAGTCCTTAAGCATTCTGCTCCCGTCCACGACTGAGCGGATCTGGTGTTCTAATCCATTCTTCTTCAATATGATGCGTGTAGGATATCCCCATTTGTAAGGGATTTCAGCTTCTCGAAGAGCCTTAGTGATCCGTGATAATTCTTTGCGTTTCGCGAGAGTCACTGCCGATAGATCTACAAATAGCTTGACGCGTTGAAACTCTGGAGGGATGCTGTTAGGGTTTCTCGCTGTTCTCATTACCATTTCTTTCGAAGTATAGTAATGTAGTCGAGTGATGACATCCCTGGGTGCAGTATCAGGCAGGAATTTAGGCCTCGGCAGGCGATGTATGCGGTCCAGTCTGAGGTCTTCTGTAGTGAGATTTGGGCACAGGGCCTTAAAAAGTCCCCCAGCATAATCCCACAGCTCCGACGGCTTGATCTCTTCCGATACCCCTCTTATGCGAATATTATTTCGCCTGTCCCGATCTTCTTGATCCGCCAGTTTAGATTCCAGATAAGAGATACAGGTTTCTACGTTATCACAGGCCGCAGCCAGATTATTATGAGCGCTTATGATTTCTTCTGTTTTTTCTTCTAACAGGTTTGCTCGCTCATTGATTTCTCTGATGTCTGAGCGGACATCATGTGCCAATTTGGCGAACTCTGCCTGTAATGACTGTTGGAGGTTCTGGAGTGCAGTGCATGTTCCGAGGCAGGGGCGGTAGACCTCACAGATATGGAGGTGCTGTCAATCTTATCAGAGTATGCTGTCGGCGAGGTCTGCCCGCTGGCGCCATCTTGTATTCTTTTGCGCGGCGGAGTGAGAGAGGAAACCTGGGTTTGTGCTGGGCGCACCTTCGTTTTTTTGGGGGCCTTTTGTGACATACTTGTGCAGGGTCGCTGGCAGGTAAGATATCTTGTATTTCACGGTAGTTTTCGCTTTTCTAATTGCGGTATTTCGTTCACCCTCGCAGGAGCCGACAGTTCACGCGTCCATCCTCGCGCGCTGCCGAGTCACGCGCTCCAGAGGATATACTTTTTATGGGGTTATTGCATGTTTTGGGGTTCCTGTGATATGTTTTATACAACTGTACTTCTCTGTCTGTGATAATTATATTGTGTTCAGTAATCATATCACAGGCAGAGGGGAGGATTTTGTGTGGGAGTGTCTGTGTGTATTGTACGGATTCATTGGTTGTATTTAAAAACCCTGTGGGTATGTGCCAGTACAGTCAGTTCTGCTTGACCTCAAAACGAAGTGTCGTCTCGTTATTGGGGGAATTGGATTGTATGCTGATTGCCAGGAGTGTAAGCTGATTGTATGCTTTTCCTGTTCAGCTGTTTACAGCATTCATATGCTTGAGAGCATTCGTATGCTTCATCGGTTCGGTGGTTGTGGTGTCTGCTGCAGTGCTTGGAGTCCTCAGGAAGCGCTAGGAGCATCCATCAACGGAGGTACCCAGTCAGGGTGCCAGGTGATCCGTTACAGTTTGCAGAAAAAATGCACGTAACTTTACCTTCAGTTCCCCTTGTATAAGCATTCTGGTATATTTTGCTAAAAATTAAAACCTAGTAGTTACTTAACAGAGCTGTGAAACAGAAACTGGGAGGTGAGACAGGATTCCAAAATGGTGTATAGCCCCAGAACCTAATCTAGGGTTATATAATAACACCGTATTCTAACAAATATACCTGATATTGAAGTCAGAAAGGTTTCCGACACATACCACTGTCAGCCTATTCACATGTCCCTGCATATCAGATACTACCAGCATTGCTTGTGTGTCAGAACAAAACAAAGACATTTACAGCAGCAGTGAAAAGCTGTACTGAGCAGAGTCACTCTCTGAGTTAAAGTGCAAATGTCATGAAATAAATGAAATTTGTAGGGTATATGTTTTAAATAATTGTTTTAATGTTTTTATTATACATTTTTTTAATACTATTTTTAGGGCATCTATACATAGCGTTATCATATTTACTATGTTTTCAGAGAGACATATTCAGGGACATACATATTGATGGGCAGTACATAGAAAGGGTTGCCCTATAGTATGTAGAATTCAGAAGAAGCTGTATATAAGATTAAGTAATAAAGCAATGAAAAATCCCTCAGAATTATGCATACTGAATTATACACACTGCAAGACAACCCTTTTCATGCGTTTTCATAAATATGACATAACTATGTGTCCCTGAAAACATGGTGCATATGGTAACCCCTTCTACACATTGTTAATGATATTACAATCTCATATTCAATATTTATTACAATTTAATTTGTCCAAATACGTTCATCCAAAAAAAAAAAAAAATAGTTTGACATAATTTTGGTATAGTGCAGGCTTTTGTAGTCGTCCATGCAGTCATTTTGGGGAAAATGATTCAGATGAATCAAATGGTAAAATATTTGGCCAATCAGTATACTGCAAAATACATACAGAATACAAATAGCAATAGCATTAATAATACTGATATTATCAGTAAATATTTATTAAATATATAATATAGATTTTTTCTTTTTACTGCTTCTATTTTTTCTCTCTCTCTGGTCAACATTTAGTGGCTGTCCACTAGACATCAATCATCTTTTCTTTTCTTTTTTCACCACAGAGGGAACTGCAAATAATAAAATAAAATGCACATTTTGTGATTCGTCAGTATAGTGTTTTAGTGCTCAGGACTTTATGGACAAACCTTTATGCTCTCTAACACATTGAACACATTGCAATTTTTTGCAACTGAATGCACAAGCCTAATATTTATCAACATGTTAATGACTGCCGATGAGTTGATAATAATTTTGATGTGGTCACTATTCCATCACTAGTATCAGTTTAGTAAAAATGAAACTAATAGCTTACGTTAAATAGTTAAATTTCAGCAATCCCAACCGTGTCAAAGAAGACCAATACCTTGATGGACCTTAAAAAAACGTCATGGTTTCAACACCTCTAATTATTATAATAGGTATTTTCTAATATATAGCCAAGATCCAAAATATATCTAAGTGTTTTGTTAATCATTTACAATAATTAATGGACAAATAAGCACTGACATTAAAACATAATTAGCAATATGGATGACATAATACATTTACAAATATGCAATACCTGAAATGCCTGTTTAGATGTACCCTAAAGGAACACTTTAGTCACCAAAACAACTTTAACTTAACCCCTTAAGGACAAATTACGGAATTTTTCTGTCATGATCCCCTTATATTTCTGAAGTTGTGTCCTTAAGGGGTTAATGAAGCAGTTTTGGTGTGTAGATCATGTCTCTGCATTCTCACTGCTCAATTCTCTGCCACTTTGTTTATGCAGCCCTAGTCACACTTCCCTGCATGTAATTTGCACAGCTTTCCTAAACACTTCCTGTAAAGGGAGATCTAATGTTTATACTTTCTTAATTGCATAGTCTGTTTAATATAGGATTTCACATCTCCTGCACTGTTTCTAGCTTGCCAGACCTTGCAGGAGCCTGTGTGATTAAAGTTCAATTTACAGAGCAGGTGATAAACACTTCTAAAGCATGTTAACATCTGATTAAAAATGAAACCATTGCTTTATTTCATGCAGACTGCGTGAGTCACAGCCAGGGGAAGTGTGGCTAGAGCTGCATGGACAGAAAAAAAAAGTAATTTAAGTTTTTAAGTTCAGCACTGAGACTTTAAAGGCGTGATTCATACACAAAACTGCCTCATTGAAGGATCCTATAGTGCCAGGAAAACAAAGCTGTTTTCCTGAAACTATAGGGTTAATAGGTCCCCCCTCCCTCACGCCCCCCTCCCGCACATTGCTATTGTTTATAAAACATGCTAGGTCAATGGCATATTTGTCACATATTGGCAGTATCAATGTAATTGGCTGTCTTAAATGTGAGATGTAATCAGAAACCCTTAAAGGCCAAAAATGTAAAAAAACATCATGTATTTAATAAAAGGTTATACTTTGTTATTGGTAGTCTTGCTTTCTTTTTCATGCAGTATTTTTGAAGATTTATTTATATCAGCAAGTTGATTTGCCACTTTTTTTTATCTTACAATGTTATTTTTTTCCCTTACACCAAATGAAAGCTAGTTCTGTGCAGACAAGTCCTGAAAGAACAAAACAGGGCAGTTCAAGGTCCCACCCCCCAAATTGCTATTGTTTAATCCCCTTAGAGAGGTTAGGTCACCAATCCCATAGCTACCCTATTTAACATAGATCAACCCTAACTACCCCCTATAATCCTACAAATAGTAAGAGGGGCCATTAAAACGAATACCTATAATATATATATATATATATATATATTGGCCCCCAAAAGAACATAATCATGCAACGCAACTCTTGAAGAAAAAAAAGAAAGAAAACAAAATCACCAAAAATTCGAAGCCACAATGTAAAAACAAATAAATCATCCCTACCTTTAGTATACGACAGCAGCCTTTAGCCATTTACTCGTACCTTGGATCAGACAGTGTTTGAAAACCAAGTTGGTGTCTATGGTATGTTTTGTGCTTCATTCTCTGCACAGAAACAGGGAAATAAATAAAGACTACGTGTCCGTTTCCACCTAGACTGCTGTTAGAGTTCTCTGAATGTAAAAATTTAATTTTAAAGAATTGTGGTCTCATTACGTGACTGCCAAAGTTTGAACATTATTATTATTTTATTATTTATATAGCGCCAGCAAATTCCGTAGCACTGTACAATGGGTGAACTAACAGATATGTAATTGTAACCAGACAAATGGACGCACATAAACAGAGGGGTGGAGAGCCCTGCTCAATGAGCTTACATTCTAGAGGGAGTGGGGTATAGTGACACTAAGGGTATAAGTAGGGGTAATGAAATAGGTTTCTAGAAAAGTATTCACTGAGAACTTATTTTGCACAGTTGCAGGAGAGGAGTCATATATGGGGGGGGGGGGGGGGGGGATGAATACCTGCTAATAGTTTAAATGATATGCTGCTTTCCTGAAGAAATGTGTTTTCAAATATGTTTTGAAGTATTGAGAAAGGAAAATGAGCCTTGCTGTAGCATTAATTGTAGATTTGTCACCGCAACATCCAGACAGCTAGACATGGTCACCCCAGAAGTGCCCAACAGGGGATATGAACCTGGATCCTTCTGTGTCCTGGGCCTGCTGTCCTGCCTCTGAACCACATTTCAGTTCTTGTTCTTGGTCCACCTGAAGCATATCACTAATTAGCCAAGTATAAAACACTAGACAAGACAAATGAAGGTTGCGCCAAACCTGTCTGTAGTCCAGCTAATATGAGCAAAGTCCAAAGTATAGTAATATCAAAACAAACTCTTTAGTGGAGCCTGATGAACCTTCTAGTTTCCATATTTATAGTATTGGTTTGTTTTAGCGCGGTTCCCTTTGTTTTGTATATTCCCAAGTATAAAACACTGCCTCTCTCTGAGGGCAGTGTCAGTTCATTGACTCTGGTTTTTGTTTTTGTGTATCTTGATCCAGTGTTCTCCAGATGGCTCCTGACCTTGGCTTATCTCCTCTTTTACTCTGAGCTCTGGCCTCCTCTTACTTCGGCTTTTCACGACTACTCTTCTGCTTGTCCTTGGCAATACTGCGACTTGGAGCTATATTTCTGCACAGTCCCTGTGCACAGACTCACAGCCCAGGTGGCTTCTTACCTGGTCACCTTGGTCTGTGTTTATTTGCAAGGGTAAGCGTATTACTCTGCACGTTGGACTCCACATCAAGTAAGATCCTGACAAGATTGCAGCGGTGCAATCTGGGAACACGTAAGACCACTGAGATGTGAGTGCAGTAGTCAAGGCAAGTAAGAACAACGGCATGGACCAGCACCTTATCTGCATCTGGTGTTAAATAGTTCAAGCTATGTTTTTGAGATGGAAGCGGCAGGATTTGGTGGTCGACTGGACATGAGGGGTGAAGGAGAGGTCGGAGTCAAAGAGAACACCTAGGCAGTGAGCCTGCAAGGTCGAGGTGATGGTGGCGCCGTTTACTTTGAGGGAGGAAAGACCAGAAGTTCTGTTTTGGACAGATTGAGTTTAAGGAAGTGAGCAGCCATCCAGTTGGAAATTGCGGAGAGGGAGTCAGAGACACAAGTCAAGATGGGCAGAGAGAGATCAGGAGAGGACAGGTAGATTTGGGTGTCATCTGCATATAAATCTTAATGGAAACCCGAAGGAGATGATGAGTTTACCAAGGGAGGCAGTATAGATGGAGAACAGTAGGGGACCAAGGACAGAACCTTGGGAACGCCAACAGAGAGGGGTTGGGGAGAAGAGGCAGAGCCAGAGAAAGAAACATTGAAAAAGCGCGGGGAGAGGTAGGAGGAGCACCAGGAGAGAGCAGTATCTCGTAGACCGAGATTATGGAGAATGAGAAGAAGCTGTTGACGATCAACAGTGTCAATTGCAGTAAAACGATCAAGGAGAATTAGAATTGGTCACAGCTGTTTCAACAGAGTGACGAGTGCGGAATCCAGACTGAAACGGGTGAAGCAGAGAGTTGGACTCGAGGAAGTCTGTCAATCTCGCATACACAACTCTCTCAAGGATCTTGGAGGCAAATGTCAGTAGCGATATAGGGCGATAGTTAGATGGGGAGTTAGGGTCAAGGTTGGGCTTCTTAAAAATTGGGGTTACATTTGCATGTATGAAGGGCGATGGAAATATGCCAACGGAGAGAGAGATTGAGAATTTTAGTGAGAGGTAGAGAAAGAGAAGAAGACAGAGTACAGATGAGAAGTGAGGGAATTGGATCTAGGGATCAAGTGGTGGGGCGGGAGAACTGGAGCAGAGCAGGAACCTCTTCCGCTGTAGCGGGTGCGAATGAATATAGAATAGCAGAGGGAGTGATGTTAGGGGAAGTATTGTAAGGGGAAGAAGAAAAATGAGAGATCTCTTTCCTGATTGTAGGGATCTTGTCAGTGAAGTGAGTTGCAAAGTCTGAGGCGCTTAAGTTAGTAGGTGGAAGATGAACAATAGGGTGAATAAGAGAGTTAAATGTGTGAAATAGTAGTTTGGGTTCGCAGGAGAGTGTGGTTATGAGGGTATTGAAGTAATTTACTTTTGCAGAGGAAAGAGCCATGCTGTATGAGCGCAGCATAAATTTATAGTGGAGAAAGTCAGACGCACAGTGAGACTTTCAACACTGATGAATCCATTCCCTGACTGTTAGGGTACGCATGCTCCCCCTGTTCAGTAGTATATGCCTCCCGAACGTCGTTCTCACTAGCTGTTTGGGAAGTTGGATGGGCAGCGATACCAGTTTCCCCGGTGTTCGCAGGGTCGCGTATCCGAAAACAGTTCCACACTGTCGACGACCATGTACCGCTGCCTGCGTTTGGGAGACAAAATGGCCGTCAATTGTTTGAACACGTGCATTCAGTTATATGAACAGCAACCAATAAGCAATTTGTGGTTAACAACCAGGGGTGGTCGGCAAATAAAAGGTGCAAACAAGGGGCCAGACAGAGAGGGAGTTCGGTAAACGAACAGGGCCATACGGACAGCCGAACAAAAGGGAATAAAAGTATATTTGAGTTCTCCATTCCGCTACAATATTAATAATGAGGAAACATTAAGTACAATAATGTTGTCATCTGGTATTGATGGAATGTTTCAACTATGAAGTTGACAATAAGGTAGACAGTGTCTATGGTATTATAATTACTGGGCTCCTATTTCAAATACTCCTCCGTGCCTTGTGCTTGGCACACTGTAGGAAAGCACCTACCAAGTTTATAAACTATTGAACTATTTCATTCTAAACCTCAGCTTGGAAAATCTTCAAAAGTCCCCTGGAAATGAAGGGAAATGAAAAGTCACCTTCACTGAAACAATGTGACTTTGTCTTGAAAGCAGGTTCTGCTACTTGACTATTTGCCCAGGTTGATCGTGTAACTATTGCATTGTTCAATAAATGTTTCTAGCATGCTGAATTATGATATTCAGTTGCTTATAACACTACATGCCAATAGCCAGTTTGGAAAAAAAAATTAGGATTCCAAAGTTCATTGTCAAACTCTACAAATCTGCCAAATGTCATGTTTTTGCAGATGTAGTGAGCAGAGCAAATAGAAATAATGATTAAGGAACACTTCAAGCCCCACAACCATTACAGCCCACTGTAATGATTATGGTAAATGGTTGCCCTGATGCTCTTTCCATAAGTATTCACACCAGTGACGGCGTTCCGTAATTGTAGAGGAGCTCCAATATCTAGCCTAGGTATCTCTGCTGTATGATCCATGTAGCTGAAGTAGCAGTAAAATATTCAAGACAAAATCCCACAGTAACTAGACGACACATAGCTCTGGGAGTACAACTGAATTGAGGTTTATTTTGTCACACATGGTTTCTTAGGCACAGACCTCTACATGGGACCTCCAACACAATACAACAGGGGTTTCAATCCCCAGATTCTGATGGGAGATTGAGGAGGGACAAAAGCAGCTAGTTAAAACTGGTCTGGCAGTGTCCCTGAGATAACACTCTGCTAGAACAGGAAAAGTAAGGGGGATGGGGAGAGGCACAGTCAAGCCAGGGGCGGACTGACACCTCACAGGGCCCTCGGGCAGTGGGTGATCAAGGGCCCGTCCTCCTGGTTTTCTGGCCCCCTTCTTTCTGCCGCTTTTACACATATATTATGTGTAGGCTGCCCAGCACACAGAATGGCTGCGTGAGAGCCACACATACCTGAGGTGGAAGCAGAGGTGGGTACTGGGGGCAGAGATGGGCACAGGGGGGCTGATGTGGGTACTGGGGGGCTGAGGTGGGAGCATAGGTGGGTACTGAGCTGGGTACAGGGGGGCTGAGGTGGGTACAGGGGGCTGAGGTGGGAACAGAGGTGGGTAAAGGCGGGCTGAGGTGGTTACAGGGGGGCTGAGGTGGGAGCACAGGTGGGTACTGGGCACTGAGGTGGGTACAGTGGTGGGTACTGGGGGTTGAGGTGGGTACATGGGGGCTGAGGTGGGAGCAGAGGGGGCTGAGGTGGGTACAGGGGGGCTGATGTGGGTACTGGGGGCTGAGGTGGGAGCAGAGGGGGGCTGAGGTGGGAGAAGAGGGGGGCTGAGGTGGGAGAAGAGGTGGGTACTGGGGGCTGAGGTGGGAGAAGAGGTGGGTACTGGGGGCTGAGGTGGGTACTGGGGGCTGAGGTGGGTACTGGGGGCTGAGGTGGTTACAGGGGGGCTGAGGTGGGAGCACAGGTGGGTACAGGGGGGCTGAGGTGGGAGCAGAGGTGGGTACAGGGGGGCTAAGGTGGGAGCAGAGGTGGGTACTGGGGGCTGATGTGGGAGCAGAGGTGGGTACAGGGGGGCTGAGGTAGGTACAGGGGTCTGAGGTGGGTACAGGGGGGCTAAGTTGGGAGCAGAGGTGGGTACAGGGGGGCTAAGGTGGGAGCAGAGGTGGGTACTGGGGGCTGATGTGGGAGCAGAGGTGGGTACAGGGGGGCTGAGGTAGGTACAGGGGTCTGAGGTGGGTACAGGGGGGCTAAGTTGGGAGCAGAGGTGGGTACAGGGGGGCTGAGGTGGGTTCTGAGCTGAATTAAAATTATAAGAAGCTTACCTGTGCTGTATGCCAGGCTGCTGCAGCTCCATATCTTCCAGCTGCTCTTCAGGCAGGGCAGGAAGTGATGTCACTGACTGGCCCCGCCTCTTCCTCCTCACACAGCACCGCACGCTGGAGACCTGGCAGCAAGAACTGAATACTCACTGCCAGGTCTCCCTGAGAGAGAGGAAACAGGTGAGGGAGGAAGGGGGTTAACTACAGAGTGATATTCTGCAGGGGTCCTGCAGCATATCACTGGAATAACTGAGAAATCGTGTTGTTCTGGCTGAGGAGATCTCTGATCTCCTCAGCCAGAGCATGGCTGTGCTGCCGGGCCCCTGACTGCCTCGGGCCCTCGGTCCATGACCGATCTGCCCGACCTGTCAGTCCGCCCCTGAGTCAAGCAATACATTCAGAATAGAAAATATACAAATAAGTGGTGGCATTCCGTCACAACACCATTTAACCATAAAAGCTAGAATGGACAGACTAGTCTGGCCTGGTAGAGTGGAAAAAATGGGATAGTTGACAGAAATTTTTCTGTGGGGTTTGACCTCGTAGAATAATAGGCTTTAACACAGACGTTCTCTACTAGTAAAAATAAGCCGCCATAATGGCTTAGAAAATAAATGTTTGAAAATAGGAATGTGAAGTCCTACACGTACTAGGAGCAGGGACGTGTCTATCGCGAGGCAACAAGGCATCTGCCTTGGGCGGCACTTTGCAGGGGGCTGCAAAAAAAGCTGCCCCCAAATGCCCAGACAGATCCCTTGTTTGCCACGTGTCCTGGTGAGCTCAAGAGCTGGCTGGCTGGCCACTTTTGAGCCCCCCGAGGCGGGCAGCGAGGGAGCATACTCACCTGAGCTCTTCCTGCTCAGCTCCCTCCGTGCTGCTTAATGAAGCCGTAATATGATGTCAGACCGGCTCCCAGCATAACTAAGCGGCGCGCGAGGGAGCTGAGCAAGAAGATTAAAGCTCCCTCGCCACCTACTCAGCCTGTCCGCCCCCGGCCTGCCTGACCAGCAGCCCCACTGGACTGCAGGTAAGCAGTCCACTCCAGCTCCCCCAGGAAGGCTGGGTGGATTTCAAATAAAATTAAAATTAAATAATAAAAATAATAATAGTTAATAATAATTAAAATAATAATTTGTGAGTGTTGGGGGAAATGTGTGTGTGTCTGTAAGTGAATGTGTGTGTGTGTGTGTGTCTGTAAGTGTGTGTGTGTGTCTGTGAGTGGATGTGTGTGTGTGTCGGTCAGTGAGTGTGTATGTGTCGGTCAGTGAGTGTGTATGTGTCGGTCAGTGCGTGCGTCTGTCAGTGAGTGCGTGCGTCTGTCAGTGTGTGTGGCCATCTGTCAGTGTGTGTCCAAGTAATAGAGTGTGTTTATGTCATTGTTTGTCAGTGTATATGAGAGTGTGTGTCTGTCAATGAGTGTATGCGTCTGTCAGTGAGTGTGCGTCTGTCAATGAGTGTATGCATCTGTCAGTCAAAGTGCGGCCTTGACAGGAAGGGGTAGGGAAAATTTAAATTGGGGGGGTAGAAGATTAAATATCCTTTGCGTGCGTTCCACTTAGTTAACCCGATCTGCGTTCCACTGGGATTCGGTATCTGAACGCTTGTGCGACAACTGCCGAAAAGCCTTACGCGTTTCTTGACTTGGCAGGGTCACTTCATCAGAGGCTGGTTTTCTTTCTGAGTCTGATCATTTAGCATTTATAGCACTCAAAATATGCAAAATATGCAATATATAGATAATTGGGAAAATACGGAATAAACATAATGGATTTAAATAAATCTCACACAATTGAAGCAATGTTAAAACAGTCATCCACATTACGTGAAGTCATTGAAGTTGCCCATATAGCAGACATACATATAGAGATATATAAAAATACATAAAATTGAACACCAAATCTTAAATATAAGTAAACACAATATATTTTATAATATATATCTATATATGAAAAAATATAAAAATGAAAAGTATGAGAAGTATGGAAAATGAAGAAATCACTCAGTATCGTGAAAAATACAATGGAATAAATTGAACAGGAATACTAGTCCTTGTAACCAGTGGGAACTAAGTAATAGGTTTAGTAGCAAAGCCCAAAATTAGCAAAAAGGCTGAAATCATGGTGCCTCGAAGATCAATATCTCTGAAATATATAAGCGGGGAACTATATAGATAAAATAAAATAAAAATTGAAATTAAAAATAAAATAAAAATAGAAATAATAATATTTAAAAAAATAAATAAATAATATAACGTGGTCATTCTAATAGGGTATTTAAAATAAAAGTGAATGCGATGGTAAAATTAAAGGATCACTATAGGGTCAAGAACACAAACATGTATTCCTGACCCTATTGTGTTAACACCACCATCTAGCCCCCTGGGCCCCTCATGCCTCCATAAATATAGTAAAAATCTTACTGTATTCAAGCCTGTTAGACTCAGCATGCTGTTAGACTCAGAAAAACAAGCAGTCTGCTGACATGTGGTAGCCTGATCCAATCACAGTGCTTCCCCATAGGATTGGCCGAGACTGACAAAGAGGCAGGTCAGGGGCAGAGTCAGCATGATTCAAACACAGCCCTGGCCAATCAGCATCTCCTCATAGAGATGAATAGAATTTTATGAATCTCTATGAGGAAAGTTCAGTGTCTGCATGCAGAGGGAGGAGATACTGAATCACAGGATGCTGTGCACAGTGCTGCCCTGTGCTCTGCTGACAGCAGATCTGAGTGGATGGAGGCATATTATGCCTCCATCAACTCCGAAGTCCCTCTGGTTCACTCTGAGTGACTGCAACGGGAGGTGTTCCTAGCTTTCAATGTAAACACTGTATTTTCTCAGAAAATACAATGTTTACATGAGAAAGGCTGCAGGGAGCTATAGTTCTCACCTGAACAACCTTATTAAGCTGAAGTTGTTCAGGTGACTATAGTGTCACTTTAAGTGAAATATAAAATATGAGAGGTGGAACAACAAAGGATTTCCCAATGATATCATGTGTAGTGGCAATGTTTATGGATAAAATATGTTTTTGTAAGTAATTAGCTAATACGTAGCTCTTGATGTATGCAAGCATCCTATGATGCTACTAGGGAATACATCTGGCGATCTATGGGGTACATAAGGTGGTCTGTATAGTGAAGAGATATCTGAACATATATAGAAAATGAAATTGAATATATAGGTTCTTAGATAGATCCTATAGTTTAGCAGTGAAACAGATATATATGGGTACAAAACAGTGAAATAGGACTAAGCAAACACAGCTAAATCGATCCCATGATGGACTATCCGTGATAGGATAAGAATGGGCATATTTGGAATCAATGTGGAATCCAAAGGGGTTGAAGCTACCTTCATAGAATACATGCAAAGACCAGTGAGGCATGCTAAACTTGTGTAGATACTATCCCAGTCTAAAAACAAGGTATATATTAGAACAAGGTGTACATCAGTATAATAGAGAAAACCGGTGAATTTAAGACCAATAAAGTAAGCATACCAACTAATTAATAGGGAATTTTGGAGAGGGGGAAATTTAGAGAAAGAATCAGACAAAGTGGAGGCGAAATTGATTTTTCATTTAGACACGCTAGAACCCAAAGGTCTTAACATTGATTTCTAATTAAATGCCTTCCTATAAATCTAGAGTTTCCCTACTATATCCAACCGAAGGACAAAGGTAGCTCAGATCTGTCCAGATATTCCCTATTAATTAGTTGGTATGCTTACTTTATTGGTCTTAAATTCACCGGTTTTCTCTTTTATAGTAAAAACAAAGAGAACGTTACCTGCGCTCTGGCCTAAATCCCCATGTGCATAGAGCCAGAGCGCAGGCCAGAGCGCAGGTAACGTTCTCTTTGTTTTTACTATGTATTTAAAGCTGTTGGATACTAAGCTACTGCTGCTGTAAGCGCGGTGCTTTACCTTTGTGTTTGTATTTCTCTTTTATACTGATGTGACTTCCAATCCATTTTATTCTATTTTATTTTATTTTTCTGTATATTTGTTCTTATCTAGTTAAGTCTCCTATCCAACACTTTTGGATGTACATGAGTTTGCATCTGTTGGGCCAAACCACTTAGATTAGATACGGTAGCATGAATGTCCATGATATCCTCCTCTGTTGCTCTCACAACGGTTGTTAATGGTATGGACATCTGCTTTGAACAATTGCTAGATCTGTTGCAAGTAATTTATGTATGTCATTCAAGAGGACCTTTAGGCCTTGTTTTCTTGTGGTAGCCAAACCGTTGAACGTTTCAGAAGATTGTTGCTGTCCCATCTGAGATTTGGGCAGTTCGCTGAGCTCCTGTCTCTCAGGCAAGTGCACCACAGAAACCATCTTGGGCTGCATAGACCTTTTGGAGCATGTCTCCTAAGACTATGCTTTCGACCAGGTTACCAGTTTTTGTGATCGGAGCCCTATAGCCGGAGTGTGGACTGTCGTTCTATGCTGTTTTTGGGTGGTTGCACCTGGCCCTAAATCCACCAAGAAGCCACCAGGGGGTGTCTACAGGCCTGTCAGCATCGGCATGAAGTAGGACTGAAGTTTTAGCCTCAGCTTAAGCTGCTATGAATTATAAAGAAAAGGCTTCTATCGATGCAACAAGATTTCCAGTGGAAGAGATACAGGTTTTTGAAGCTGGATGGGTATTAGTGCTGATGATATTTGGCGATATAAGAAAATATTCAAAAAACTGATCAGTCTCACATGCAAGCTCTGCCACCCATTTTTAGGGGGCTATACACCTATATTACAATAAATGTTGGTGCACAAGTGTTTTATTTTACATTTAAATATATCTGAAAGCCTCCAATTCAGACTAATAAATCCACCTGCAGTCAACTTCACTTTCTGTTCTCTATATTAATTCTAAAAAAAATATAATTCAGGCAGCAAAAACAATGAAAGGTACTTTCAAACATATGCAAAAAAAGGTATTATTGTCCCAACTCTATTAATTGCTGAAATAGAAATAAAATATAATAGCAAGAAGTGACACTGAATCAATCTCACTACTCTTCATGCAATAAAATATAATGGTATGTCTATTCAGCAAGAATTCTCAAATTTCAAAGTCTAGTTCTACTCCGGAAACAAATGTCCACTCATCATTGTTAATACCTATCTCTTTCGAAATGGACTTGGCAACTATACGAAATGATCAACAATTTGTAAAAACAATCATCATGAATGATTACGAAATAGTAATAGATGTTTGTGTCCAATATATAGAACCCATGTGTTTAGCTTATGCTGTTTAACTTATGCTTGGCACTGTCATGCTGTTACGGTCATTGATAGTGTTGAAAGACTGTCAGCAGGATATTCAAGGAATACACAATGTTCTGTGGGTACATTTAGCAGATGTTCCTTAAAGACATTATTGAAGTTCCCGTAACACTTCCACCGGGAAATGAAATGGAAAAAACAATCATGAGTAGGTTAAAGCTGCGTTGGCGTTCCGAGATGAAACCACACCATTATATTTGTCTGTGATAGTAATTGGTTTCTCATTTAATATTATAATGGAAAAAATACCAGGGATTCACATGCATCAGTCATACTAAGACAGTTCTGTAGTGTCTCTGTCATATACCATGGCAGCATGCTATTGTAATCTGAAATTATTTAAAGGCATTATCTGAGCGTCATAACAGCAATAGTCTCACTGGACGTTTATGGTGCAAAGGGCCTTCAGTTACACTCAGTCTGGTATTATTTTTGATCAAGGTTCTCCAGCATTTATTTGTAGATGCATTTTTTTTTTTTAATTTCTTTTCTTTTTATTGTATAAAAGTTTTAACAATTGCATGTGAGGTACCCCAAAGGCAATCCTCCAGCACATTGAAACAGCCAGACACAAAGATATATGTTAAAACACGACAGATTAAACAAGCAAAAAACAAAAAAACAAAAAAAAAAACACACCATGACTATTGAAGGCATACATATGCTGGCAATATATTGTAATATAGACACTATGTAGAATTAAACACCGAAGGTTTCCACAGAGAAAGCGCAGTGTTTCCATTGAAAACCATCATACACATATGTATATTGCAATCGCGCTACATTTATCCACTGCCAACCGCTATCTGATGGAATTCGCACCAAGAATTTCCATGGTATAGCTGTTATATTGATAAACATAAAAAAAAAAAAAAAACAATAATTTATACTACAAATAAATTACATTCTCTGAGACTCGATATGGGGGAAGCACAATCCGTTATCATATATTCTGTTTATTTGTCCAGGGTGACCATAGTTTGGCCACATCTCTTGTACCAAAAAAGGGGTTTGAATGTTTGAAATGTAGATGCATTTTTAAAAAATAGAAAAACATGCTAGTATTTCTATATTAAAATTAAAACATTTATGACAGTTTTGGTTTATTACCTAAAAAAAAAGTATATACCATATTCCCTTTAAGATATTGTGTAGGTAATGGTGACATGAAAAATAACTACACTGGAACCTGGAGCTTTGTCGTAGGTCCAGGGTGGGTAGGAGATGGCAAGACCCCAACCAAGCTGTGGCGGTTCGTGGGGTTTGCAGTGGTTATGGTGCTTCAGCGCAGTTCTTATGGTACTCATCAGTGATAGGAAGTAGCGATTGACGGAGGTACCCGGTCGGGTGCAGTCAGTCTGTCACATTGGTGGCAGCGGTGTGATGGTGTCCTAGTGTGAGGAGAAGCATCCTGGAGACACTGGTAACGTGTTGATCATAGTGAGTGCAACGCGTGCCTTCATGCAGCGCCCCTGGAAGCAGAGGTGTCCATTGACTCGGAGCAGCAAGTATGGCATACTCCTACTCTTGCAAAGATTTGCTGGCCGAGGTGAGGCAGCGAGTGGCCTGGTATGGCCCTGATGTGTCCATGGATACCTTCCATGCAATCTTGAACAAGGTAACCTTTGAAAGACAAGCAAAAAGGGACCAAGAGTTCCTGCTGGCTAAAGCGAGGAAAAGAAGTCTCAAACGAAAGGAGGTTAGCTTCTCTTCAGAGGCAGACAGAGGTACCCGAATTAGGGGACCTCATAGACTGGTCCTGTGAGGAACCCCAACAGGCAGGTGGAGATGGGATCGAAGTCTCTCTACCGGCCCTACAGGGATGCTGGGCAGCCGGCCCAGATCCCCAGCTCCAGCCAGAGCTACCGGGAGAGGAGGCAGGTGGTCCTTATTCCCAAGTCCTGGTGGACCTCATAGACTGGCACTGGGAGGAACCTCAAATAGCAGGTGGAGATGGGACCGAGGTCTCTCTACCGGCCCAGCCAGCCGAGATCCCCAGCGGCAGCTGGAGTTACAGAGAGAGGAGACAACCAATCTCTCTCCACAGCGGCAGTGCATCCTACCGGGAGTGTAGACAACCGGTCTCTCTCCCCAGCGCAGTGCATCTCACAGGTAGAGGAGACAACCGGTCTCTCTCCCCAGCGGCAGTGCATCTCACAGGGAGAGGAGACAACCGGTCTCTCTCCCCAGCGGCAGTGCATCTCACAGGGAGAGGAGACAACCGGTCTCTCCCCCCAGCAGCAGTGCATCTCACAGGGAGAGGAGACAACCTGTCTCTCTCCCCAGCGGCAGTGCATCTTACAGGGAGAGGAGACAACCGGTGTTTGTACATTTGAATGTGAGCATGTTGTTGTATAGAGTATGTGTGTGCATGTAGGGTGTAGTATTGGTGTTTGAGTGAAGGGGTGTGCTTCTATATACGTTTTGAGTTTGAATTCAGGGGTGTGTTTGTATGTAATGTTTGTGTTTACAGGGGTGTGTTTGCATGTTGAGTTTGATTGCTGGGTTATATGACATACATTCACAGATATACATACACATTAACACACCGATACATGCACACATCTGGACACATGAACACACTGACACAAACAGACTGGTGTATACACACACAGGCACATACATACATACACACACACGTGCACACACACAGATAAAATCACTGGCACATCCACACACAGAGATACACACTTACACACACTGGCACAGATATGTACACACACTAAGATACACACAGACACACGGGTACATGCAGAGGTTGTGTGCAGTGTTGGTGTAGGAATGCTGGGATGAATGCATTGCCACACAGATGCACACTTACACAAACACTGAGATACATACAGGAACACAGATACACATGCAGTGGTGTGTTTGTGTGCAGTGTTAGCGTTGGAATGCAGGGGTGTATTTGTGTGCAGTGTTAGCGTTGGAATGTAGTTGTATATTTGTGTGCAATGTTGGTACTGGAATGATTGGATGTATGCATTGCCACACGCATAGATACATACTTACACAAACTGACTCATATACACACACAGGTGCACATACAGACACGCAGGTACACATACAAACTGACACACATGTACACAGACATAGGAATACATACACATAGATACACATAAACACTGACACAAATGTACACATACACTGACACAAACACAGCCAGATATACACACACTGACACAAATACAGGCATATACACACACTGACACTCACACAACCAGATACACACACAACCAGATAGACACACTGACACTCACATGGCCAGATGCACATACACGGCCAGATGCGCACATCCAGCCAGATACACACACAGCCAGATACACACAGTCAGATACACATACCCAGATACACACACACAGTCAGATACACACATACAGTCAGATAAGCACACCCAGATACACACATACAGTCAGATACGCATACCCAGATACACACAAACACTGACACAAACACAGCCATATACACACACACTGACACTCACACAGCCAGATACACACACACAGCCAGATACACATACCCAGATACACACAAACACTGACACAAACACAGCCATATACACACACACTGACACTCACACAGCCAGATACACACAAACAGCCAAATATACACACTGACACACACAGCCAGATACACACACTGACACTCACACAGCCAGATACACACACACACACACACATTGACACACACAGCCAGATACACACAGTGACACACACACAGCCAGATACACACACACAGCCAGATACACACATTGACACAAACAGCCAAATATACACACTGACACACACAGCCAGATACACACACTCACACAGCCAGATACACACACACACACACACAGCCAGATACACACACTGACACACATACAATCACATACACACATTGACACACACACAGCCAGATACCCACAGTGACACACACACAGCCAGATACACACACTGACACACACAGCCAGATACATACACATATACATACATAGTCAGATACACACTGACACAGAATATAATAAACAATATGGTGAGAGCACAATGGTGGTACATAAACCAGATGTGGATAATAAAACATGCAATATTACCATATATCTGTATGAACTAAAGGTAAAAAACACAATACATAGTATAGCCTGTATGGAAAGATAAAATCAATAGAGAAGAAAATGTCTCACTCACATATTACTGAGCCCTTATAAGTGGCTCAGACTTAAGGAGAGACCAAATGGCTGAAATGGTGATAAAAGGTTCAATGCAAATCTTCCACTTTCCTCCTGGCCGTATTACTCATAGATACGAGACAGAGACGTAGATGCAAAAAACGAAATCCTTTATTCTTGCAACACAGCTTAAAATCTGGATCTCCAGTAAAGAATATTGCACAACGCGTTTCAACCAAGGGTCTTTTTCAAAGTGCTAAGTTACATACAATTTACAAAGTTTAAATATCCAAAAAAGGCGCCCTTCCGACTTCGTTTGCTACTTCCAGTTTCCGCTTGCGTCATTTATCCACTGAGTACTTCCGGGTCAGCGGTCATGTTTTGGTCTCATTCGGATGACGAACTTCCGGTTTAGCGAAGGGTTTTTTTCTTACATGGAAAGAGTTCTCAATGCGCATGTGCGCTCCAAAAAAGTCCCAATACAAATACTTTTTTGGAGCGCACATGCGCATTGAGAACTCTTTCCAGAAGGGTTCCTTGGGGTCCAGTGGGAGCTGGATGGCTGAGATTGATAGAAGTCTGAGGAACTTGGCTACCTCAGTCCCTCTCCTCTTCCTCCTGTGTGTGCACCCTGCTCCTCCTCCACTTCCATAAGTGCCTCCTCCCCAGCGACACTAATTTCACCTCACTTCCTCCCAGCAGGCAGGAAGACAGGAACTCGGTCCAGACCACTCCTAAAGGGCCGGGGGGGGCCATGATTACTTCACCTGCTGCCGCCCACCGGGAGATTTCTCAGTATCCCGGTGGGCTGTTCAGTCCTGTTTGCGGGCAGTGGGCCCACCTGGCAGCTGCTTTGGGCCCCCCAGGAGTTATTGGGCCCGGGGAAGCTGCCCCGTTTGACCCCTGTTAAAGACGGCCCTGTATCTATAAAACAAAACACATTTTCTCTTAATAATGTTCTCCCTTCCATTTTTTACTTTCACTCTAACTTCTCTCATTACTAAAATATCTCTATCCTTCTGCTCACCTGCAGGGTCGGACTGGCCCACCGGGATACCGGGAAATTTCTCGGTGGGTCTGGGCACCTGGGGCCAATCAGACAGCCCTAAATTAGGCTAATTTCATTTAAATGATTTTCCCCTTGTCTCAGTCCGAGAGGAATAAGGAGGGAGGTACTGGGGGCTGGTGCAACTGCAATTAGGGTGCTGGCACTCGGCCCCACAGGCAAGTTGCTGATCTCGCTGTACGGAAGAGGCCAGAGAATTACCACTGCCAGGTAAGCTGTAGCCTATGACAGGGCCCGGGCCCCACGTTTAGCGGCGGAACTGCCGCCGGTGCAGTTGCACTGGGGCCCGCAGGCTGATGGGGCCTATCGGGTGGCCCACGCACTTAGGGATACCCGATGGGCCCTATATCTTCAGGATCCCGGTCAGCGCTGCGGCCGTACAATAGCGCGACCGGGCCCCTTTAAAAAAAATCTCAGCCACAAAGTACTGCTGGGAGGAAGTGGCCGTCACTTCCTCCGAGCTCCCTTCCCTCAACGGGAGGGAAGAAAGACAGGCCGCTGGAGCCACGCCGACTCCCATCAGCCACAGCCTTCCACCTGCAAAAAAAAAGTAAGTGCAGTATGTCAGTATGTCTGTGTGTATGTCAGTATGTCTGTGTGTATGTCTGTATGTATGTATGTATGTCAGTATGTCAGAATGTCTGTGTGTATGTCAGTATATCTGTGTGTATGTCAGTATGTCTGTATGTATGTCAGTATGTCTGTGTGTATGTTAGTATGTCTGTGTGTATGTCAGAATGTCTGTGTATGCCAGTATGTCTGTGTGTATGTCTGTGTGTATGTCAGAATGTCTGTGTGTATGTCAGTATGTCTGTGTGTATGTCCGTGTGTATGTCAAAATGTCTGTGTGTATGTCAGAATGTCTGTGTGTATGTCAGTATGTCTGTGTATATGTCAGAATGTCTGTATGCATGTCAGTATGTCTGTGTGTATGTCAGAATGTCTGTGTATATGTCAGTATATCTGTATGTATGTCAGAATGTATGTATGTATGTCAGAATGTCTGTATGTATGTCAGTATGTATGTATGTATGTGTGTTAGTATGTATGTGTGTATGTATGTATGTGTGTCTTTGTGTGTGTCTGTATGTATGTATGTGTGTCAGTGTGTATGGATGTCAGTATTTATGAATGTATGTATGTATGTATGTCTGTCAGTATGTCTGTATATGTGCGTGTATGCCAGTATGAATGTATGCCATTATGAATGTATGTCTGTGTATGTATGTGTGTATGGATGTCAGTGTCTGTATGAATGTATGTTTGTCAGTATGTCTGTATGTATGTATGTATGGATGTATATATGTATGTATGCCAGTATGAATGATGTATGTCTGTGTGTATGTATGTCAGTGTATGTATGTGTAAGTCCTCATGCATGTGTGTCTGTATGTATGTTAGTATGTGTCTATCTGTCACTATGTATGCCTGTGTGTCTGTATATGTGTGTATGTCTCAGTATGTGTTTGTCAGTATGTATGCCTATATGCGTGTATGTCTGTTTCAGTATGTTTGTCTGTTAGTATGTATCTTTGTTTGTGTGTGTGTATCTGTGTCCTTTTGTATCAGTGTGTGTTTTTGTGTCTGTGTGTGTATTCCTGTGGGTGGGATTTGGAGGCGGACCCTGTGGGCGGGATTGGAGGCGGGCCCCAGGGGGCCCAGACCCTGTGCTGAGTTAGGGGCCCCAAAATTTCTGGTGGCGACCCTGACAGTGATTGTGTCTGTGTGTGTGCCTGCTTGTGAGTGAACTAGTGTGTGTGTGCCTTCTAGTGAGTGAGCTTGTGTGTGTGTGTGTGTCTGCTAGTGAGTGAAATTGTGTGTGTGTGTGTCTGCTAGTGAGTGAGCTAGTGAGTGAGCTTATGTGTGTGTATGTCTGCTAGTGAGTGAGCTTGTATGTGTGTGTCAGTGAGCTTGTCTCTAGTGAGCACATGCGACGGTAGTCACCATCACCTGGACCTTCATACAGACTATTTATGTAGGTTGCTGGACTTTTCTTATGTTTTAGTCACCCTGTATCCATTATAGGTGCAGGGTATGTGTAATGTAAATGTTTAGATTGTGTATGTGTATACTGTTAAATGTTTTGCCTGCTATTCTGTACTGCTGAGGATTGTTACCAACTAGATAGATTACACTATGGAGCCTGCATAGTGCCCTCTGTTGGTAGCAACAGCAATTTGCACTATTTGAATAGCAAGTAAAAAACTATACAGCTATACAATGAAATAGCTGTATCTGACCAGCTCACAGTTGATGGGGTAATTAGGGATTATTCTAGCTTACAGTGAACGAATAATCTAAATTTTATTAAAGACAGGAGGCGAATATTTGCTTATCTTTCTTTACTGTAACTCCCAGCAGCAAAGAAATGGTTAACAGTTGTAAATAAAAATTCAACCAATCATAGCATATCACATAACAATATAGTGCCATCAGACTCCTCCCACTTCCTCTTTCTTGATGGTGCCGATCAGCGATAGAAGTAGTCAACCGTGTAAACTTGAGCTTGTGGAACCTGAATCCTGGTGTACGAGTAATCAACCATGTAAACGATTAGCCAACGGGTACAAATGTGAACTTCACACTAGGAGAGAAGAAGAGAAGTTCGTGAAAGTATGGTCTCTTGTATAGAGAAAAACATAAACACGCACTTAAGTGGCAGTTCCGGTTACTTGATAAATTAAACCTTAATGACAAGTGTGATACAGTGTTACAACAGTCAGAGTAACATCAAAATTAAGTGAGGTATAGTATTACCAAACCAGAGTAACATGAAGGCTATACTTACAAGAACCATAGTGAGAGTATATACGTGTAATAGTAAGAGGAAAGACTTACCCAAAGAAACTTACCCTGGGATGGGTTCCATAATGAACGAAGGGAGGGAAAATATTCGCCTCCTGTCTTTAATAAAATTTAGATTATTCGTTCACTGTAAGCTAGAATAATCCCTAATTTTATGGCAAGACAGGAGGCTTCATATTTGCTGTTTTAACGCTCTTGAATGAAAGCAGAGGCCGCGTGTGGTGTAGGTTTAAAATAAAAAGTTCGAAAAGTTGATTCTCTTGACCAATCTGCGGCGGATAGAATATCCGCTAACGAGCTGCCCGACTGAAAGGCAGAGGATGCGGCTGCTCCTCTAACGGAGTGAGCACCAAACGTTTGGTCGATCCCAGCCTGGGTAAGTATCCATCTTATCCAGCGTGCGATCGTGGGTGAAGAGACCGGTTTGTGGGGTCTTACGTAGGAGACAAACAGAGGTCCGGTAGGGGCACGCAGTGAGGCCGTGCTCTCCATGTAACAGCGGGTACACCGTGCTATACAGAGGGATGGTCTGTCTGGGAAGTAGGGATAAAAGACTGAGGAGGAATTAGTCTTAGTACGTCTAGTAATCGTAAATTTTACACCGTCCGGTGCGAAGGTCACAGCGTGAAAGTCAAAGGCCCGAACGTCCGAAACTCTGCGGAAGGACACCAGGCACAGGAGCAGTGCCAATTTCGCAGAGAGTTGGCGCAGGGATAGAGCCTCGTTAGACGGCCAGGAATCCAACAGCTGGAAAACTTTAGAAATATCCCAGAAGTTGGAGTATTTAGCCGCAGGTGGCCTTGTCAATCGTATGCCCCGAAGGAGTCTGCATACGGATGGGTGTTTCCCAACCAGGGACTGATCAACAGTGTCGTGGGCCGCCGAAATGGCGGAACGAAAAATATTAATCGTCCGGTATGATTTACCCTGGTCGAAAAGGGATGATAAAAAGTTTAAAATCGGTGAAAGAGGTGCTGAAATGGGATCGAGGTCCCTCTCCAGACACCAGCTGACCCAAACTCGCCATTCGGCGAGGTATGTCCGTCTGGTTCCTGGAGCCCACGAATCCCACAGGAGCGTCTGAGCAGTGCGTGAAAGTCCTGCGACATGCCAGGCTCCCCTGAAACTGTCCAAGCTACCAATTGGAGGTGGCCCTGTAGGGCGAGCGGGTGGTAGTCGCCCGTTGGGTTCCTGAGAACCCGAAAAGAGCGAGGTAGTAGGATTGGATAGTCTGCCGATAATTCCAGGAGGGTCGGGAACCAAATCTGAGCCCTCCATTTGCGCTTTGACCCGGTGAAGGGTCCGCTGGATCATCGAGAAAGGAGGGAAAGCGTAGGCTCCCCTCCGTGGCCAGGGTTGTAGAAACGCGTCGACAGCTAGAGACAGAGGGTCTGGTAGCCAGCTGAAGAAATCGATTGTCTGACGGTTCAGACGGGATGCAAACAAATCGAGTGTGAGGGGTCCCCGTAAGAGCTGGATATGGTGGAACAGGGAGGTGTCCAATTGCCAATCGCTGGCATCTCTCCAGTGACGCGAAAACCAGTCTGCGACTAGGTTGTCGGGTCCTGGGAGATATTCCGCTCGGATGGACAGATTCCTGTCCAGGCAAAATTGGTATAGATCTTTGGTGAGATCGGACAATAGTTTGGATTTGGAGCCTCCGAGGCGGTTCACATACCGACACCGAGACGTTGTCTATCCGAAGCACTAGGGAACAGTTGGACGCGTTCTTGGCAAAACTGCGGATCGCGAAGGATCCAGCAATGAGCTCGAGACAATTTATATGGAGTGCTTGTTCCGAAGGGGACCAGAGACCCCCTGTAGAGGTTTGGGCGCATGTGGCACCCCAACCCAGAAGGCTTGCATCGGATTCCAGGATAAAATCCGGTTGAGATCCGAAGATTGCTTTCCCATTCCAGGCTTCCATGTTGCGGAGCCACCATTGGAGTTCGATGAGAACTTCGTCTGTCAGGGATATGACTTGGTCGTAAGAGGTTGAGCGATGCAAGTAGGAGGTTTTCAACCGTTGCATCGCTCTGTAGTGTAAAGGCCCGGGAAATATAGCCTGAATTGATGCGGACAGAAGTCCAAGAATGTGAGCAAGGTCTCGGAGCCGAGGCCATTGCGAAGAGAGTAACTTCCGTATTTCTCTCTTTATGTTTTTGATTTTTTGGTAAGGCAGCTGCAAAGTTGCCTGAACCGAGTCTATTTGAAACCCCAGAAATTGGATCAGCTGAGAGGGTTCCAGATCTGATTTCTGGAAATTTATGACAAAACCGAGGTTTTGAAGGAGAGCAGAGGTCATGTCTGTGTGTTTGCGAAGCAAATGTTGGTCTTGGGCCATAATCAGGATATCGTCTAGATATATGATGGAGCGTACTCCTTGGGAACGAAGTAGAGCTATGACCGGTTTCATTAACTTGGTGAAACACCAAGGAGCCGAGCAAAGACCGAAAGGAAGGCAGGTGAACTGCCATATTTCGTCTTGCCAGAGAAATTGAAGAAAGGCACGATGACTCGGTGCGATAGGGACCGTGAGGTAAGCGTCCCTGAGGTCGAATCGGGAGAACCAATCTCCCACGCAGAGTAGGTCTCTGAGGAGATGGATACCCTCCATCTTGAAATGACGGTATACGATAAATTGGTTCAATTGTTTTAGGTTGATAATAGGACGGTGTTCTCCCGTCTTTTTTTGTACTAGGAAAATATTGCTGATGAATGTTTGTGGGAAGGGCGAAGGCTCGATCGCCTTTTTTTCTAGAAGTTTGTGTAACTCTGAAGTCAAAATCTGTTTGTCTACTCTCGACATCTCGAGAGGTGTCGGATAACCGTGTTGAATGGGGTGTGTAAGGAAATCTAACTTGAAACCCCTGACTGTATGAAGGATCCAGTGATCCTGAGAGAGCAGTTTCCACTGTTGGAAAAAAAGGGTTCGTCGACCAGCAATTGGTACATTTTTGAAATAAGTAAGGTCCATTACCTGAAGCAGTGCGTCCGCGCAGGGATGCAGAACCACGTCCTCGGAAGGAGCCTCTTGCATTGAAGAGTTGTCTGTGGTATGGTCGGGTGGGTCCTGAGGACCAATAGTCTGTGGGGCGGGGTCTGTAGCCTTGGAAGGCTGCCCTACTGGTAGCTCGACCCCGAAAGCGACCAGCTCTCCCATAAAAACGACTAGATTGGGACCTAAAAACCCTCCGTAATGAGGATTGGGCCTTATTCAGGGTTGTAAAAACTGAGACATGCTTAGAGAGGTCTCGCATAAATTTGTCGCCGAACAAAAGACCATCGGCTTCTGGCCCCAATTCTTTCGAACTTAAATCTGCCAATTTGGCATCAATCTTATAAAGCGCTGCTTTCCGTCTCTCTACGGACATTGCCACATTGGCGTTACCCAACAGGCACAGAGCTCGTTGAGCCCACTCCCTGACTGTGTGCGGGTCAAGTTTTCCGCTAGTGAGCGCCTCATCTGCCAGAATAAAAATTTGGACTATAGGACCGGACACGTCCAACAGCTTGTCTTGGGTTGTTTTTAACCCTTGTTCGATACCCTTACGAGGGTCTTTGCCAGACTTGTTCAGATAAGTGACCAGCATAGGGTCAAATTCAGGGGTAGAGGCAACTTTGCCTGGTATAGTGGGTCTTGGGCATTCCGCCCTTAGTTTGTTCCTAATTTCTTTATCCAGTGGCTTGCGAAGCCACATTTTGCAAAAATTGGCAATATGATCAGGAGGGGCCCATTCTGCAGATCGTGGATGACGAATTGTCCTTGGGTCAAACAAGGGAAGGCCTGAAGCGTCCAAAAGAACGTCTGAAACAGACTCCTTAGATGAGGGGCCACCTTTTATATCTGGATTAAGGAAGGTCTCCTTAACGAACTCCGAAGTTGAGGACTCCTGGGGCACATTCGCCATGGAGTCTTCATCAGAGTACGTCAGGTCGTAATCATTTAAAATACGGCCAGCGAGACGTGAAGTGGAGCCCTCAAGGGGATCGGTAGGGTCCTGCACAGTGTGAGGCAGAGAATATTTTAAAACTTTGGCAGGGGCTTTGCCTTTGCCCGCCGTAGCGCTATTCCCTTTCCAGGGTCTTTTGCGCGGGGCGCTTTCCTGGTCGGAAAAATGGGAATCCTCTGAATCAGAGGGTAGATGCGTAGAGGGGCGAACCTCTGGAGCAGTCTGTTCTTGATAGGCTGCTAAGGCTTTGGGAATGGACTCCGCAATGGTGGAGAAGAGCCATTCCCGAAGCTCCGCAGAGATAGCGGGGTCCTGGCGGTCAGACATAGTTATTATAGTAATGGATAATAATTACAGGGCTGGCAGATTGACTTAATTATGATAATTGATTTATAGTCTTGAAGACAAGCAGATGAGGCAACTCAGCTAGGGTATAAATTTATGTATATATAGAGAAAAGGTGGGGTTCACCCACTAAGTTGATCTAATCACCAAAGTGAAAAGTGATAAACATATATATGGGTGTTACCCAGTCAATAAGTGGTGTTCTACCACTGACCTTAAGAGGCAGGTATAAATGTATACATACAGTAAAAAAGATGGGGTCACCCACTATTATTGAGCAGCTTCAGAAAAAAAAATAGGTTATGGTGAGAAGGAGTGGGGGTCACCCACAGGACCAAAGTGGGGGTCACCCACAAGGAAATACAGTAGTGTGTATAGAGAAGTATACAATATAAAGGTGGGGGTCACCCACAGTAACAGTGTGGTGTCAGCCACAACAGAGTAAGTATAATAATAATATTAAAATTTATATTGAGATAAGTTATTTATTTTGAAAAAACAGAGAGGGGGTCACCCAGGAATGAGCAGGTTAATCCTTGAAGCAAGGTACCTGCAATTTAGATAAGGAAACAAAAAATCAATCGGCTGTACAAACCGGGATACCAAGATTATTAAAAACCCTTAGGGAAAGGGTTAAATCTCAGTGGCTGTGACTTACCTTGAGACCGGCGATCAGAGCGTGTTCCCTGTCAGAGCCGCGGGGTCCGTCTGAAGGAAAGCGATACCGCGATCCAAGATGGCCGCCGCGTTGTGAGGGAAGGTGTTGCCGGCCGAAAGGGCGGGAAAAAAGGGCGCAAAAATGCGGCGCAAGTTAACGGATTCCTTTGGGAAATGGAGTCCGTCACTGATAGACAGAGGGGGAGGCAATAATCCGGCGGGCCGTTCCTGTAATTAACAGAGAACGGCCCGGCGGAAAATAAAAGGTGTAGGATCGAAAGTAGACTAAAATAAAATACAAGGGTTATCAAACCCAATAAGATAACAATAAATAGACGAAAAAAATAAACATCTGAAATAAACAAATTAGGTGAAGCAAGGTGCCCTTAAAGCAACAAGCATTATAAAAGAAAAAGTATTAATATACAAAATCTTTGTTTAGAGTCAAAAAGAAATGACAATATAATAAAACAATGAATTAGAGTAAGCAGTGTTATTGGAATAGACTCACCTGGGAGGCAAGCAGCAAAGAAAGAGGAAGTGGGAGGAGTCTGATGGCACTATATTGTTATGTGATATGCTATGATTGGTTGAATTTTTATTTACAACTGTTAACCATTTCTTTGCTGCTGGGAGTTACAGTAAAGAAAGATAAGCAAATATGAAGCCTCCTGTCTTGCCATAAAATTCAAATTTCTTATGCAGGTCCACCGTCCACCGATGTTGCCGCGTAATCCTCCTCTCCCATGGACACGTAATGTCGGCACCACGTTACTTACACATTCCGCCCCGGGTGGGCTTTCTCGCTTTGATGAGATGTAGTTGTTATTAAAACTGTTAGTGACAGGCATCACAGTGCATATATGTCTCCTTCCCTTCCCTTGTCCACCCTGGGCTTCCCTGGTGAGATATATATATTTATTTATTTTAAATAAATTCCCTTGCTTAATCAGACCCTTTGGTCCACTATAAAGGGAATGGTGGGGATATGTGCACCTTTCTAGCTAAGTGACTCTCCTACCTTATATTAATTTTATTTTCTATAATGCAGCCTACAAAGCATTTAAAGTCCATTGCTGGGATTAAATATGTTAGGCAGAGCATGGGTGGTCTCTTACTAAGTGATACACTTTTATTTTAAAGAACTGGAATAATGGTTGCCTTTAAGTTGCACACAGCTCTGGGATTTATTCTTTTGTGGCAACATTTTGTCTTGATTTGCCTTCGAGCCTTGTCTCCTACAGAATTATCACAGAGAACACAGTCACAGAGCCTGTTAATGATATGTTTTCTCATATAAAATGCCCAAGCTCAGGCTGATTGTATGAATCCTAAAACAACATTTTGACAAAATTCACTTTACCAACAGATTCTTTTCTCTTAAATTTATAATTGAAAGTGTAATTTTGAAAGAATTAAATGCGCTTTGGATAGATTTTTAGAACTTTATTATATAACTGTGCTTTTTTTTCATCCACCTGAGGTTATTTTATATAGTAATATTTGCCTTTTTATTTCCCTACTCTGTTGTTTTTGTTTTTTCGCTACATCTACTAAAGAATGCACTGTTACTGGTACTATGCCACCATGACATTGGCATGAATGCTATCATTAGGGGACGCAACATTACTGAACTACTGCTCCTATGATGCTAAGACAGGTTTTAGTCCAGAAACATCTGGCAGTTGTCACCATTAATGTTTTAGTGTGTTTAGTGTTGGTTCGTGAAAAGTGTTGCTCTGGAACATAAGAGTGAGGTGATCAATTATTGATGTTCTTATTTTCATAATCACAAATTACATTTTTATTGATTGTGTAGAATATATTTTTCAATAATTGGGGAAGAAAAAAAAGAAATAGCTAAGAACACCACAATTAGAGTGAAAAATAAATATTTACTAGAATTGGTTTTCTAGAAATGTTTGTATCCCTTTGAGATTAATTAATTAATTTATTATAATGATCTATGTATCTGTTTGTCTCTTTGTAGGAATTATATGTCTGATGGCCTGTTCTACACATTGATATAAAACAGTATAACAGTATAACTGTTGGGTAGAACATAAATAACATTGAGTGTATTGCAATTATTAAAAGATTTGTGTAAAACGATGTATAGAATGATAAATTGTTCTAAAACAACATGTATCAACTTCACTTAAAATATTTAGCTGCACACCATAACATTGCCACCTTCTTCCCAAAATCCCAGGTAATCATGATGTTTTTATTTGATTTAATTATAAACTACAAGTAACAAAATACATATAATGTGAAGTTGTTTGCAGGGCTGGATTTCTCATTAGGCAGGCTAGGCCCCCTCTTACAGGTGCATGTCTGATGGAGGTACCTACTCTGTCTGTTATATGCCCTCCTCCCACACCTCCTGCCCAGTGTCTGCTGACAAGAACAAAGCCTGCAGGACTCTGGGATCACTACATTCAATGCGGGGGAGCCTGAACACAGGATCCCATTGAGGAAGAGGAAAGAGGACAGGTGCCAGAATCGCCAACTCAGAAATGACACAAACTGCTTGAAAATATTTATACCCACACTGTTACACACCTACTGAAACCCCCGTAGCACACACACACACATTCACACTGCTATACGCACTACTACACACACTGTTGCATACATATACTGCTAACCACAGTTTCTATCACCACACATACACTCCTACGCACATGCTGCTACCTACAATGTTATACACATACATACTGCTACTTAACCTGTACACACAAATACTACTAAACATTACTACACAATGCTGCTACACACTAACAAGCACACACACTTTACACAAACACACACTCACACATACACAGACGTGCACTCAGACATATACAAGCTGCTGCATACGCATACACTACACACTTATACATACGCAATGATTGAGTGGAGATTGTGGGACACTTAAGAATGATGTACCTACAGGTACTTGTGATGTATATCTGGCTGTGGTTGTCTGTTTTTTAATAAAAAAAAATGTATTATTATTTATTAGATTATAAAGTAATTCATTACTGAACTGATATTTTTAAACTTAATTTTAACAAATTAAAGGGTTACTCCAAGTAGTACAGCAAGTGTAGCATCTGCTGAACACTGTCAGTCAATAAATAAGCATTCATGTTCAGAATTTAAATTAGCCAGCCTGGAACTCTCATTCCATGCTGGCTAATGAGGTGGAGTGACACCTCTGGCTGCTACCTCAAATATCTCTGTGTATGAGTGTTTCAAACCGAAATGCTGCACATGCAGTTTCCAGGCACCATGATCACTTTAAAACACTTACCGTATATACTCGAGTATAAGCCGACCCGAATATAAGCCGAGGCCCCTAATTTTACCCCCCAAAAATGGGAAAACTTATTGACTCGAGTATAAGACTAGGGTGGGAAATGCAGCAGCTGCTGGTAAATTTCTAAATAAAATTAGATCCTTAAAAAATTATATTAATTGAATATTTATTTAGTGTGTGTATATAATGAATGCAGTGTGTGTATGAGAATGCAGTGTGTGTGTATGAGAATGCAGTGTGTATATGAGTGCAGTGTGTATATGAATGCAGTGTGTGTATATGAATGCAGTGTGTGTGTATGAGAATGCTGTGTGTATGAGTGCAGTGTGTGTGTATGAGAATGGTGTGTATGAGTGCAGTGTGTGTATGAGTGCAGTGTGTGTGTATTAATGCAGTGTGTGTGTATGAATGCTGTGTGTGTGAGTGCAGTGTGTGTGCATGAATGCAGTGTGTGTGCATGAATGCAGTGTGTGTGTGTGTGTGTATGAATGCAGTGTGTGTGTGTGTATGAATGCAGTGTGTGTGTGTGTGTGTGTAATGCAGAGTGTGATGCAGAGCCTTGGTGGGGGGTGGGCATTTTTATTTTTTAATTATTTTAATATTTTTTTGCTTCATTACATTTTTTTATTATTATTATTTTTTTTTTTTATTATTATTTTTTATTTTATTATTATTTTTATTTTATTTTTTTTTTATTTTTATTTTTTTTATTATTATTAATATATATACATTTTTTTTGTCCCCCCTCCCTGCTTGCTAGCTGGCCAGGGAGGGGGGCTCTCCTTCCCTGGTGGTCCAGTGGATGGGCACTGTGTAGGAGGGGGCTGTGGGGGCTGTGGGGGCTGCAGAGAGATGTTACTTACCTTTCCTGCAGCTCCTGTCAGCTCTCTCCTCCTCCGCCGGTTCGTTCAGCACCTCGGTCAGCTCCCAGTGTAAATCTCGCGAGAGCCGCGGCTCTCGCGAGATTTACACTGTGAGCTGACAGAAGAGCTGAACGGACCAGCGGAGGAGGAGAGAGCTGACAGGAGCTGCAGGAAAGGTAAGTAACATCTCTCTGCAGCCCCCACAGCCCCTGTCTGTATTATGGCAATGCAAATTGCCATAATACAGACAATTGACTCGAGTATAAGCCGAGTTGGGGTTTTTCAGCACAAAAAATGTGCTGAAAAACTCGGCTTATACTCGAGTATATACGGTAAGTGGTAACTCTGAATGGCGCAACTGAAGCTGAAATAACTGATTGAAAAATTATCCAACTCATGTATAGTCACAGCTAGGCTAACTGAGGTTCAATATTTCCATTCAGGTTAAATTCGCTATAACTCTGTTACTTCATATTGAGTGGCTGGAGTCACTTAAAGGGACTAGGGCTAGGCACTATAATAATTTTATCTCATTGATTTGGTTATTGTGCCTGGAGTCCCCTGGTGCTCTCCCTCCATTCAATACTAAACCATATTCAAGCACTTTAACACAGAAGAGTGTAGCAAACCTTTTGATCCACTTGAAAAAGCCTTAAAGGGTAAAATGCATGGTGGTTTTTATTGTATCTAAATAAATTATTTTTTGGCTACCATATTACCTGTTGCAAGCCATATACTTTTTAGAATTTATATTTATTTTTATACTTTACCGTACATCTGGATGTATCCTCTTGAATTTGCTGCGGACTACCAACCAAAGAATCCAAGGTAAGGGTTAGACCACCCACGCTTGATACATAGAGCGGTTAGTCTGCTCATTTTATTGTAAGTATATTTAATTTTATCTTTATTAATACATACCTATATAGAGAGTAAATAGATGCTTTTTGTCGTTCCATATGATCGACCTCACCATTACTCTGTTGTGATTTGCATCACTGCCACTCTACCAACATCACAGGGATATCCTGCAAGGGGGGATTAAAAACCACTGCATGCTGTTTTATCTAGAGCTGGTTATAGCTCTACCATATTGGAGTTGACAACTGTTTTAAGTGTTGTTTGTCCTACTAGTTACAACATGTCTGCAGTATTGGTTCACCTTTCTTCTATGCTTTCTTTCATATGCTGCTATCAAGTGAAGTTACCCAATAAGTACCGTGCAATAGCTAGAAGATATGTTGTTACCTCTAAGACTGTGCCTTACCATTTAGTATGTTTTTAACCCCTTAGTGACCAGACCGTTTTTCAATTTTCTTACCGTTAAGGACCAGGGCTGTTTTTACATTTCTGTGGTGTTTGTGTTTAGCTGTAAATTTCCTCTTGCTCATTTACTGTAATCACGTTATATACTATTTTTATCGCCATTAAACGGTCTTTTTAAAGATACCATTATTTTTATCATATCAAATAATTTACTATAAAAAGTTTTATAAAATATGATGAAAATATTTAAAATAACACACTTTTTTAAACTTTGAGCCCCAAAATCTGTTGCGCATCTACAATCGCCAAAAAACACCCATGCTAAATAGTTTCTAAATTTTGTCCTGAGTTAAGAAATACCCAATGTTAATATGTTCTTAGCTTTTGTGGAAAATTATAGGACCATAAGTACAAGTAGTACTTTGCGATTTCCAAACCATTTTTTTCCCCTCAAAATTAATGCAAGTTACATTGTAACCCTGATATCTGTCAGGAATCCCTGAATAACCCTTCACATGTATATATTTTTTTAAAGAACGCAACTTAAGGTATTAAACTTGGGGTATTTTGACTATTTTCATGCAACCATTTTACCACCAATCTATGCCAAATTTAAAAAATAAAAAATAATTGGTGATTTTTTTGACACACATAGCAATTTAAAAATACATGTACAGAGAACTTTAAGGGTTACTGCCAAAGAACACCCCAATATGTGTTCAGCAACATCTCCCAGGAATGTAAAATAACCCCATCATGGCATACCAATTTGAAATGTAGACAACCCAGGGTATTCAAAATGGGGTATGTCCAGTCTTTTGTAGTAGCCACTTAGTCACAAACACTGGCCACATTTTGCGTTCATATTTTTTTTTTTTGCATTTTTTTACACAAAAACTGCACTTTTACTGATGATGGTATAGTCGTGATAAGTTTTACTTTTATAGCGGTCACATGGCCCCTGGGGGTCCTAAATTGGAGAGGGGGGACTATCTGGGCTCAGTCCAGAGAGTCCCAGTCTTATTTGGTGTACTAACTTAAACATAATTGCTTTATTGACTTGTGTTTAGCCTTTATCTCATCTCTTAGTTAGACATATCTGACTAGCTTAATAAGAATGTTAACTTTAATATAAAATGTGCACTTCTTTCTATATGCCATGATAATGCCTGTTTTTTGACATGCCTGCTATTGATATTGTGTCATAGCAAGCTTTATTTGTTATCTCATGCACAGAAAAAAAATCAAGAATAAAAAAAACATAAAACCCTAGAAACATAGAATGTGACGGCAGATAAGAACCATTCGGCCCATCTAGTCTGCCCAATATTTCAAAATACTTTTAATTAGTCCCTGGCCTTATCTTAAGTCTAGGATAGCCTTATGCCTATCCCACGCATGCTTAAACTCCCTCACTGTGTTTACATCTACCACTTCAGCTTAACCACTTTTTTTTAAATTCTTTATTTTTCTTGTGCATATGAAAAACAAACATTTGGTCTTGCAGCGCCACAACAGCAACTGCAGGCTTATCTTGAACATTAGATTGATATGGCATCCGATTGAATAGCACAATTTTATGGTATAGTATTATGAGAGACATAAGAATTCAGACTGTTCTATAACATGCAAACTAGATAATAGTGTGAGCATTTGTTGAATTCGCATAAGAGCAGTGGGCTGAAGCGTGCAGCGGTGGTTTAAATCAAGTTAGAGTAGAATATGGCTTAAGGAGGTGCTGCACTGAATGTGGGTAAGGCGACCCGCGACCATGAGTAGGTGAGCAGCCCTTAGTAGGCAACTCTTGCTTATTCGGACTTATGAAATGGCTGCGAGGGGCTTAGTGCGCTGCTGAGGTGTTCCTTGGTTTGTGAATGATTTCAGACTTTAAGGTAGAAGGGAAAAAAAAAAAAAAAAAGGGAGGGGGGGGCTAAATGCCTGGGCGTTTGAAATGTGTACATGCGCCTTAGTGCTTGCTAGTATAGTTTACTGTTGATTCGCTGCGCATTGTGGGAGGTATAAGTCTAGTATTGAGCATAAGTAGAGTTATGTATGAGACACAGTAAAATACATAAACATAGGTTCATGAGAGCAGAGTCATTACAGGAGTCCAACATGTTAAACAAGGTCTGGAGTGTTGTCTGCATAGCTGCATTAGATATGTTATCCCATATGAAGCAAATAAAAAAGAAAAAGATTGAATGACATAAAGCATAAAAAAGGAAACCTTAAATACTTTGTCCTATAATTAGGCATCAGCCTGTGCACTGCCTTGGGTGGAAATAGTGGCTGTCCGTGTGTTGTTCCCTGCTGGAGCTGCGTGTGGCTGCCTGCAGGAGCAGTAGCTTGATCTCGGAGGCACTGCGATCTGGATTCAGGGTAAAGAGCGGTGTCTTGTGCTGTGAGCTAGGCGCTTGGTGTGTTCTCTCTGCATCTCGGCTCTCTGTACGTGTCGCGGTTCCTTCTGCTTTGGTCCGGAGATGCTGTTTGGAAATCCAGGAGTGGTTTGTGTGGAGAGTAGGGTGTCGCAGGCTGACTTTTGATGGTGTGCGCTGCATGGCTGTGTCTCCGTCTCTTCCGCCCGGCTCCAGTGTCCTGTGGTGAATTCCATAGGATGATTGTCGTGCTGGGGCACCGAGACACGTGGCTGCTGCACCTCCGGTAGCTGGGTCGGTTGGGGTCTGTGAGCTGCGCTGGTTACGAGTGGTGCAGGGAGATAGTTTTCAGTCTCTCCTGCACCGAACTGGCGCACGTGTCCTCCGCCATCTTTGATGCAGGCAGCAGGTCGAGGTGGTAGTGTTGTTTGGTCCTGGGTGCTTTGTAGCGGTCAGGCCCCCTGGGTGAGGACCGGGATCACCCCCACCGGTCCAGAGGGGGGGGGACAGGGCCAGTTCCTCGCCGGCCTGGGTCCCTGGTTGGGCACTGTTAGGCAGGGCAGCGGAGCAGCGGCCGTCTGCTCCACTCACCACCAGAGTAGGCCTCCACCAGGATCATGAAGGTCTCTCCTCCAAGGGACTGAAGCTCAGGGAGCCAGCCTCTCCTCGGATCCAGTGCCCCCTGTGCACTGAGGGCCGCCGTTGCTGGTCGGTATAGCCTTTAAAAATCTTAGTTTCAGGGCTTAAATGCATATAGATTGCCAGAGCTGATCTTTCTTGCTGCCATCCAGCTCGGCGGTCCGGCCCCGCCCCCAGCTTAACCACTTTTGTTATCTCCTGCACAGACAAAAAAAAGAAGAAAAAAAAAAAGAATAGGTATTTACCTACACCTCTCTAATTATGATATACTAGGCTTAATTTGTTCAGTCAACGACAATGAACTTTTCAAATGGTATTCTGAATGAATACCCACCTTCAACACAATGTTTTCTCTTTGGCAATTCTTTAACTATGAGAGTTTAACAATTAAACAGAGCTTTAATATGTTAGATACATTTTGAATCAAATTTGAATGCAACAAAGCCTAGATGAGATGTTATAGCCTAACCAAATACTAAGATATGTATTGTGTTTATTGAACATGTTTTACTTTGACTTTGTTTCTATGTTTTTTTGTTTTTTTTAAATTATTATTATTGGCATTTATATAACAACTTACACTGCATCACTTTATAGCATTATTAAAGAGACTTCAACAACAAATGAAACAAACATTTACAAATGTTGACAGGAACAATAGATTGACGATGTCCCTGCTTAAATGAGCTTACAATCTAGAGGAAGTGGAGTTTAAAAACACAATAGGAAGGACTGCAGGGAAAATAGCAACCAGGTGACAGGCTTGAAAAGTAGCAACATTATGGTATCAGCGTTGTTATGGTATCAGTATCATATATACGCACATCTACAAGATTATTCTCAAATCCCGGAGTGTAGGTCCAGTCGTCCCCTTGAAGTGCGTCTCTTGTAGCATCGCGATGGACACCCTAGATGCCCACAGGGATCGTAGGATACGCACATCTACAAGATTATTCACTAAAGTCTAACTATGGACTTGACAAAGGCTCAGGGGAACCGAAACATTGTATTTTATTCTGCACTCCAAATAAAGACTGCCTATCAAAGAAACCTCCAGGTGTGCCCAGACCAGTCGGGATTAACAAAAGTCAGTTATAATAACCATTTTCTTTTTCCTCAAAACATTTTATTGTTTTAAACAAATCAGATATATATAATGGGGTTTGGCTTACAATAGTGATCACCCCAGCTGGTACTAAAGTTTAAAAGACCAAAATTAATCAAACAGGTGAAAGTGAAGTTCTTCTATGAAGGACCGGCAAAGAATACCCATATCCAATGTCTGCTTTAAAATTCCCACATGCAAATCTTACAGAATATATAGCAATTGCATATTTATCAAACACAAACAAACTGATTCACCCGAAATCTGATTCTCAAAATAAATTCACTGACAGTTCAAGTAGACATTTTGCAAAGAGTTAGAATAAAGAAAGAACAATAAAATATTATAAACTGAAGAAAAATAAAAATCAAATAAACATATATATCACATTTTAATAATGTTATAGATATATTTTTATAATTAGGATATATTAAACCCCTCCATGTAGTTAACCACTTCTCATTTAGGGTTAGCTACCCTACTGGTGCTAATTGCATGTTTTTTAAATGATAGCATATATTAAAATTGTCCATCTCTGCCAGCAAATTTGGACCAATTAAAATTGTTTAAATTAATTTGAACCTGATTTTCAGCCAGATAGGTGCCATAATGAAAGTGAGAAGTGGTTAAGTAATTCCATAATTTTGTACGGATATAAGCTGTTTTCTACAACTAAAGTAATTTAAAAGGCTATTTTATCAGAAATTATTAAATCTGTGAGCAATGTCTCTAGATGATACAGTCCAAATGACCCAGAACAGTAACAGATTATTTTTATTAATCCGAGCTGCATTTGCTCATTAGCACTATGCATTCCAACCAGGAATTTATAAGAAGTGACCATGGGATAGCCAGTTGAAAAAAGAGATGAATGAAGATTTTTTTAAAACTATATAAACAAACAAAAAACTATTAATTGTTCCTGCATTTCCTACCAATCTTGGCTCCCAATGGGTTAAACTCTTCACTGCGTTGCCTACTGAAACAGCCTCTTTGATACTGCCCACTCTAGCAATGGTTCTTCCAATACTGTAGTTGAAATTCAATGACACCTGTTTGTGACACTGAATACTGCTCACACATGCACATAAGACTTTTTCAGCATGGCAAAATCATGCCTAAATTCCACCAAATGTTAGCTATTTTTAATTCACTTTTGAGAAAGCTTCGGCGAAACGCGTCAAGTGAGGAAGAATTTTGGACTTTTATACAGGACTGGTTTTATAGTGTATTATTCACTTTTTACTTATTGTATTAAAGTATACGTATATAATTTTTAAACCATCCAGTCATTTTTGTTTGTCCTCCTTCCTATTTAATACTGCTTTGCTGCTATACCTGGGTCCACTATATCCTGAGGTGGGGATTATTCCACCTGAAATTCTCCAAACTAGAGCAGGTCGTTGCTCTAGTATATGTAAGTAGGATCATCTACTCTTACTACAATATTTTATATTTACGTACTAGACCATGTGGCGTATTTTACTCTTGTTTTTCATATAACGAATACACTCACCAATGATCTGGAACCTCAAGAAATCCATAGACGGGGATTATTCCGTCCAAGCTCTTAACACCGAGCTGATATAGCTCCTCAAAGTGTGAGTGTGAATATAACACCTTTGTTCTTGTGGAATTATATCGTTCATACATACTGTACCATTATTTGTATCTTTGTTTCTCCTTTTTTTTAAGTTACTCCGCTAGCCAGTATTTCTACTAAACGTATGTACAATTTCTGATCTTTAGCGCTGTTCACCTTTCTATTTCATCTGTCCATTTATCACAAGGTAGAGGGAACACCTTGTTGGTGAACTGCTGCTCACCCTTGAGAAGAGAGCGCTTATTACCCTTTTGCATTAGCTATTTTTAATGCCTTGGAATTCCTACCTTGCACTATTTTCACGAACAAGATGTTTCCTATGTTTATGCTCACCCATACTAAGGTTCTTATTTTTCTATTTTGCTCGATTCTTTTTCTTTAAGCTTAAGTACTATAAGGGCTGGTATTATGTCTCTTTGTCATTTTTTTTCATATCTATGTCACTAATAAACCTGCAATATCTGAGCAGGGTCAATACAAGATATTAATTCCACAAGCATTTGATCAACAGAGGTTCCAGTACACTGCACCGCTTTTATTAAATGACATTAATTAGGGGGCGGAGCTTGAACATCTAGCTGAGAGATCGCATGCCGTGCGAGCTCTCGCACAAGCAGACAATTTCCAGGATAATATCCCAGTCTTCAGTCCGAATTCGGGAACCCACACTCGTCACCCTGCCTGGGGACAAGCTGCGGATCAAATCGATATAATATTCAAGCACCCAAGATGCAGGGAGCCCGCGGAAGTGAATTGCGGCCTACAAGTGACTGAGTGACTGGGCGGCGGGAAGGGCGGCCAAGTTCCCCACTCTCCTGGATCCTGAAAAGCTTTGCCTCACTCCCCCCCCTCCCCCCCCCGCCTTTGGACCAGTGGGGGTTATCCTGGTCACCACTGGACTACTAAAGTCAAAACCTGTGGTCAACAAGAGTCACTTACTTGCACGCAATATAACCCTCCAAAATGGCGGATGAACATCATCCAGAGGATATGACTCTACTTATGACCAGCAGTGGCCTCAGCTTCTCTATTGAAAGCTCCTTGGAAAGATTAGAGGCCATATTTACCAGCTTCTGGGCTAAATTGGAAGACGAGCAGCAGCTACAGCTCCCCAACATGAGACTGCAGTTCAACATGCTGAACCGCGTGGTGTGAACGGGCCCCCTCCAGACAAGGAATGCAAGAAAGTTCCCGTTAGTATGCCCCTATACTCACCCGGACCAAAAGCCAACCTGGGACCCGCAACTGCCCACTGTTCACCAGAGGGGGACCCAGTACCACAACCAATATGGAAAGGACTGGGTTCCTATGTACCGCCAGGCCCGCGAAATAGAGGCACCGACAACCACACGGGCCCAGCTCCAGATGGACACCCTTACCCTCTGCTACATCAGCGCCCCTCCCCCCCCCAGTAGAACCTCCGCCGGCTTATTAGGCCACCCGACTATGGGAAGTGGATGAAGCACAGATTACTTTCATTGGGTGGACTGTCCATGATGAGAGAGAGGCACGAGGCCTGAGGAAGCACCATTTTACACCTTGTTGTTTAAGATGTCCTTTATTGTATACACTCTATGATGCCCCCTAGTCTTATGTTTATTTGTCTTCTAGTCTTGCTAGTCTATGCTTGTGTCTACTATACTTAATCTGTTATATAGGCATGTCTAACACTCTCAACCCATAACACATGTTTTATATCCACACACCAGGCCCATCAGACTAATATAATCAGTGTGTCTTCTTCTTGCCTATACTGCAAGATAGCCAGCTATATAACTATATGTTATCCAGCACCTCACCTGTCCTACACTGCAAATATTCTCTTGTAATACAATCTCACTCCCCATACCTACTAACTTACACAGCAGTGACCCACCAGTTATGTTAAGCCTATCTCTGTTACGCTTGTTAAATTTTGAAAATGTGCAAAAACTCATGCCAATGTTAAGCCTCTATATTTACGCTGTTGTGGCGCCTCACAATGCTGTGTACCTACCTGCACACAAAAAAAAAAACATTCATTAGAGGAACACTTCATGCGTCATACCAACTATAGTATTCCAAGAGTGCCCTGGCATCCCCCAATGTAAGTAGTCAAATCATTTGCTAACATTTTGACTACTTACCTGGTGTCCAAAGGTCACTGATCACTTTCTTTACCGAAAGACAGAAGTTTCTGTTAGGATATTACATTAACTCTTCTGACCTAACCAAGGCCAGCTCATTGGCTGACAGCCTGAAAATCAGATTATGCTCTCTGCCAATGAATGAAGCCCTGCACTGCCGAACTTTACTCAGAGAACTTCTGGCTAGTTTGGAAAAGGTGACAGACGTCTGGCGGACCCCAAGTAAGTAATCAAACAACTAGCAAACCATTGTGGGGAGAGGGAGGGAGACCCGGACACTCATTGCATCAGCACCACTACAGCAAGTGCATCATAACATAACAGAAACTTGACACATGTACTGGGGACTTCCTATGTTTGTTGGGAATGCAAGGAGTGTCCCTTTAATTTACTTGTTCCTACTAAGTAATAATCTGCTGTTGCTAAGTAATACGGCCGGATACATTTTATAAAATATATATTTTTCTTAGCCTCCTATTTTTTCATACTCAAAAAAAAAAAATGTAAACAAAACTTGTAAATTCTTGTTTGCCAAAGCCTGTAGGTTTAGAGGCCTTCTGAGAAAAAGCTGAGCTAAAAACTATCTGCAAGTAGGCGTTGAAGGGGTGGGTGAGAAGAGATGTATTCAGACAAGATAAATATATGTACAGCTGTCTGAGCTTTTGACAGTACCTGAGTTTAAAATTGATGATGACTTTCAGAAAATGGCACTCAAGGGCAAATAAAGCAACTAATTAAGGATAAATTTAAAAAATAAATCATTCCAAATGTTTTATTTTTTTCCAGGTTTGTTAGAGGAAGAGTGCCAGAAAGTGTCAGAGACTTCAAAATATCTGAAATGATTATTATTCTTTGAGGTTGCTGAGCAAGTTGCTGAGAAAGTAAATATTGGGTCTTGGATAAGAACATGAATTTAGTTAAAGTATCACATTTGATTCACTGAATCATCGTTTGACTTGAGGGCAGTGTAATTACAATGGCAACCTGGAACTCAGAACTTCAATTAATGAAAGTAAATTTACACCCTGAATGTTTAATACCAGAGGATGGCTAGAGGGTTCCTAAACACCTTATATGATCAAGAAAATACCAATGGGAGAAAGGTTTTGTAACAAACTCCTTGTATTTGGTATGCTCTGTTCGTATACTCCCGAAATGCTAGAGGCTTAAGTGATTATAGCCTGTTCGCATAGTGATTTGCATAAGTGATTATAGCCCGTTCGTACTCTCCCAAAATCCTAAGGTCGTGGGAAAATTCAATCGGTTCACTGTTCGATTTATTCCGGCCAGATGGCCCACTTATATACACAGACCCTCAGCATGGGGTCTCAAGCAAAGACATGGAAAAACATGCCCAAAATACTGCCTCGACACGCCACTGAGTCTCTGTGACTGGGAGATATTTTAGTGTACATTGCTTAAACTAATTATCTCCCAGGTACTAAAGTTACAAAGTATAAAACAAACAAAAAATACACATAACATATATCTGAACCCCAACAAGCATTTTATCCCTGGATAGCCTGGATCTGAGTGCCCATGTTGACCAAATAGCACTCAAATCCCACGAACACAGTCGAATCGCCACCAGGGTAAAGTTTTGACCAACCGTCTGCCCACATTAGTTCCAGAGAAATAGTGGTAGCAGTTGGTCACTTTCGGGAGTTCAGAAAATAATGAAATGTTCAACGGTTCCCCTGGCTCATAGGTAGTGATTGTTCACCAATTTCATACGAACAATCCTACCGAACAGCGCTCTCCTGTCTTGTCGGGAAAAGAAGCAGGTGTTTGTGTAAAATCCCCAGTGTTCGCGAGGTCGAGTTTCCAACTTATAGTTCCAGACACTCAATGACCAAGTCTCGCTGCCTGTGCTCATGCGACAAGATGACCGGTGTTGTTCGGTTATACGAACGGTGGCCACACAGGGAGAGCACTTAAGTCTGTGGTTTCTTTGAAGTTCAATGAGACAGGGGGTGTTCGGTGTTTGGTAGATTCGTCTACCAAACACAAGGGAATTAACTGGGATAATAAAATACAGTATTTTGCCACAAGTTTAAAGGAAAAAACATTGTACAGAAGTTAGAATTTTACTATCTAAGTAGTATTACTATATAACCTTGTTTGGGCAAGGTCTTTTCCCCCATTCTACAATTGTAAGGAACTGCAGAATATCTTGGTGCTATATACATGCTAATAATAATGACTGTAAAGTATAAACTAAACATAAAAACCTTGAAATTAAGAATATTTACTGCTATTGAGAGATGAATAATCTTTTTTTTTTCCATCTGAGACTTTGCCTATGAACATTCATCACTGTCTCTATAGTACGTGAGAAGAAAGCTCTACCCTGTTCACCTAAACACCGTTTACTGTATTTTCCTGATTATATTCCTGAATAAGAATACTAATGGTAATCTTATTGTATTTCGTTTACCTGGTAAGAGAACCATCATCTAACTGTAATATAGCTATTTGGTTCCCTCATGGCCCACCAACAATCCAGGATTTATGTATTTCCCTTTTTCTTCCAATAGAGATACTGGCAAAACGTGGACAGTTGGTAGGCCATGAGAACTGGGTTAGGAACCACTGAACTAAACCAAATTAGTGGTCAGTTTAAAGGTAGCTTTCAATTTTAGAAATATTTATCAAGTTTTCATAGAACTCAGAAATTCAAAAGCAGAGAGACTGAAGGCTGCAAATCCAGGCCTGGATGCTTCAAATTCGGGTCCGGTAAAAAGAATCTGAACTGTTTGCCTGCTGGTAGTGCTAGCAACCACCGGGTAAAAATCTAACAACTCTCAGCATGAGGGTTAATTATGTGGCGGCTGGCTAGACATGCTATTATACAGGGGGTGGACAATGGCATATCCAACCCCCTATTGTATCATTAATTAGGGTCCCCACCCATCACTATGTCCCCCCTTTATTTTTAACATGACTGCCCATTCGTTAGTTTTAGGAGACCTACCCCACTTGCCATATGGCATGTGCTGGCCAGCCGTCACATAATTAACCCTCATGCCAAGAGGGCTTTGTAAATTATTTGACCACTGGCTGCAAGTGAAAAGCAAATGAGTGAAAATTTGCGAATGTGCATCCTGACTGATTATTTTGGTTTATCTTCAGCCTCCATGTAGCTATTGCTAAATGTCTGGTTCCTGTGCTTTATATTGGTTCGGATGTGGATATCACTAATTATCTGAACAGTTCTAAGTGATTGTTACAGAATCGGTCAGACTGACCGAAACCTGATGCATTTGACTTTAGTAAATCTGTGAATTACCAATGCGATCGGAATTCAGCCATTTTCACCGGATTTTGTCTGTCCGGATAAAATTATATATTTAGTGAAAACCCTGTAGATGAACCATTTCCACCAGAAAAGGGGCTTTTGCAGCCTCTGTAACTGCAACGCCAGTTACAGAATACTAAGTGGTGTCATAGTTTTTATGGTTTCCAATGGAGTGCAGCAAAAACCAAAACCCATCTAGGTAAAGTGAGTACGGGGTCCATGTCTGGATTACCCTTTCAACTTTCATATTCTCTGTTTTTGTGGCAATGCATTGCTTGGGCTTTCCCTAAGCTTAAAGGGTAATCAAGTCGTGGACCGCATGTTCACTGTGCTTAGAGTGGTATTAGCTACAACTCACTGATAAGGCCCAAAGAAGATCGAAAAAATGTTCAGGCTTACAGTGTCTCATGTGTAGAGAGTACTTTCCAGCATTTCTGTTCTGGACTGCCCTTATTGGTGGGATCAGTCTGACATGCAAATGCTATAGTTTATTTTTCTAATGGCACAAGTGAGCAAAAACATTTTTGAGACCTGAGCGGGTACTAACCGATGAGCAACTTACTTAGTTTCTTAGTTTTGGCCTATTCTCATAGTTCTCATATCCTCTGTTTTTGTTGCAATGCATTTGCTTGGCCTCTCCTTAAGCTTAAAGGGTAATCCAGACATGGAACCCATGCTCACTGTGCTTAGAGGGATATCAGCTACACTTTGCTGACAAGGCCCAAAAAAGGGCAAAACGATCCAAGTTGCAGTGTCTATCAAGCAGAGAGGATTAGTTGGCATTTCAGATCTGGAATGCCCATATGGGTGGGGTTAGTCTGATATGCAATTTCGCACAAATGAGCGAAAACATTTTTGAGACCTGAGCGGAGACTAACCGAAAGGACAGGCTAATGAGTTTTTCTAAGCCTTTGACAGGTCTCAGAGTTCTTACATTCTCTGTTTTTGTCTCCTGAGACAGACAGAATGCCTTACTAATTGTCACACATGTTAGCGAATAGCATTTTTGGCATAACTTTATTGCAGTGCCAATTTTACCTGTATCAGGATTTAGTGAATCAATGTGATAGCCTGATACTATTCAAATGCAATAGCAACCAATAGAACACAATGTACAATACACACAATACCAACTTTTATATTAAGACATACTCTCACAGCACTTGGGTTCCAATTTCTGTCTGTATAATCTGGATTTCCTAGGCTTTTTGGTCTAGAATATACATTTTATGTAATCACTAATAGTGTAGATACTTGAGAAGATTTCATGGAATATTGAAAATGTCGTTATCGCGAGGTCAATAAATATGACCATGCTGGCATTAACCTTGTCATAGTCTGTCTGGCGTAGATCTCTTCCATGGGTTTTATTTTTAGAGCATAGACATTTTGAAGCCCGAACTTTAATTGTGTTATCGGTGTTCACTCTTACATAACCCGAAATACTTTTGCTTCTTTGTCACTCATATTGCAAACAGCTCACAGGGAGCAATATTTAAAAAAAAAAAAAAGAAACAAAACAAGAAAAAAAAACAAGCAGAGTGAACAAATGTCTTAACTGTCAGTCCTGAACCTCCATTAACATGAACTAAAATAAAACAAACACACAAAAAAAAATAAAAAAAAATAGACAACTACATCCACTGAATACAACTATACAACTACAATGACTGCATCCTGCTCTGGGTGTTGCGTTAATCCGTCTGCTGAAATATTGCAAACTCAACCACAGCCTAATTGAAGCGCCTAAACTAGAGTGATTTATATGGGATTATTAGAGATATTCAGTGGATAATGCTACAATAATTACACGACCACTTTAGATGACATTGTGTCTTGAGCAGTCATGATAATAATGGCAATTAAATCCATGATTATCCCGAAACACTGTTAAAAAAGCCAGGGTGGCAAAAATCCTAACTGATTTGGGTGGTTTGAGACTACACGGCGTCTTACCTGTCTGAAAGCGAGAGGAGCCCAGTGTAATACGTCCAGAAATAAATAAATAAATAAATTGCTGTGTGACTTTGATGGAGTTTAATATGGTAGCTTTAATAAAAAGTGCTACAAAAGGGCAAGTAGTCCATATTGTAATTGGCTTAAAGTAAAATATATTGTAGCATTTGCTATTATAGTATCTCGGCCCTGGAGATCTGAGGACAAACATGAAAGGTCGAAAAGGCAACCAATTTGCTTTAAAAGGGCGAATGTCACTGGAACAGTGAAAAAAGGAAGCGTGAGGCTGAAATATATCAGCACAGAACCCTATGAGACTTGAGAACTATAGCATATTTACATGTGAGTAAAATAGCTTTTTTTTTTTTTTAAATGTAACAGCTATACAGTACATGGGGCTGTAAAGGTACATAATATTAATGGATAGGATGCTTAGGCAGAAGAAAATGAGAGTTTTCCATATAAAAATCAGTCGATGAAAATTTCCGTGGTTGCCATGGAAACTCAGCTTCAGGTCTGTCATCTGGAAATATACAGCTAGTGCTTCGGAACAGGGCAGGTTTTATATATTGGCCCTGGGGGACTTCAGATTCATGAGGTGTATATACCTCTGCACACTGCCAGCTTCTTTCAACTATGCACCTCGCCTCAACTTCTGCTCTGCACATTCCAGAATTAACCCATCACAAAACGCAGAGATACATGTCGACTTCAGAGATACCGAAATTTGCGATATATCTGTCAATCAATTTGCTGTACATGAGTTTTAATTTAATTTAATTAGATATATTCTTACTCTGTACGTGCTTTTGCTAAAGAAATGAACAAAATGTCTACGTTATAGATAAAAATGCTATTAACGATTATATCATCTCGTTCTTTATATGGTGCTGCCGATGTCATCACTGGTATTCAACTCTGATTTATAGCTAATTAAAGCCTGAATGCCAAAATACAGGCTAGAATAGACAGTCGGTAACTTTATATGAGTTTTTGAATTTTACCAAATAAGCTATTTTACATTGTCATTAGGATTTTAACTGGCTACAATTTGCAGTTTTGTGAATAATCTTTTTATTTTGTTTCAAGTCGCTATGCAATAATCCTAGATTTCAGTTTTGTTTTCTTTACCATTTAAATATTATCGGCAAATACACCTCCATCCTATATTTTCAGTGTAACATTCAGTAGTAGAGAAAATCCACATGAATGTCAATAAATTTCCTAAACCATAGACAGCAAAAACTGTTTGTCTGACACACAGATGCACTTTGGAAGAAAACCGAAGGCCTTGACATATTGACAGAGAAATACTGCGTAGGGGTGGAACAATTTGCTGTATAATCCCTGCCTAGCCAGTTTGACAATACAAGGTCATCAGATTATATCAGAGTGTCAGTGTGTGTGTGCTGCATTATAGTGAGCATTATTAGCAATATGATAATTGATCAGCTGACAGACTTTTAGTAATTGTGTTAGTGTCTCACTACAAAATAGCAGATATAATGCCACATTAATCCGGCCATAATAGCAAACTTGTCCTGCAGCGTATGTAAATTGCACGTACCTGACCTGGGGTTAGCAATATACCCATCTTCCTATTTGGCTGAGATAATTGGGGAATTTTCAAACCTATATAACATCTTGACAGAATACAATGTGTATATTCTAAGTCACATAAGGACAGACATAGGTATTATTGCATAATGGTAAACATTTGGAATATAGCTTAGCAGTAAAAATATACTATTGTGCAAAAGGATAAACATGTAATATTACTTAACAATAGACATATAATCCATAATACTGGACAAATATAGTGTTGTCTTTATTAAACCTATGGAAAAATGTGAAATAGTGATATTTAATGCTTTTCTATTGTTAAAATGGGCACTAACACAACAACTGAAGCATCATATTTCTGAGTAATGGAAACCACCCAATTATACATACATATTACATACTCGTCTTTTATTTTAATGGTCTGATGGTGGTTTCAAATACTGTATTGCAGAGTGTTACATCAGGAAAATAGATTATATTTATAGACTATCAACGGTTAAGCGTCCTTCAGCACTCTAGATGTTGTGGACTATATCTCCCATAACGCTGGCAATGTATCATGGGAGATGTAGTCCACAACATCTGGAGTGCTGAAGGTGCCTACAAGGACTATATAATGTGATGTACTAAACAGCAACAACATTAATCCTTCACCATGCAGATCATGGACGTCCAGTGTCTTTTCACAAATTCAAACTCCGTGAAACTCCAGTATGTGACTCTAGTGTCCGTTTGGTAGACAGCCACTAGAGGCAGTATTTGCACAGCAATGTTAACACTGCAGTTTCTCTAAAACAGCAATGTTTTAGACTGCAGGACTAAGAGGAACATGGACAGCGCACCCAGACCACTTCAATGATATTAAGTGGTCTGGGTGCCCATAGTGTCCTTTTAAACAGTTATTTGGTCTAAATTTTTAAATTCATTTTGAATTCACAGCATTCTTACTTTAGTGAATAACCCTGACAGTCGTTCTCTGAGTGATGTGAGAAGTGAAATTGAAGTGGTAGATGCCAATATATTTCTGGAACTCCAGTATTAAAATAACCAAAACAATTATTTTTAAAATATATTTAAAAATATAATCATATGATTTTAATTATACATAGCTGAGCAAAGTTTTTCATGGCAAAATAATATAATTATTTTTGAAGGCATTCGTAAACCACTCAATCTTCAGTTATCCCCAGAACCCCTTAATAGTCGTATTCTCCCAAAATACATAGTACACTATTATGCATTATCCATAATTCGTTACTAGGAAAATGTTATTCATGATTATATTGCACAGTTATGTAGGCTGAAAAAAGAAATGTGTCCATCATGTTCAGCCTTTAATGGTTTATTTAATTTTTTGTTCTAACTTTTATATGGATTTTATATAGACACGAAGCCTTGGTCATCCTAATTTTTATTTACTACTCTATTTATAATGACATCCTTTATTGTCATAGTGAGAATATTTAAATACCCAATACAATAATTTGTTTAAAACAATGGAGGATGGGGCTTGGAGCGACTATGGGAAAATCAGTCAAAAAAATAAAGAATACAACATTTCATCCCATAACTTACTCAAAGTGCACGTTATTAAATGTTTAGCATCCGCTCAGTATATTAGGCATTAACCTGCTTTCATTGGTTAAAGGCTTTCTTTCACCTTCAATTTTTCTAACCACTGCTCACTGTATAACTTGCAATTACTAAAGCTTTCAGGGCATTATTGCTCAAGAAAACCATAAATGGAAATTCCCTTTTTTGCCCACAAGAAAGTAAACTTGCATTAAAAAAAGCTAACAGGCTTATTGGTTTCCATAAATAAGTCTCACTGTGTTAGTAACAGGGATTAGTTTACTTATAATTTCAGTTAAAGTCTATTAGAGGGATTGAGTTGTGATTTTGTTTGCATTTTAAGTATTTTTTGGAGTCTTTAAACCTTAACCCTAAAATGTTGATGTCAAATAAGAGAACATGTGTAGGTTGAATAAAAATAACAGTTCACTAAGAAGAGACCATAATAATCTAAAGGATCTTTACAAAAATATTACACTTTTTCTTAAGTCGTTGACCAGGGTTGAAGCTCTTGCCTCATTCATGTAAAGCACCTTTATCCTTTATAATTCCCAGATTTTACTATTAACATGACGTAAAGTCCTGATTTTATTAAGGACACGGAGGCGAGTATTATGCTTTCTCTTTCCTTAATTCCACTCAGCAACGAAGAGAGAGATGTATACAGAAGAGAAAACAAAACAAAACATAACATTGCATAGTAAGAGTGCAACCAATCAGCACTCAGCAATTAGTATATAAGGTGTAGCACTCCATCACTCATCCTCTTTCCGTAGTGGGCCTGGGTGGTAGGGTGCCCTTGCGTCAATGCCTGAGTTATGAACCGTGTAATCATGGAGGACCTGACCCCCATGGCTGACGTTAAGGTCTTGTTGATGGAATTTGTCATAGTCACGTCCAGCAGGCTTTGGAATTCCTCTGAGGCCATCAAATTGGCTTAGTCTAATGGGCCAGGGACAGTAGTCCCCGTGACGTTCAAAGAGTGGCCAGTAGGTCAATAATTTAATAATATAGCTTTATATAAATCAGCCCTTTGGGTTTATCAGGAGAAGTATAGGCCACAAGGATGTATGAAAAACCTATATTAGGGAAAATACAGAAAGAACAAGGTGGTAAGGATTGTATATTAGGAGCCTCTGTGTAAAATCAGGATTCTAAAATCTGGTATGTTTCTTAACTCAATAGAACTTAGATTTTTTTTTTAAAGTAACAATATTGCAGAAATGGAAAAATAGAGTGAACCATTTTTTCCTTGTGTCTTTTACACAAAGTAAATCAAGCTCTGGAATAGCCAAGTGAAAATCTAATACAAATTGATATCATTTCTCACTGTTTTAATCTTTACATACATTTGAAATTTCCTGAATATGGGATCATTTTAATCCCGCATTGATACGAACAATACGTCTTTCTAAAATTTGGCCAGTGGTTAGTAGATATTGTCAGCATGATCACAATTCAAAATCTAATTAATTTGTTATAGTTAATCACACAATCTCGAGATTGATACTCTGAGACCATAAGGATAACTACAGACATAATGGATCCATCAAGGAAATATCTGACCTGTCCGTTTGACCCATTTGTTACGACACTCGCCGCCTGGGGAGTGAAGCCGCCGTTTAGCCGATAATCCCCTTTCTCCAGAAATGCAGTTCCAGCATTACCGATCATAAGACTCCCGACCGGAGCATACGAATGCGGTAACTCCCGATCAGCAATCCATCCGAAATCCTTCCACAGCTAGAAATAAACGAAAACGCTGTCCCAATAGTCAATCCCTCCACAAACGAGACAAAGCTCCGTTTTGAAGGTCAAGCAGAATGTGTTTAATGGGGGCTACCTGCCCAGTATTTATGCAGGTCTCCACCAGGTAGACACTCCCCTAGGGGACCTGGTGGAAGACTGTAAAATATATTTAACAGTAGCCAATCGCAGTGGCCATAACACAAGCCCTCCCCATTTTACCCATAAGACATTTCTTCCTATCCCGGAGATAATTAGGGAGAAATCTAATTAACTCCGAGGATAGGAACCATCGCCATTTTAAACACAAACATACAAAATGCAATAAAATACATAAAATCCGAAATACCGAAGATATAGTGTTCGTCCAACGTATCCCCAGATAGCCTGAATCTGAAGGCATATTCCTGCCGAATAGCGCTCAGATCCGAAGTACACAGTCCAATCGCCATGGAGTCAAAGTCTCTCATAAGTCTTTCGGTGTACGAATGACTCCATGGGCCGGCTATCTGGGTAAGTCCATACGGATGAAGAAAACCCCCGAACGGAACAGGGTTCGTATGCCTCCAAGGGAATAGAAGGAGGGACGGCCGTCTCCAGCGGTGTTCGGTAGATAAAGAGTCCGTTTTTAGATCCATGGGTTTTGCACCGAACACCGCTGATTCGCCTCGTGTCCAAAATGGCCGCCGCCTCGTGGTCGGCATACGAACGACGACCACCCGTATGAAATGGAATGGAGAGGTGTTTGCGGTTAACCACAGCGTTCTAATTTGTGGTCAAGGTGTTAATGAGCCGCACACTCCTCTCCTGGGTGGCCGATGTTCGGTAGTTTTATTCGGTACTTTAGGAAACGAAAAACCAATAGCGTACGGACAGGAAATCCACGAATCTCATGGAAACAGATGAACCCGCAATACAGGTCTATGCAGTAGGGTTCGTCACACGGCTCCCCCCTTGTGGAACACTCCGGCAGACCCGGCTTGGCCCTTTAGCGGGTCAACGTGGGGATGACCGGACTAGGAAGTAGTAAGGACGTCGGTTTGCCGGGATAGCCCATCTGCATTCCCATTCTGCTTACCGGGTCGGTAACTGATGGTGAAGTTATATGGCTGTAATGCTAAACTCCACCGCAGCAGTCTACCATTGTCTCCCGAGACCCGGTTAAGCCAAACAAGGGGATTGTGGTCCGTGATAAGGGAAAATTCCTGTCCATACAAATAGGGGCTCAATTTCTTCAATGCCCAGACCAGGGCCAAACACTCTTTCTCTACTGCCGCATAACTCACTTCCCGGGGTAACAGCTTTCGACTGAGGTATGCGACAGGGTGTTCTCCTCCATCTTCCCCGACCTGGCTTAGCACAGCCCCCAGTCCATACATGGAAGCATCTGTATGGACGAGAAAACGTTTGTTAGGAAGTGGGGCAGCCAGGACAGGGGCATTCACGAGGGCCTGCTTAAGTGCTTGAAACGCAGCTTCACAAGCTGGAGACCACAGGACCTGCTTAGGGAGGTTCTTCTTAGTCAGGTCTGTCAGGGGTTTAGCTATCGAGCTATAGTCGGGGACAAAGCGTCTGTAATACCCTGCAGTCCCTAGGAAGGCCAATACTTGGGTCTTGGTTATAGGTGTGGGCCAGTTCGCTACTGCCTCTATCTTGGCCGGCTCTGGTCTCTGGCTCCCACACCCTACCCTGTGACCCAAGTATTGTACCTCAGCCATACCTAGATGACACTTCTCTGGCTTTAACGTCAGGCCAGCGGCCCGAATTTTATCCAGTACTACCCCTATGTGTACCAGGTGTTCCTCCCAGGACTCACTGTAGATCGCAATATCATCCAGGTATGCACAAGCAAAGTCCTGGAAGCCATCAAGGAGCCGATCCACCATTCGTTGGAAGGTAGCCGGGGCGTTCTTCATCCCAAATGGCATAACCTTAAATTGGTATAAGCCAAAGGGGGTGACGAAGGCCGACTTGGGGATGGCGTCCTTGGCCAGGGGAATCTGCCAGTAGCCCTTACACAGGTCTATGGTGGTCAGGTAGCGTCCCCTGGCAATGCGGTCTAATAACTCGTCTACCCGTGGCATCGGGTAGGCGTCAGTGGTGGTCCGCTCGTTGAGCCTCCTGTAGTCCACACAGAACCGGGTGGTCCCATCTTTCTTAGGCACCAGGACTACAGGGGAGGCCCAAGGGCTATCGGAGTGCTCGATGACCCCAAGCTGGGTCATCTCCTCTATCTCCTTCCGCATTCCTTCTCGGACTGCTTCAGGGATACGGTAAGGGGGCTGTCGTAAGGGGTTCTGTCCAGGGGTCTCTACCTTATGTACAGCTAGGGTCGTGTAGCCGGGTTCTTGGGAGAACGTCGCCTGCTTCTCCCACAGAAGCTGTTTCGCCTGTTCCTTCTCCGTGGGGCTTAACCTGTCCCCTAGCTGTACGAGCTCAGTCAGATCCGTCTGGGCACCTCTGGCTAATAGGTCGGGTAGGGGTAAGCTTTCGGTATCGTCTGCAGCGGGGGCACACACTGCGGCTATATCCTCCGGTCGTTCCTGATATTCCTTTAGCATGTTCACATGAAAGGATCGCTGGATCCTGTCATCTGAACAGCTGGCTATAAGGTACGTAGTATCGCACACCTGGGCTAATACTTTATACGGGCCCTGCCAAGATGCCTGCATCTTGTTCGCCTTCACAGGTTTGAGCACTAGTACCTTCTGCCCAACCTGGAATACTCGCTGTCGGGCACCCCGATCATACCATTCCTTCTGTCTCCCCTGGGCCACCCGGAGATTCTCCCTTGCCATCAGAGACAGTTTCTCCATGCGGTCCCGAAGTTCCAGAACATACGGTACTATGGGGGTACCTTCCTGCTCTGTCTCCCCCTCCCAGTGGCCTCTAATGAGATCTAGAGGTCCGCGGACCCTTCTCCCATAAAGCAGCTCAAAGGGGGAGAACCCAGTAGATTCCTGGGGCACCTCTCTGTAGGCAAACAACAGATGAGGCAGGAATCGCTCCCAGTCTCGGCAAGTGTCAGAAAAGGTCCTCAGCATCTGTTTGAGGGTGCCATTAAATCGCTCGCAGAGACCGTTAGTCTGTGGATGGTATGGGGAACTAAGTATCGGTTTAATGCCGCATACCCTCCACAGCTGCTGGGTGAGCACAGCGGTAAATTGGGTTCCCTGGTCAGAGAGAATCTCTTGAGGGAACCCGACCCTGGTAAAAATCCTAACCAGGGCATCAGCAACTGTCTCTGCCTCTATGTTAGACAGCGCCACTGCCTCTGGATAGCGAGTGGCGTAGTCCACCACGGTGAGAATGTATCTCTTACCAGATGGACTAGCCCTGGCCAGTGGACCCACAATATCAACGGCTATGCGGGCAAAGGGCTCCCCAATAATAGGCATCGACATAAGCCTACCTTTTGGGTGGTCCCCCCGCTTCCCTACCCGTTGACAAGTGTCACACGTGCTACAATATATCCGCACAGCCTGGTTAATTCCTGGCCAAAAGAAATTCTGCATAATCCTATGGCCTGTGCGGCGGGACCCTAGATGTCCGGCTAGCGGGACATCATGCCCTATCCGCAGAATCTCTCGCCGGTACTTCGCGGGTACTACCAGCTGTCGATTCGGCGGAGGGGCAACACTTTTCTGGGATGGCTTAGGGATCCGATATAACCTGTCCCCTACCCACTCATACCGCTCCCCCTCTGCTCCCTCCTCTCCAGTGTCTGCTCTGCCTCTATACCTCTGGAGAGATGGGTCTGTCTGGGTTTCCCTCCCGAACTCCTCCGGGGAATCCCAACTAGCTAACGTCGGCCCTGAGGTGTCAGTCGGGGAATCGGTCCTTACCTGGGTCTCAGCAGCAGGTGGGCCGGTTCCAGCAGCACGGGTCTGAGCACGGGTAGTCACTGGGTTGGCTTCGCCAGGTCCCATAGTAGCATAGGCGGAAATCAAAGGGGCCAAATCATTTCCCAGCAAAACATCGGCAGGCAAGTCCTTCATAACCCCCACATTCACATGTCCAGCTCCCGCTCCCCAGTCCAAATGAACTCGGGCAACAGGCAGACGGAACACGGCGCCTCCTGCCACCCTTACTGCCACAGTGTTCCCGGTGTGTTGGTGTTCCGAAACCAGGTTCTTTTGGAGCAAGGTCATCGTAGCCCCGGTGTCTCTTAGACCAGTGACCTCTTTCCCGTTCAACTTAACGGTCTGTCTGTGGTGTTGGCGGTTGTCCTGCTGAGCTGCGTGAACTGGGTCTGCTTCGTGCAGAAAACCCCAAAATTCCTCCTGCTCCAGGCAGTGAGCAGAAGGCTGAGGTGGTTGCTGGGCTCCGCCGGCTGGGTTTCTCCAGGATGGCGCTTGGTTGGCGTGGTTTAAAGGGCATTCCTGTTTTTTATGTCCCATCTGTTTGCACCCAAAGCACTGGATCTGGTTGGAGTAACCCCGTTTGTTGAATCGGGCTGACTGCCCATGGTTGGTTGCTGGCGGTATAGCGGGGGTACGTTGTGCTGGGGGGTGATATAGGTTGGTGGTTGGAGGTGCTGCCGGTTTGTATTCCACTCGGGCAGGGACCTTGGCTGCTGTCTGATCGAGCTTACGGGCATCAGTGTATTCGTCAGCCAGACGAGCAGCTTCGTGGAAGGTAGCGGGTTTGCGGTCCCTGACCCACTCTCGAACTCCTGCAGGTAATTTGTCAAAGCAGTGTTCTAGCAGGAACACTTGCAGCACCTCTTCCCCAGTTACCGCTCGACATCCTGTCATCCAGTGGGCTGCCGTGCGGTGTACCCGGCATGCCCATTCCACATAGGAATCACCAGCCTGTTTATTATTGTCCCGGAATCGCCTCCGGTACGCCTCAGGGGTAACAGCGTACCGGGTCAAAAGAGCATCTTTTACTGTCCGGTAGCTAGTGAGTTCCTCCTCTGGGATGGCCCGAAAAGCTTCACTAGCCCGGCCGGATAGTTTCCCAGAGAGGATAGGAACCCATTCTTCTGCGGGTACCTGGTGTAAAGCACACTGTCGTTCAAAGTCCGCCAGGAACCCGTCTATCTCTCCTTCCGTCTCAATAAAGTTTTTAAAAGCAGCAAATGGTACCTTTTTCTTCCCATTGTTATTATGGGGTACCTCTGCTGCTGCAGCTCCGCTTCTCTGGAGCGCCTGTTGTGCTGTTACTGCGGCTTGTACTTGAACCACAATATCCGCTGCAGGGTTGGGGCCAAAGTGTGCCAGCCTGATCTGAACTGCCCGGTTAAACGCTATTTCCTCGGGTGTTAGATCCAGTAGGCCAGGCACATTAGCTATCTCCCTTCCCTGTGCTGTATCCATCTCCACCAATATAGCAATAATCTCTCTTTTCTTGAGATTGCTCGCTGATCGTCCTCTGCGCTCCAAAATGTCTTTAAGGGTAGCACGCCTTAACTCCTCATATTGCATTTCCAATCCGGGGTGTGTAGCTGGCCTTCAGGGCGGTGGGATTCATCCCGTCGCTTGCCACCAGTTGTTACGACACTCGCCGCCTGGGGAGTGAAGCCGCCGTTTAGCCGATAATCCCCTTTCTCCAGAAATGCAGTTCCAGCATTACCGATCATAAGACTCCCGACCGGAGCATACGAATGCGGTAACTCCCGATCAGCAATCCATCCGAAATCCTTCCACAGCTAGAAATAAACGAAAACGCTGTCCCAATAGTCAATCCCTCCACAAACGAGACAAAGCTCCGTTTTGAAGGTCAAGCAGAATGTGTTTAATGGGGGCTACCTGCCCAGTATTTATGCAGGTCTCCACCAGGTAGACACTCCCCTAGGGGACCTGGTGGAAGACTGTAAAATATATTTAACAGTAGCCAATCGCAGTGGCCATAACACAAGCCCTCCCCATTTTACCCATAAGACATTTCTTCCTATCCCGGAGATAATTAGGGAGAAATCTAATTAACTCCGAGGATAGGAACCATCGCCATTTTAAACACAAACATACAAAATGCAATAAAATACATAAAATCCGAAATACCGAAGATATAGTGTTCGTCCAACGTATCCCCAGATAGCCTGAATCTGAAGGCATATTCCTGCCGAATAGCGCTCAGATCCGAAGTACACAGTCCAATCGCCATGGAGTCAAAGTCTCTCATAAGTCTTTCGGTGTACGAATGACTCCATGGGCCGGCTATCTGGGTAAGTCCATACGGATGAAGAAAACCCCCGAACGGAACAGGGTTCGTATGCCTCCAAGGGAATAGAAGGAGGGACGGCCGTCTCCAGCGGTGTTCGGTAGATAAAGAGTCCGTTTTTAGATCCATGGGTTTTGCACCGAACACCGCTGATTCGCCTCGTGTCCAAAATGGCCGCCGCCTCGTGGTCGGCATACGAACGACGACCACCCGTATGAAATGGAATGGAGAGGTGTTTGCGGTTAACCACAGCGTTCTAATTTGTGGTCAAGGTGTTAATGAGCCGCACACTCCTCTCCTGGGTGGCCGATGTTCGGTAGTTTTATTCGGTACTTTAGGAAACGAAAAACCAATAGCGTACGGACAGGAAATCCACGAATCTCATGGAAACAGATGAACCCGCAATACAGGTCTATGCAGTAGGGTTCGTCACACCATTGTATAGCACACTTGAGATGATCTTAGGTGACAAGTTTGTAATTAGCCTATTGTGTTTTAAATCATGGATATACATGTATGTTTCTTTAAGCATAGTCAAGTCACATATTTGATGTACATATGTAGTAGTATTGTTATCAATGTCACTGTTGTACTGTTAAATTGTTGTTATTTTTTTTTCTTTATATGTGATTAGGACTATGATCACGACACTATTAATTAAAGCAATAGAGCCCTATTTCACCAAACCATTAAAAGACCACTTTTGTGTTAGAAATACAAAAATGTATTCCTAAAACTAAAGTGTCCCTATTCCCTCCAGACCCACTCCCTCCATGAAAGGATTAAAAAACTCTTTCAGTCACTTACTCAATTCCAGAACTAATGTCCCTCTGCGCTGGTTCGCTCTCCTCGTCTGACATCAGCCAATGGGGGGACATAAGGAGCATGTACGGCGAGCGCGGTTCACATTATCCACTGAATCAAACATGATACTACATTAATTGTAAAGGTTGGTAATAGATAGATAAAAATGATTGAGCAAAATAAAACCCACAGCTAACTTGTAGTAAAACAAACAAAAAAAAAAACCTGTAGGTTTTGAAAATGTCTCAGTAGATGCAGTTCTGTTTTCAACTCATTTTTCTGCATTTATTTTTACAGATGTGCTCTCTTAGCCCAACTCATTCAAGTTAACGGCAGTCTTAATATTTGTGATGGACAGCTGGTAAGCTGTAACATTATATACAGATTATTATTGCATATATTTGTATGTGACTAGTTTCCATTATTAAATACTAAAAAATGTATTATTTTCTGAGGGTTTTGTGATTCGTTTTTTCTTTTTTTTTTTTTTAAGATTTAAAAAAACATTTTTTTAGATTTCATGTGTTGGCTATTGATAACGTGTGTAATCTTAGAATCTATATAATGTAGATATTTTTGAACAAGTTTAAAAACGTAGTCTTATGGTTGGGTGAACACGATTTCTGTGATTACTTAAAACACAGACTCATCGGGATATGTTTTGTTTATGTGAAATAAAATCTATTTGAGATGAGGGACTCCTTAACACCTAGAATTGCTACTATTGTAAATATATGACAATATTCATTATCTGCAGAGATTTCTGGAAAGTAATTATAAGTTATAAATGCTGGAATAAGGAGAATAATTACTGACGTGCATGGGACATACAATAGTCCCCTATACAGTCAATGCTCACAGTGTGCAGGTGCTTTCTCTTTTAATAATACATAATTATGCAAAAATGGGAGATACTAACGAGATAGATCTTATGTGAATCTTATATGAAAATTGTCTGTTGGGTCCAGTATTATACAGCTGGCCTTACAATCATGTAAAGAAATCCCATTTGTTTTTCCCAACTTGCATATATCTGCAGCTCAATGGAAGAGAGCCAGTACGACCTCACACGGAAGGCATGGCTGTATTACGAGATCTGAGATGGTAATGACTTTAAACAATATTGCCTTCATTACAGTCTGGTTTGCAGTCAAAAATGTGAGGAAATTGAACTAACATTGCTTCCCTTTTCTGTAAAAATACATAGATGTGAAGTTAAACATTTTCCCTGAGCAGATTTAAAAACACAAGTGTACGGTAAAATATATATTTATAGAGATATGAGTAAAACACATCCTCATAAATTGCCCCAACCCACATGATTTATTGAAAAGGTAAGGTCACAGGTTGGTTCCTTAGATCCAAGAGAGTCTTACAGCCACCCACACTTTTTTTCAGATGAGCCATCTCTGATCCTATGAACCCCTATTAGATTTTTTGAGCGTAGATGGATCAATCGTAGAGATAAGCAGAGCAATTTCCTATTAGGCAGAGTAGGCACCTGCCTACAGATGCCTGACCATTAGCATTTATAATGTTCTTTTTTTTTAGCTTAAATAGTCTGGTGTGGAGAGATAATTAACAGGAGCCTTGGCCAATAGTCCCCTATACAGATAATCCTCACAGTGTGCAGTGTTCTCTGTAGTCCAGTCTGCCTTAATAGCAGAGCTGTAGGAACAGTTATAGAGAGTGTAAAACGTATCCAGTGTCTATGTGGACAGGAAGTGGAAGTGATGAACACTTTATAACAGCGACTGCCTTTCGTATATCATTAAGCTGAGTGCTCTATAGAAGACATTGGAGGGTAAGTGAGCAATTTATAGTTAACCCTTCAAACTCCAGCACTCAAAGCCTAAATCTGAAAATAAACCCTTTACCTAATCATATGGTTTAACTCCTGTTATAAACTAAACACCTCATGTGCCCTAAAACTAAATGTAACCCAACTCTTACCCTAAACTGTATGATTAAAAACTGCCTTTATATTACACTTTAAACCCTCTCAAGCTGTTAATCTTAACACTAAACACCCTATGTAAACAAACTCTGATGTTAACCCCTCTATAATATTAAACCCCCCTGAACCATAACCACTTCTAACATTATCTTTACCCTGCATACGTTTACACGGCTGTATACACTCACTATATTCACAGATTCAAACACAATACATTACAAGATGAAATATGAACATACATGCATATTTATACATATGAATTTGTCAAATGTGAATATGTTTTTTGGGGGGTTTTTTTTTTTAGATGTTTTTAGTTCTGCAATGTCCAGTTAAATATATACATTATACTTACATTAGCTGCCTTATTTTGGGATTGTGTGGCAAGGGGCACCCGAGAATTTTCTACAGGCACCTGACATGTAAATCTGGCCATAGAGATAAGAGACTGACAAAAATAGTTAGAGATAAAGTGAGTCACAGGACAAAAGCAAGCTAACCCGACCTTAAAGGAACACTACAGTGTTAGGAATTTGATTGATATATTGATATATTTTTATTAAAAATTTGATATGATATATTTTTCATAGCTTAATATGTTGAAAAAAATAATTGTATAAGTTTATTCAAAAATATTCAATTGTTCGGAAATATTCACCAATATTAGATTGAGGCCAAGGTTACATAGTAGTTACATATATATTTTTTTAAAAAAGACCCAATCTAAAGCAATTTAACTCTGTACAGCAAAAAATTGTGGAATGTTAAGATTCTTGTCAATTATAATAAAAATAAATTTTAAAATGAAAATTTTTTCTCACTTTGGTGACATCTATTACATGGCTCTTCACAATAATATAAAAATGCATTTCCAAACAATTGTCGGTATGCGTGACATATTTAAAAAAGAAAAACATATAAAAATCGAAATCAGTAAAGTAAGAAAATTGAGAACATGCATTAAGACAAATCATGCAAACAGAAAAATAAATGTAATTTTGTATGGTTCCTTTAGGGGGTAAATATAAAAATCTAGTAAATCTTCCTATCCCCCTTAATAGCCATGCATGTTCATAGTGCTTTTCTATAGCACTGGAAAAATATAAATATATATACAGTGAACAAAATTATAAACGCAACACTTTTGTTTTTGCCTCCACTTTTCATGAGCTAAACTCAAAGATCTAAGACTTTTTCTATGTACACAAAAGTCCTATTTCTCTCAAATGTTGTTCATGAATCTGTCTAAATCTGTGTTAGTGAGCACTTCTCCTTTGCCTAGACAATCCATCTACCTCACAGGTGTGGCATATCAAGATGCTGATTAGACAGCATGATTATTGCACAGGTGTGCCTTAGGCTGGCCACAATAAAAAGCCACTTTAATGTGCAGTTTTATCACAAAGCACAATGCCACAGATGTTGCAAGTTTTGAGGGAGCATGCAATTGGCATGCTGACTGTAGGAATGTCCACCAGAGCTGTTGCCCATGTTGCCCAAACCCACTTTGAGCTTAAATTTGAAACTCATTTTAAATTCCCAACAATTCTCACTTTAGTGCATAACCCTGGTACCTGTATGTTAAATGAGCAAGGATTGTTTGGGGCATGACAGTTCCCCTTTAATATAAGAAAATGGAGCATCACATACAAACGTTAACACAAATTATAGGTGATTGCTATTCATCAGATGAAAGAGGTGTACCCTTTCCCACCAAGTTTTTTTTTGTCATGAAACTATGAACTCCATAAGCAGCTTCTTATACTTTTTTTGCTGTGGAGTTAAAGCCCACCTGGATAAGATAAAGATAAAAATGATGGTTGACCAAAATAAATGTTATGCTCGCTTTAATAATTGATGATGATACCAGTGAAATAAACTGGAAATGCAGAACATGATTAGACAAGTATTAAGGCTTTCGACATCTTGATCAAATTTAGTTTTGTGACAAATGTATTCATTGAATGTTCTATGAAGCTTTTCAGCACTTCAAATACTTGATTGGTACTTTCTAACACCCAAACATAGATTCGCTTTGTGATCAAGAATTAAGTTGTATGTTTTCTGACAAGATTGGGATTCTATACAAATAGATATAAACTGAGCAAATATTATGATACTATGGATTAGCAAAGGGATGAATCTTCCTAATTTTCAACCCTAAGGTAAAGCTTTTACATTTTATTTTATATTTACTTCCTCTTGGCACTATTAAACACTTGTAAGCCATACAATCACAGCTTTTGAAGAATATTTATGGATTCCTTTTCTAAATCCACCCACGTTTGTTATTTTATTTCCAAGCAGCCTTTCTTTTCTTGAAAGCATTTAATGAGCAGTTTGTAAAGACGATTTACAAACTGATGTAACCGAGTGGAGAAGAAGACAGACAACTTGCTATTACAAGAACCAGTCGAAGTTTTGATAGTGGGTGTGGGCAGTATTTTGGCACATAACATTTTTAAATAATTGTTCTTCACATATTTCATCACCCTCCTTATGGGCACAGGTACTGTTCCACATTTTACTTTTACATCATGACCGATTAACCGAATGGTCACCAAATGGCATGGGAATAGATAAAACCATTATAACTTTGCCATACATCATTTATCAACCTTGACCAGCTAGCCACATCCCCACCCATCCAATATCAGACCAGTAAGAGTTAACAGGTCTGTCAGATAGTAGGGAATTGGTCACCTAGTAATGGATACTGCAGCTCATCTATCTAGAATACATGGTAAAAAAGATGGGCCACTCCTTCCTTATATTGCTTAGTGTATGCGTGTCTGTCACTGAGAGTGTGTGTGTGTGTGTCTGTCAGTGAATGTGTATGTCTGTCAGTGTGTGTCTGTCAGCTAGTGTATGTGTGTCTTTCAGTAAATGTGTGTATCTGACACTGAGTGCATATATGTCTGTCAGTGAGTGTTGTATATGTGTTTGTCAGTGTGTATCTGTCAGTGAGTGTGTCCCAGTGTGTGTGTGTGTGTGTGTGTGTGTGTGTGTGTGTGACACTGAGTGAGTGTGTATGCATTTCTGTCAGTGAGTGTGTATGTGTGCCTTGTCAGTGAGTGTGTATATGTCTGTTGGTGAAAGTGTGTCTGTCAGTTAGTGTATATGTGTGTCTGTTGGTGAATGTGTGTGAGTATGTAAATAGGAATGAGTGAGTGTGTATTTCTGTGAATGTGTATGTTTCAGTGAAAGTGTGTGTTGGTTAAACAGTGTGTGTGACAATGAATGTGTATCTGTTTGTGAGTGTATGTCAGTGCATGTATCATTGACGGCATGTGTCTGTCAGGAAGAGATATTTGGGGTAAGGAGGGGAGGGGCCGAGTTTTGTCATGCCTAGGGCAGCACAAAACCAGAATACACCACTGGATCTGATTAGCAAAGAGAAAATAGAGTCCTTCCGTCAAACCTTTGTGACCTGCAACAAATAGAACCAATGACCAATTGAATAATTCTATTTTAAGAAGCATTATAATGACTTCATCTCAAATGAAGTTGTAATAGTGTCTGGACACCATTTTCTTTGAGGGATTAAACCATTTATGAATGGTTTAACCCAAAGTGCTCTCTCCATTGCACTTACTGACCCACTCTGCCTCCTACTTTGAACCTAAGTTTCATGTGGAAGCATTTCAGTGGGGTGCGGTGATCGACTGAGAGCATCAGCCTATTACTAGCCTACCACTAAGAAAAACTCCTCAGAAATGTATGTGCATAGAATCTCCCAGATTCTATTATTTCTTCATATTGCTAACCAGCATTAAATATATATTATTCTACTTTCACAAATACAAAATGACAAACAAGTGTCATTAATTATACAGATATACTTATCATTTAATACCATTTATCCAGTCAATTGTGTTCATTGATGGTCCAGGTTTACTACAATGTGTTGTAAATCTGAGCTTCATCACTGGGAATTGATGTCTTCCAGATTAGAGGCATGCTATTCAAGTTACATTCTGCAGCATGAACAATGTAAGACTGCGTTCTTCACATTTCTATTATAAAACACTCATCCACTCAGAAAGTGCTCAGGAAATGATTTGTGCAAAACAAAGTTACTTCCCTCAGGTCTATTTTTCCCTTCAATACCAAGTTTTGTTGATTAGCTTACAAAAAGAACAGCTTTTTTTTGTGTGGATTGTTGTTCGGAAATACTTTTAAAAATGAAAACATTGTGAAGGTACACAATTGTAACATTTAATGTAATTTACCTATTAAAGAAATGTTGGAGGATAATTTTTTTAGAGACTATAAAATATTTCTTATATTCCATTACTTCAGACTAATTCTGAAAAAAAATATATAAGATAAAATGGAGGCATGATCAGAAAAAAATTAAGTGGCATGCCCTGCTAATGCATATTTGTTAAGAATAAGATTATATTTTTGGGAATGCGATTTGTAAAATGAGTAAAAACGACGAGGGCCTATATCTCACGTGATATCGTCACCTATTCCAGATCCATCATCAACACAAGGCATAATGAGTAGTTGCCCAGGGAACAGAGAATCCACAGGGGCCCATAGCAGCTGGCCTTCTGCTCTACAGTCTTAGCCAAGGGCTAAGAGTAAAAGATGGGCTACTGTGCAAGAGCACACATTTTCCTGGCTGTGAAAAGCCTCTTGGCTGCAACCAGGATTCCTGTATTCATTCTGCAAGTCTCTACTGCTGGTGGTAAAAGTTTTATACTCAGAGTCTTCCTCTGCCGAGCCAATTCTGTATTTAGACTGTTAATAGATACACACAAAATTGTTATTTTTAACTTTTATCTGCTTCTTTAACCCCTTAATGACGGATGACGGACCCGGTCCGTCATGCTGGGGAAGCACTTAATGCCAGATGATGGACCAGGTCCCTCATGCTCTAAAATTAACCCCAGATCACCACAATCGGTAATCGAGGCAGACCACGCTGTCTCTGCAGCTGTTATCACTCTGAGAGGCTGTTAGAGCTAGAATATGTGCTGCAGGGACTCCTGATCTGCCTCTCTGTGCTTCCGCGGTCAGTGTAAAGTGCAGGGAGACGGATCAGTGCTGCTGATCTTCTCCCTGTTAAAAAAAAAAAAAAAGATAAATCCCACCCTCCCTTTCCCCTGCTTTAATAAAATTAACCCCTTCCTTGCCAATTGATCACTGACTACAGTGATCAATTGGCAGGGACTACATTTTACCGTGATCTGATTTTTTTTAACCCCCGAGGGTTAACTTTTAATTTTTTTTAACCCTCAAATGTTAAATTTATTTTATTAATTAATTTCAATATTTTAGATAATTATATATTTAGCTAGCTGGGGTGGGTGGGTGGATGTTAGTGGGGAATTTGGTGTTAGGCTAGCTAGGGGTTAAGGTTAAAAAAAGTTTTCAAACGTTTAAAAAAAGTTTAAAAAATCCCACCTCCTTTACCATGTCCTAATAAAAATTAACCCCTTCCCTGCCAGTTGATCACTACCTACAGTGATCAAGATACAGATCACAGTATTGTACTGTGATCTGATTTTTTTAACCCCTGAGGGTTAACGTTTATTTTATATTTTTAACCCTCAGGGGTTCCATTTATTTCATTAATTAATTTAAATTATATATATATAATTATATATTTTGCTAGCTGGGGTGGGTGGGTGGGAGTTATGGGAAATTGGGGAACTTACTATTAGTGCTGCTTACTACTAGTTAGGGGTTAACGGTAAAAAAAAGTTTATACAAATTTTAAAAGTGTAAAAAAAAAATAAGTAAAAAAAATTAAAACAAGTTTTAAAAAGTATTAAAAGTTTAAAAAAGTAACATGCTTATTACATCTACACCTGGAACAAACCAGAGAAAAAATTATCCCATGCTAAGGTTCAAAATATGCCTTTTGAATTATCCCCCATGATGTATTCTTTAATAAATAGTATGTGTTTGTGGGGAAGTTTGAATAACCAACCAGCTAAACTACTCCGAAATGAAACATGGGCACAGGGTAAAACTTCAAAGTTAGAAACAAACTGAATGGCTGCTTCTCAAATGTGCCCCTTCAATGTCCACATATACCTTGAAAAGGTACATATGGGGGTATTGCTGTACTCAGACGACATAGCTGAGCAACATATGAAGTATTATACAGTCGTAGCACACACAAGGGTTGCAAAATATACTGTGCAAACTCACTTTGTGTGTCAAAAAGGCAGAAAAGTGCTTATTACCACTACACTTGGTACAAGCTAGCGGAAAAATGATCCCACGCTAAGTTTCAATATATGCCGTTTGAAATACCCTGAAATGTCTTCTTTAAGAAATGGTATGCCTGTATGGTGTAGTTGGAATATGTAGCCTGCTCAAGTCCTCCAAAGTGGGACACGAACGCATCAAAACCCTCCGTGAAAATTCACACTTAAAATCCTGAACTTGTCATGTCCCTTTTACAGCACTGTAACTTCACAAAATAGTGTCTAGGTCATACATTGGGCACATTGTTCTACTCAGAAGGTGTAACTGAGCATAATTTGGGGTTTTTATGACAGTGGTACATATCAAGTGTAAGAAATACTTGGCAAAAATGCAACATATATGTAAAAATGCCATTTTCTACGCCTCACCACAAACATTGACATAAATTGGTGAAAAAATGGTGACAAGTTAAGGCACAATATATGCCATATAAATACCCTGGGGTGTCTGCTTTATCAAATGAAAGCCCTTTGTGGGGTTATTTGAACAGTCACACTGCTATAATATCCTAAAATGAGACATAGGCATGTCAAATCTAACTACGAAAATTCTAACTATAGAAAGTGAAATAGCCTTGTCTCTTACATGGCATTGTAGCTTTACAGAATAGTACCAAAAGCATACAATGGGGGTATTGTTATACTCAGCATATGCAGCTGAATACAATATGTGGTCCTGTGCAGAAATAGCACACACCAGCTTTTCGAAATACACATGACAAAAACCTTGTTATATGTGTATATGCCAAAGTAGAGAAAAAAACACAATTTTACTCCAATATTTAGCAGAGATTGGCGATGAAATGGGTATGTAAAAAGTGTCAAACTAACCTTAGGTAAATAGCCTGTGAGGTCTACTTTATATAAATATATACTTTTGTGTGGCAATTTTGCTTTCAGTGATGGCTTCTAAACCTACAAGACAAACAAACCAACTTCTAAAATTGTTTCACATTGAAATTTTATTTGTCCATGTATTTTGTGACCTGTAACTTTCAAAATAAGGTGAAATCCTATACATAGTATGTACTCTATAAATCAAGACACATGAATTAATTTATTTTGAATTATTTTTTCTAAGCTGGACATATTATGCACATGCTATTATTGCCAAAACTGTGAAAAACTATTTTTTTTGTTTTGTTTCCCCATCTCGTGTCATTTTTTTTTAATAATTAATGAGAATTTAAATTTAAAGCCCTGTTTGTCCTCTAAAAAATGGTATATAATATGTGTTGGTGCAATAAATAACAGAGATGCAAATTGCGTTTGAACACAAACAGCAAAAAATGCAAAAATTGCTTGTGTCCTTAAGGGTAAGACAAGCTCTATGAGGAGGTGTTGATTGGCATTTGGTCCTGCCCCCTTGCCGATTTTAGCCAATCCAATGCTTTCCCTGTGGGCTAAAAATCGGCGATTCTGATGATGTTACCAAGGGGGCGGGGCCAGTGCCGACGGACCCCCGTGGCGCTGGAAAAAAGGTGAGTTTTAATTGCTTTTAAGGGGGCTAAGTGGGCGGCAAGCCACCTTATCTGTATTTAGGAACCAGGTCTACATTCTGAGGTTATTAATCTATTGTCATGCTTCTCTCAATCAAAAGATAAAATCAATGTGTAGAGTGAGAATATGAATGAATGTGAATGTACAAATGTACTTGCGCATTTAAGCTTGTGTGTCTATGCAGAACCTGTTTGCTGGATTGCTGACTGATAACTAAGGTAAAGGTCCCAGTTAATATTTCCTCATAGTGTTTAAACTAGGCTTCTATGTCTCGCGTTGCAAATTACAATGTTAGATATGTTGGTAGATATGATTACGATTCAGCACGATGCTGAATAACAAAGGTTGCATGTCGCTAGATCTCTTAAACTGTCCAACCCAATATCACTCACCAGCCTTTGCTGACTCATAATATATAGTCCTTCCCACCAAAATTTGGACAAAACTGGTGTAGACCTCTGAGAGTTGACTTACTGATAATTCAATAAAATTCAATTCAATAAAATGAAAGCACACAAAGGAATAAGACAGTTCCCTGAAAAATCAACTTGACGTTTGACTGATATCCCAGATTGTATTACAAATTATTTTATTGCTTTAAATAATCAGCATCCCAGTAACCAAGGATTTGGGAAATTACAGGATCAGCACTTTAGCTAACCTCCTGCTCTTTCCCCCAATTATTGTTCCTCTAAACAGCAGACCAAACAGCTTACTTGAAGCACAGACGACAATAGAGATCAATTAGATGACTCACAGCCTTGTAGGTGGCAGAAGTCGAAGCTATTAGCTTTCCAGAGCATAATTAGCCCAGCCAGCTAAGAAAAGGCAAAGATGGGTGTGATCCTGGCGTGTCTATGCTTTGTCACGGAACAAAGACTGTCTTCTTATTCTCTGGCTTAGGCTACGGAGAATGCCGTAAGGGGGCCAGGCGAAGGCGCTGGGGGTTACTGTGTGTGCACTCTTGCAATTGGTAATCTGGTTACTTAACCCTTGATGGGCTGGTGAAATGCAATAATAGCAGTCTTCGTGTCAAAACAAGTTTCTGAGAGTTTCTTCAAAGTATGGAAATGCTTTATACATTCGTACACAGCAGTTCAAGTCATATATACAGAGTCGCATTAGCAGATCATACATGTTGTACCTGTAATTTCCAAATAAAGAAACATACAATGGTACAATGTACAGTTTCTGTGATCACATGAAAATGGGAAATAATATCAAAGCGTTTTCTATCTTTGATTGAATCCTTTTGAAAATTGTCATCATTAAAACTCTAACAAAATTCTAGTGCATTTGATATATCTATAATAGGGACTACTCTTTCATATGTATGCTTGGGTATTGGCAAACCAGGTCAAAACCAGCATATGTTGGCTTGTAAGATATCCCATAGTTCCCAGTTTTCTACTCTTCGTCACTGACCCAGCATCTGGCAATCTCATCTGCCAGGAGTTGACAAAGGAAGCTAGCATGAGACGCAAGCATGTTTGGGAAAAGACATATTTTTGAGCAATGTATAATGGATGTCTATAGCATCTCCTTGTGCATGTGTGAGAAGATCTATGAAGATTCCAGTGGCATATGGCATTAGTGGTATATGGCATTAACTATTTGTTTTTTTAAACCTTAACTTGAAAGTAATGATCCGCATAAATATTGGAACATTTTTATTTTTCCTTTTTATACTACTCCTTATACCCAATTTACAAATCACTAGTATTCACAGCCATTCAGTAGTAATGAGTAAACATTACTTTGTACGTGGAGAGATGGGCTTTGGGTAAATCCTAAAAGAAGATTCCATATTCGCAAATAATTTGGGGACTCTGCAAGCTTTGTTAGGCTGTCAACTGATAGCAACTATTAGCAATAGCTTAATTAGCTTACTTTAGAGACTAAGCCAAGTTGTTTTCTTTTATCTTGGCTATATTGGTGTAAGTTTTACATCTCACCATAACATGTTCTCAGTGAAGGCCCTGAGTTTCATAGATGGGACCAGCTTTTATGCCACAATACCTTGTGGTTGTTGTGGGTCATTGTTATTGTTTCTCCAATGTTACTTGTTTCCAAGTAAATGATCATGAGGTGATACTTGTTCTGTGCTTAATGTTTGTACAAACACAATTCAGACGGTAAGACCAGCATATGACACTTGTTATATAAAAGCAAAACATAAACATCTGACATGGTGACAGAGTCAGGCAAATAGTCTACATTCCAGATATTCATATATTGGTATGTCACCTATGAATAAGTGTGCTAGGACTTTAGTTTTGACTATTCTCCTAAGGTGCTGCTTCATTTAAAGCTACTGTTATCCATTGATTTGACTGCACAGGTGAGCTGACCCAAGCCACAGTTCTCTTCCGGGTCTATTCACAAAAGATGCATGTTTTCTCAAAATTTACTATAAAATACATATATGCCGAAAAGATTAAAGGATCAGCTTTCAAAGTGCTACACAACGTTCATATGCTGAGCTTGTATCTAACACGTCATTCTGACCCCTATACGTTGTCTTTAACAAGTTCTGCTATGTAGCCAAGAATATACACATGCAGAGAGGACTAACTAGAACTATATTATTTTAATCAGGTCTCACAAAATAAAGTGAACCTTAAGTAAGGAAAATAGCACTAATTATAAGCAATGTGTTTCGTTCATTATAACCTCTAACCATTTCTTTCTTTTTTGTCCTTGACTGTATATCCTCATTCTAAATAGTCGTTGTAATAGTCACATGTACTTTTTGATGGGAAAGCACAGCTCTCTTTTTATAGTCTAATGCAGATAAAAAAAAAATGCTTTAAATTTACTCATGAGGACTTCCCGTCTAATGCTTCAGAGGTTTTTGATATAATATGTTCGTATTCTTGCATTTATAAAATGCTGATCAGAATCAAATTCTAAAGAGAGTTCATTAGACTCTTCTAGCAGTATCAAGTCTATTATTAAAGTAATTGACTGGCTAGGAAATGGAAAAAAGATAGTATTGTACATCATCACAGCTGAGGAGGAGATTTGGAAGCCAACTTTTCAGAAAAGGGTAGTGTTGTTGGGTGTCAAACTGCTCCAAAACTATGAAAGTTGTTTCTGTGCTTAGACAATCGGTTTAACCCCTTAAGGACACATGACATGTGTGACATGTCATGATTCCCTTTTATTTCAGAAGTTTGGTCCTTAAGGGGTTAATTAAAGGACCACTCTAGGCACCCAGACCACTTCAGCTTAATGAAGTGGTCTGGGTGCCAGGTCCTTCTAGGGTTAACCCATTTTGTCATAAACATAGCAGTTTCAGAGAAACTGCTATGTTTGTGAATGGGTTAAGCCTTCCCCTATTTTCTCTAGTGGCTGTCTCATTGACAGCCGCAAGAGGCGCTTGCGTGATTCTCACTGTGAAAATCACAGTGAGAGCACGCAAGCGTCCATAGGAAAGCATTATGAATGCTTTCCTATGTGACCGGCTGAATGCGCGCGCAGCTCTTGCCGCGCGTGCGCATTCAGCCGACGGGGAGGAGAAGAGGAGGATTGGAGGAGGAGAGCTCTCCACCCACCGCTGGAAAAAGGTAAGTTTTAAACACTTTCCCCTTTCCAGAGCCAGGCGGGAGGTGGGTTCCTGAGGGTGGGGGCACCCTCAGGGCACTCTAGTGCCAGGAAAACGAGTATGTTTTCCTGGCACTAGAGTGGTCCTTTAACCTGTTCACGCCGTTATGTCGTGCTATGCCGTCCCGGCGTTTATGGGCTTAAGCGCCTTCACAGCGGCATAGCACGCCGCAGCATTTTAGCCCACCCACATGTCTCCGATCCCTCCCAAACTGCAGATCAAGGTTGGGGGACCTGCCTGGCCACCCAGGCAGGTCCCCTGTGGCCAATCCGTGGTGATCTGCAGTTTGTGATCACAGTGACAGCCAGTCACTGCGATCACTGTTACAATGTGTCAGCCAATGATTTTAAATCACTGGCTGACACATTGTCTCTGCCCCTCTCCTCACCTCACTTCGATCTGAGAGAGAGAGGCAGAGAGATCGTTGCTGGAAAGTCCTGTGTCCTGAGAATTGTTAAAAAAATAAAGAAAAAGTAAAAAAATATATAATTTTTTAACCCTTCCAGTGCTGGTCACAGCATTTAACACTGTGATCAGCCTGTTTAGGGATTTTAGTACATTTGTACTATTATTAATTATTTTTTTTAGGGTCAAAACATTTTTTTACATTTTTTTTTTACCCTTTGTCAGCCGCAGCAACCCAAATCTCCCTTAACCCTTTCCCTGCTGCCGTGATCACTGTACTGTACAGTATCGCTACTGTACAGTATTGTACCAGTGATCACTGTGATCAGAGGGCTCTCTGATCAGGCTGACTTTTTTGGGGAGTTATTTTTATTAAAAAAACAAAAAAATAAAATAAAAATTAACCCTTTCTGTACTGGTCGCAGCAGCCTAAACTGCGATCAGTACATTTATTTTATTTTTTGTGGGTTTTTGAGGGTGGGTAGTAGGGTGTTAGGCAGGTAGGAATTTAGTAATTTCCCCCTTTTTTTTATTTATTAATTATTTAGTAGTCCCCCCCCTAGAATGGCACGTCGCTACTCGGCCGAGGAGGCGTACGCCATTCTGGAAGGCAGTGATAGTGACACTCTGCAAGACAGTGACACTATCACTGCCTCTGACATTGAGGCTATGACTGACTCCTCTAGTGATGGTGCCCCACCACCACCAACAAGAGGACGCTCAGCAACCCCAATGCCAGATGGAGACTGGGTGCCCCCAAACCTGACGGCCCCAGATATTCCCCCATTTACGGCAACCCCTGGCATCACGGTTATGGTGGATGCTTGGGAGCCCCTAAAATATTTTGATTTGTTTATGTCAGAGGACGTATTTCAGTTATTGGTTGAGCAAACCAATTTATTTGCCAACCAATATCTGACTGCGAATCCGGGGTCACATTACAATTGGCGTAATATGTGGCACCCCACGGATCTCGCAGAAATGCGCAAATTTTGGGCCCTAACTCTAGTTATGGGCATTGTCAAAAAGCTGAGTATCAGGTCCTACTGGTACAAGCACCCCATCCTGGGGTTATGAAGAGGGATCGCTATGAGCAGCTGCTGCGTTTCCTCCACTTCAACGACAACACACTGTGCCCCCCAAGAAACGACCCATTGTTTGACAGGCTGTACAAAATTCGGCCCCTAATTGAACTCCTTTCAGACAAATTCTCCCAAAATTATGTCCCTGAAGAAAATATTTGTATAGATGAATCCTTAATGAAATGTAAGGGTAGTTTACTTTTTAAACAGTATATCCCTTCTAAACGGTCCCGATACGGTGTAAAATTTAATAAATTGTGTGAATCAAAATCTGGATATACATGGGCATTTCGTATTTATCAGGGGAAGGATAGCCATCTTGACCCACCAGGATGCCCTGATTCTGTGGGTACATGTGGCAAGATAGTATGGGACCTAATCCTTCCCTTGTTAAATAAGGGATATAGGCTATGGGTTGACAACTATTACACAAGCATAGAGTTATTTAAAACTCTATTTTGCTTTGAGACCGTAGCCTGTGGCACAGTGCGTAAGAATCGTAGAGGTTTCCCCCAAACCCTGGCAAGAGGTAGACGCAGTAGAGGCTCCCCTTCAGCGCTCCGCCAGGATGAGTTGCTTGCCCTTCGCTTCACCGATAGGAAAGATGTGTACATGTTGTCTACAATGCACAACGAAACTTCAGTGCCAGTGTCTGTGAGAGGTGGAACTGAGCAGCTGGAGAAGCCGAAGTGCATTGTAGACTACAGCAAGTTTATGGGGGGAGTAGACTTGGCTGATCAGTAGATACAGCCCTATCTGGTGAACCGGAAGAGTAGGACCTGGTACGAGAAAATTGCAATCTACATAACCCAGATTGCAATTTTCAATGCCTATGTGCTTTATAAAAAGGAAGCCATAGGTAGACCATGCCCATTTCTAGAGTTTATGGTCCAAATTTTGTCTCAAATTGTATTTGCCCAGACCCCAAATCCTAACCCTCCTTTGGAATCAGAAGATGTCCAACGACTTTTCAGCAAACATTTCCCTTCCCGAATCCCCCCCCACACCCTGTAAAAGGTCACCCCAACGAAAATGCCGTGTTTGCTGGAAAAGAGGAGTCCGAAAGGACTCCAGTTATCATTGCCCCTCCTGTCCATCCCTACCCGCCCTCTGCGTAACAGACTGTTTCAAAGTCTACCATACAGAGCTGAACTACTAAATCACTCTGTATGGTACTTTGGCAGTTTGTTTGATTTCCCTGCATTCCCTGACCTCGGCTTGTCCTGACTATGCTTCGTTAGCTGCCTGTACTGACCCATTGGCTTGTTTTACCGACTGCTCTGATTTCTGGATTCCCCTGACCTTGGCCTGTCCCTGTTTATGCTAGCCATTCTAAAGTGGCTACACCAAACAACTCAAAATGCTACATTTTAGTACTTGAAATGTGCCTTCTCAAAAAAAAACTAATCACAGGGTTAATGCTACAGTATCTGAGTCAAAGATCTATCTGCCTCTCTCTGCCTTCAGATCAAAGTGTATGTGGGGGTACTGTACTATTCCTGTGATATACAAAAAAACTGGAAATATTGTACATGTAGGTACCGTTATATTCAGAAGACAGTGTTATAACGCACTAACTAATACCAGAATTATGACATTTCTAGTGAAAATGCAATTTACGTGATTAAAAAGACAAAAATAAAAGTAGAAATTGCTACATGGGCCCATCATTTCTGTTAAAATGGCTATACCAAACATCTCAAGGTCTGCCATTTGTTGTACTCTGGGTTGCCTACTTTTGAAAATGGTATGCCATAACGGTGGAAATGTTATTTCCCAGGCTGCCATGCTCTCTAAATAGGCACATAGGCCCAGCAAATCACTTTGTCAAATTTCCAACTTTGAAATGGACATCTAATATATTTGTCCCTGTGACTTCCCCCCAAAAAATCCGGTACATGGGGGTACTGTTATATTCAGGAGACAAAAAAAAATTGATGATGTTAAAAAAAGATGTTAAAGATGTTAAAAAAAGATGTTAAAAAAAAATTGTGAGGCTTTGTACCAGGAATAAGAAATGTCCTGTGAAAAGTGAGTTCATGTGTGGAAAAAAGCACAAATGAAACTATTACCGCTATGTGGGCCCTTCATTTCTGATAAAGTGGTTCGACCAAACATCATAAAATGCACCATTTGGAATACTCTGGGTTGCCTACTTTTGAAAATGGTATGCCATAATAGTGGAAATGTTTTTACCCAGGCTGCCATGCTCAGGGCTGCCATCAGAAATTTTAGGGCCCCTGACACAGCTCAAGATCTGGGCCCCCGGGGCCAGCCCCGAGTCCGCCCACAAGGATGAAGTGTGTGTGTGTGTGTGTGTGTGTATAGTGGATGCGGTATGTATGTCATGGATGCAGTATGTATAGTGGATGTAGAATGTGTATAGTGGAGGCGGTATGTGTGTCATGGATGCAGTGTGTATAGTGGATGCAGTATGTGTGTCATGGATGCAGTGTGTATAGTGGATGCAGATTGTACGTTTTGTGTAATGTATGTAATGTTTGTATGCATGCATTAGATGCAGAGTGTGTGTGTAGTGAATGTAGGTGTGTGTATAGGGCATGCAGAGTGTGTGTTTTTGTAGTGGATGTAGTGTGTATAGTGAATGTAGTGTGTTTGTAGTGAGTGAAACGTGTGTATAGTGAATGTAGTGTGTGTGTGTGTGTAGTGCAAAGTGTGTTTAGTGAATGTAGTGTGTGTGTAGTACAAAGTGTGTTTAGTGAATGTAGTGCGTGTGTAGTGCAGAGTGTGTTTAGTGAATGTAGTGTTTGTAGTGAGTGCAGAGAGTGTATAGTGAATGTAGTGCAGAGTGTGTTTAGTGAATGTAGTGTGTGTGTGTAGTGCAAAATGTGTATAGTGAATGTAGTGTGTGTGTGTGTAGAGCACAATGTGTATAGTGAATGTAGTGTGTAGTGAGTGTAGTGCAAAAATCGCTCTCTATATATATATATATGTGCTTCTCTATGACAAGCGTTCAGCGTCGACATGCAGAGCATGGAGATGTTGAATGTCAGTGCTGCACTGACACAGGAAGCGCCTAGGTGTTCCTAGGCAGCAATGTAAACACTGCATTTTCTCTGAAAAGGCAGTCTTTGCAGCAAAAACCCTGCAGTGGTAGACTATACTCACCAGAACAACTACATTAAGCTGTATAATATAAATTAAGCTGTAGTTGTTCTGGTAACTATATAGTGTCCCTTTATGTTTGTGTGTGCAAAGGGGAAGGGACTGCAGAGGGTGCCGAAAGGAAGGGGCTGTAAAGGGTGTGAGTGGAAGGGGCTGCAGGAGGGTACAGGAGGGTACAGAGGGTACAGGGGGGAATAGAGGCTGTAGTGGGTGCAGAGGAGGGACAGGATGTAGTGGGTGCAAAGGGTAATAGGAGCTGCAGTGGGAGCAGTTGGGTAGGGGATTCAGTGGGAGCAGGGAGGTAGGGGCTGCAGGAGGTAGGGGCTGCAGTGGGAGCAGGGGTAGGTGCTACAGATGGAGCAGGGAGGTAGGGGCTAAATTAGGTAGGGGCTGCAGAGGGAGCAGGGGGTAGGGGCTGCAGAGGGAGCAGGGGGTAGGGGCTGCAGAGGGGGTAGGGGCTGCAGAGGGAGTAGGGGCTGCAGAGGGAGCAGGGGCTGCAGAGGGAGCAGGGGCTGTAGGGGGTATGGGCTGCAGTGGTCGCAGGGGTAGGGGCTGCAGAGGGAGCAGGGGCTGCAGAGGGAGCAGAGAGGTAGGGGCTGTAGGGGTTATCTGCTGCAGTGGTCACAAGGGTTAGGAGCTGCAGAGGGAGGTGGGAGGTAGGGGCTGTAGGGGGTATGGGCTGCAGTGGGTAGGAGCTGCAAGGGGTATGGACTGCAGTGGGATCAGGGGCGTAGGGGATGCAGTGGGAGCAGGGGGGTGGGGATGCAGTGGGAGCAGGGGGTGGGGGCTGCAGAGGGAGCAGGGGGGTTTGGGCTGCAGAGGGAGGAGGGGATGCAGTGGGAGCAGGGGGGTAGGGGATGCAGTAGGGGTAGGGGCTGCAGAGGGGCTAGAGGCTGCAAAGGGAGCAGGGGGTAGGGACTGCAGAGGGAGCAGGGGATGCAGTGGGGTAGGGGCTGCAGTGGGAGCAGGGGGGTAGGGGCTGCAGAGGGAGCAGGGGATGCAGTGGGAGCAGGGGGGGTAGGGGATGCAGGGGGGGTAAGGATGCAGTGGGAGCAGGGGGGTAAGGATGCAGTGGGAGCAGGGGGGGTAGGGGATGCAGTGGGAGCAGGGGGGGTAGGGGATGCAGTGGGAGCAGGGGGTTAGGGGCTGCAGAGGGAGCATGGGGGTAGGGGCTGCAGAGAGAGCAGGGGATGCAGTGGGAGCAGGGGGTAGGTGATGCAGTGGGAGTAGGGGGTAAGGATGCAGTGGGAGCAGGGGGGTAGGTGATGCAGTGGGAGTAGGGGGTAAGGATGCAGTGGGAGTAGGGGGTAAGGATGCAGTGGGAGCAGGGGGGGTAGGGGATGCAGTGGGAGCAGGGGGCTAGGGGATGCAGTGGGAGCAGGGGGTAGGAGATGCAGTGGGAGCAGGGGGGTAGGGGGATGCAGTGGGAGCAGGGGGGTAGGGGGATGCAGTGGGAGCAGGGGGGTAGGGGGATGCAGTGGGAGCAGGGGGGTAGGGGATGCAGTGGGAGCAGGGCGTAGGGGATGCAGTGGGAGCAGGGGGGTAGGGGATGCAGTGGGAGCAGGGGGGTAGGGGATGCAGTGGAAGCAGGGGGTAGGGGATGCAGTGGGAGCAGGGGGGTAGGGGATGCAGTGGGAGCAAGGGGGTAGGGGATGCAGTGGGAGCAAGGGGGGTAGGGGATGCAGTGGGAGCAAGGGGGGTAGGGGATGCAGTGGGAGCAAGGGGGGGTAGGGGATGCAGTGGGAGCAAGGGGGGGTAGGGGATGCAGTGGGAGCAAGGGGGGGTAGGTGATGCAGTGGGAGCAAGGGGGGGTAGGGGGTGCAGTGGAAGCAAGGGGGGGTAGGGGGTGCAGTGGGAGCAAGGGGGGTAGGGGATGCAGTGGAAGCAAGGGGGGAGTAGGGGATGCAGTGGGAGCAGGGGGGTAGGGGATGCAGTGGGAGCAAGGGGGGGTAGTGGCTCCCAAAACCCTCCCAAACCTTACCTCTCTGGTGGTCCTCTTGTAAGTCTGCTCAGGGCAGCTCCGCATAGCTCACTGTGACTGGTGATGTCACTTCCTGCAAAACAAGCCTCACGGAGCTGCCCTGAGCAGTTACAGGCAGCTCAGTGAGGCTGTGTTTGGAGACAGGCACACTGTGGGGCAGCCTAGTGGGGTCTTTGGGAGGCCCCTTAGCTGCCCCTCAGTATGCCCTGCACGGAGGGAGAACATTTTTAGCAGCAGGGGCCCGCGGACGGCTGTGCGGGCCCCTTGCTGAGTGCAGGCTGGCTGGGGAGATTGTTTAACTCCCCAGCTCAGCCATTACTTACTGTAGCAGTATGTGGGGCTCGGGCCCCCCAGGACCGCCGGGCCCATGACAACTGTTATGGTTGTCATGCCCTGATGGCGGCCCTGGCCATGCTCTCTCAAAGGCGAAATAGGTCCAGGAAATCACCATGTCAAATCTCCAACTTTGAAATGGACATCTAATATATTTGTCCCTGTGACTTCCCCAAAAAAACAGAAAATCCGGTACATGGGGGTACTATTATATTCAGGAGACAATGTTAAAAAAAATTGTGAGGCTTTGTTGCAATAACTCATACCAGGAATAAGAAATGTCCTGTGAAAAGTGAGTTCATGTGTGGAAAAAAGCACAAATAAAACTATTACCGCTATGTGGGGCCTTCATTTTTGATAAAGTGGTTAGATCAAACATCTTAAAATGCACCATGTGAAATACTCTGGGTTGCCTACTTTTGAAAATGGTATGCCATAATAGTGGAAATGTTATTACCCATGCTGCCATGCTCTCTCAAAGGCAAGATAGGCCCAGAAAATCTCTTTGCCAATTTTCAATGTGTAAAACCAAAAATGGACAAGCGTATATTTGACCCTGTAACTTTCCAAAACCCCATAAAACCTATACATAGGGGGTACCATGGCGCTTGTGAGACATCACTGAACAGAACTAGGAGTGTTTCAGGGCAGTAAACTATATACTGACGTTAATATTATCAGTAAAAGTACAGTTTTTATGTGAAAAATGCCACACAAAAAAACAACACTAACTTTGGCTAGCATTTGTGCCCAAGTGGCTACTACAAAAGACTGTCCATACCCCATTTTGAATACCTTGGGATGTCTACTTTTTCAAATGGTATGCCATGATGGGGGTAATTTTCATTTCTTGGCTGCCATACGGTCTCAAAGGCAGCCTAGACACAGCAAACTAATCTGACAAATTCCATTGTGAAAAAACATAAATGGATAAGCCGTATATATGACCCTGTAACTTAAAAAAACAAACATAAAACCTATACATGGGGGGTACCGTGGCGCTTGTGAGACATCACTGAACAGAACTGGGAGTGTTTCAGGGCAGTAAACTATATACTGATGTTAATATTATCAGCAAAAGTACAGTTTTTATGTGAAAAATGCAAAAAAAAAACCCTAACACTAACTTTGGCTAGCATTTGTGCCCAAGTGGCTACTACAAAAGATTGGCCATACCCCATTTTTAATACATTGGGGTGTCTACTTTTTCAAATGGTATGCCATTAAGTGGTAATTTTCATTTCTTGGCTTCCATACGGTCTCAAAGGCAGCCTAGACACAGCAAACCAATCTGACAAATTTCATTGTGAAAAAGCATATATGGATAAGCCGTATATATGACCCAGTAACTTTCAAAAACCCCATAAAACCTATACATGGGGGGTACTGTGGCGCTTGTGAGACAATACTGAATAGAACTAGGAGTGTTTCAGGGCAGTAAACTATACACTGACAATAATATTATCAATAAAAGTACAGTTTTTATATGAAAAATGCAAAAAAAAAAAAAACACTAACTTTGGCTAGCATTTGTGCCCAAGTGGCTACTAGAAAAGACTGGCCATACCCCATTTTGAATACCCTGGGATGTCTACTTTTTCAAATGGTATGCCATGATGGGGTAACTTACATTTCTTGGCTGCCATAGGGTCTCAAAGGCAACCTAGGCCCAGCAAACCAATCTGTGAAATTTCTATGTAAAAAATAAATAAATAGACAAGACGTATATTTGACCCTGTAACTTTCCAAAACACCATAGAACCTATACATGGGGGTTACTGTTTTACTCATGAGACATTTCTGAATACAAATATGTATGTTTTATTGCAGTAAAACCAAAAAGTATTGTGACATTAACAGTTAAATTGACATGCAGAAATTGAAAAATATCAAAATTTCTTAATTTTTAAAACTTTTTTTGATTTTATTCATATAAAATGTAGTTCTATATATGAATGTTTGATATGGAATGAAAGCCCTGTTTCCCCTGAACAAACAGATATATAATAAGTGTGGGTGCACTTAGTATGAAAGAGGTAAATTATAGTTGAACAGACATAGAGCCAAATTCTGTGGTTTGTTTACGTTTTGTTTTGATCACAACTTGTACATTTGGCTCCGTCCTTAAGGGGTTAAACACAAACAGACGGATTTTTGGTTAAACATGATTAGGAATAATATAGCACACCTTCCAGCATTGGGAGGTATTGATTTGGGTCATGGAGAGGGCAGGCAGGAGGAGACATCCCATTAGCACATTTAGCATCACTGGTGACAAGGTAGGGTCGGCCCTTTTATAAAAGGTGGCATTCCAGTCTGCTGTGAGAATCTGGAACACCTGCTGTTATCTACAGCTGGATAATGTGTATTCATTAGACTCATGGAGAAACATTAACCCCTTAAGGACACAACTTCTGAAATAAAAGGGAATCATGACGGAATATTTCCGTCATGTGTATTGTACCACACTACAATAAGAAGAATCTATTTAAATGTAGACTCTAAAAGAAAGAAATTAGCTACTAAAATAAAACTCTAGACATAAGTACAAGAGTCCAATGTTGGGACTGTTGAAACATATGCACTTACCAACTTAAGGTGGTTCTGTCACCTCAAACTTACCTTTCTCCTACTGTTTCCTTTTATTTTCCTCTTTTAGAATCATTTCTTCTTTTCTTAATTTATGATCTATTTCTCTTTTAAACATAAGAGCAAATTAGGGACTATTTTGTCTTATGTTTTCTGTCTACACTTGACAAATTTTGACATAAAGTGGAGCTTAAGGCAAACTTCACTTCCTTTGTCAAGTTGATGAAGCTAAGAAAGGAGGTGGAGATTGCCTTAAACTCTACCCTTTGTCAAGTTTTTTCAGGCTTTGGAAAATGCATAAGATAAAGTAGACCCCTCATTGTAATATATTTAAAAATGAAACAATTAAAATATTTTTAATGCAGCAAAGATCTGATAAGCAAGTGAAAAATACTCAAGTCTTACATATGTTTAAACAGAAAGACACAAATTGGATGCTATTACTGAAACTCCAAAGTCTAAAACAAACCCCAAATAATTGGCAGCTATGAAATTGTGTTAAATAAACATAAGGCTGTTAATGCTAAGTAAATGTATACTGTATAATTTGTACAGAAAAGTAAAGGATAGAAATGATTTATCAATTATGATTTCAAGTGTGGCCAGACTTAATGCAAAAACCTAAACGGAGTTAATAACTAACCACAAGCAGAAAAACTTGTGTAAACAATAACAATCCAAAATCAGGATAAAGCCAGGATAGATGTTAAAAATATCAATGGTCGCTACAAGTAGCTGACAACGGAATAATCTGAAACAAGTCAAGATCAGAGTAATAGAAGGAAGGATATAAGAGACACTCTTTGTTCACAAATAGGAATCTTAATGAATTTGAAATTATTATTTTTTTTTAAACTGTCAGGTGAGGTAGTAGCTGAGGCACGGTGGGATGGGTCTTTCTACTTAAAAAATCATGATTTTTTTTGTTTAAATCTAGAAGTATTTTCCCCATTTTTAGTCAACAATCTATACATACTTTAATTAAGGGTGCCATTGCCATGGGAATGCGCAGTAACACTCCACACAGCCTGCTCGTGGGACGACAGGAGAGCTGCTTCCCAGATCCCTCCCCCTGCCTCCATGTCCTCCCGATACGAAAGCTGAGTAAGAGCCTGCCATTTTGGACAGGCAGGTACCTACTCTGCATTGCCGCCGACCGGCGCCCCCTCCTCCCCCCGGCGACCTTTGGCCGCGTGCCCATAGAGAGGGCTTGGCGTGTCACCTGTGGCACTCGTGCCATAGGTTCGCCATCACTGCACTAGACAAAGCTGAACTAAGAGTGATAGATAACAGACCAGACTATCACACTGCAGTCATGCAACAATTACAAGGCAACAAGAAGAAAATCTTGAAAATTTTCCACTCCATGCACACTGCGGAAATTTTAAGACTGTAGTAGAAAAAGGAGACAGAGAGAAATAGGCACTCTCTATGACACAACAAATAAGTGTGGGCTGCTGTATACAGTAAGAGGATTCCCAAAACCTCGTTTTACAAAAAGCAAAAAGAGTAAAGAGTATACTGCGCCCAGAGTTATACGTACATACAGCTATAATACAACGTGGCTGGTTGAAAACCTCAAAATAAAAAAAACAGACAATAATAGTGCAGTACAATTTTTGCAGGGTAGGAAGATATTCAATTAATCTCCACGCGCTCCCCGGCCATTGACAGGGGAGGCCCACGCTCTGCTCGTGGCAGTCATTTTCACTGCCTGCACACACGTGGCTGGGACTCCTCGACGGCACGGCTACCTATACCTCTCCCTTTTTCCGTTTTTTCTCCCTAAGGTACTGTCTGTGGGTTACTCAACCCCTTATTGCTTTTGTGTTAGTTTAGGTATATTATAATAATAATATAAACGGGTGGCCCGCGGCGCGCTCTGCTCGCGGCAGCCATTTTCACTGCCTGCACACACGTGGCTGGGACTCCTCGACGGCACGGCTACCTATACCTCTCCCTTTTTCCGTTTTTTCTCCCTAAGGTACTGTATGTGGGTTACTCAACCCCTTATTGCTTTTGTGTTAGTTTAGGTATATTATAATAATAATATAAACGGTTAGGATCTTTTTACACACTTGGCCCCTGGGGGTTTTCACTTTGTCTTTGGGCATTATTCCCTGTGTATATATATATATATATATATAGATATACTTGATATTTTCCTCCCTGCCTCTATTATGCAGGCTAGAGGTGAGGGCTCTGTCAGCCCCAGTTACCCCATTATGTACTCTATGCAAACCCCTGTCACTGGGGAGACTGGCCTCACTCCCTCTCAGGAGTTCCAGGCCCTCATTGATCCTTCGCCATTCGCAGCCTGTCTCCAACACTGGGAAATTGCTGCATTCTACTCCGCTTGGACAATGTGTCCACGGTCAGATATATAAATCATCTGGGTGGCACGAAATCGAAGCAGCTAGCGAACCTAGCAAAGGACTTCTGGCAGTATTGCCTCCACAGCGAAGTTTCAGTTACTGCTGAACACATCCCGGGTCTGGACAACGAATGGGCGGATTGGAACTCGCGCTACATGAAAGACTCAGGGGATTGGCATCTGCTTCCTTCGACCTTTCGACAACTGAATCGGTTATGGGGCCCGTTGGAGCTGGATCTGTTCGCATCTAGACTAAACTTCCAACTGCCTCAATACTTCGGTTGGAGACTGGACCCATCGGCCATGGCGGCGGATGCTTTCCTGCAAACGTGGCCTCTGGGTCGTCATTTTGCATTTCCTCCGTTCAATCTGATCTCTCGGACGCTGTCGTACCTGTGCAGACAAGACTGTACATTGGTGATGGTAGTTCCCCTATAGCAAACTCAGCCTTGGTTCCCTCGTCTCCTGGAGATGACATTGGATTTCCCACAGATGATTACGATGCGGCCAGATGTGCTTCTGGATCCAGACGGCAACTCGCACGGTCTGGTGGATCAGGGCCTGCTCCAACTCACGGCCTGGTTGATTTCAGGGGACCTTGGTCTGTCGCAGATGTTCCGCGAGCAAGACTTCTGGAGAGTGTCTCACTTAGTGTTATAGGATACATGATGGTCTTTGTACATGTATATATGTTATACTCGATATTATGTGTATATTTTAAAATGACAAATTTTATGATGTATATTACATATAGATCCGGATTTTGGATTTTACCACCTATTTCTTTGTTTTTACAGCCTGATTTCATTGTGATGATGTTTCCCATGTTGGCGATTGCTCGTTCCTGATGTGGATATTTCTTCGGTTGTTTGGTCTTCGGTTCAGAAGGCAAAGAAGAGGAAGTGGAAGTATACAGCAAGGCATTTATGAACTGTTCCTATAAGCTGATTGTCTGCCCTGTTACTAGGCAGATATGGTTGTATCTGTTATATATTGTTCATATTTTACATATTTTCTCTTTCAGTTATTTTTTCTCTTTGCTGCTGAGGAATAAAGTAAGAAAGAGATAGCATAATACTCGCCTCCATGTCATTAATAAAATCATGACTTTACGTCATGTAAATAGTAAAATCTTGGAATTATTGATTAAATTCAGCATAAAAAAGACAGCATAAAATATTAAAGAGTTTATTTTGCCACCCTTACAAAAAGTTACCAACCCATTTTCTATGCTATGGGGAGAATTTCATAAACTCATATGCAAACCTCGTCATTACAGATTTTGAGGATGAGTTCATACTAACAACCATTTGCAGGAATGTGGGCAAATTATTGTAACGTTCATCCAACTAAACAAGCCACCTATTAAGGGCCAAATGCTTGAGGTTGGAAAGAATTCCAGCTTTGAATTAAATTTAGACTGCAGATTGGACACAATGATCAAAAATTTCTAAGAAAGAGTTATGGATGTACCTGCTGGATATGGTGTCATTTCTAGCTTTTAATTAGATATTTAAGTGGCACATATTTCGTACACAATATCCTACAGCATGTAATACATTTACTTGTAGCATAAACAAGTACTTTTAAGATTCTGTTGTAGACATAGTCCGGCACTTTGCATCATCATTGTGCCATTTTGGCACTGGTTGCTTAGCAATGACAAACACAAAGATTAATATCCATTGTAAGTTCCATCTTTCATGCTATTATTATCATTTATATAGCGCTAACTAGTCTGCAGCACTTTACAATTATTGAAAGGGGATATGAAGAAGGCCCTGATCAAATGAGAATACAATCTATGAGGATTTGAGCTACTATGAAGACCACCAGTAATCAATGTAGCTCATTCTCATTTTTGTAGCTCACTCTCATTTGTCTAGGGAGGAGAACTCTTGTTTTAAAGGGTTTCTGAGCATGATTCTCAATTATAATTTTGTAGCTTTGGCATTTCAATTGATGTCCCTGTTTAATAGTAATACTAGGCATATGTATGTATTAATACATTTCTATGGATGCTACATTTGTATATACAAATTAATTTGGTGTCCTTACACTCATACAGCTTCCAGGGTTGCCCAAAAATGAATAACAGAAAATGTGTCACGTGGGAGCACTGTACATTGATAAAGGTCTTAGCATCCATATTCCTTTTCTTGCTTCTTCATTAAACTTTGTGTTTCACTAGCAACAGTCACAGTGCCACAATGAAGTGCAGATTCCATAACAGAGAAGCGGATGTGGAATGGGAAGCTTCAAATGCAGGATTATCTACTGAGAACTGATCCGGCAGAAGAGAAATACTAAGCCCAGCCATTTTGGCTGACATTAATTAAAATATTTATTTAAAAACCACAGAGCATTAAACCCCCTTAAACAGAGCTCCATGCACAGATTTCCTTCCCAGACTCATTTGCCTACTACAGAAAGATTACCCCCACTGCAACATCCATAACTTTAACCCCTTAAGGACCAAACTTCTGGAATAAAATGGAATCATGACATGTCACACATGTCATGTGTCCTTAAGGGGTTAAAGCGCTTTACAGAGGAGACACAAGTGCTTGATAGCTAGGACTTCCAAGGGTTTGGACACTCTACGCGGCAAGAAGGTCCCTGAATGTTGGATCAAACCTTTAACTTGGGACTGTACTGGTATCATGACTGCGAAAGCTTTCGGTACTACACTAATTCCATGGATGCACTTGATTGGCATTTAGTCTACTGATTGTGTTTGGTTATCCTATTTATGTTCTTATGCCTCATTCTTTGACATCACTGCTATATCTTTCACAATTTTTTTCAACAAGTCTTGCAGTGCTCTTTTCAGACTTTTGTTCACAACCTACTGGCTTGAGCTCATATTTCTCTTTGTGCTGATAAACTCTGGATTCTCCCAGTGGCACTATTACTACTTTACCTGTCTTTGTTTGCTTTTATGACACATCTTTACATTTTTTTTATTTATATTTTGCTGAATATAGCTGTCTGTATTCTACTATTACCACACAATAAATAAAAATAGACAAAGGAAGAAAAAACTGTTTAAGAATATTCTCCAAAGACAAATGTAATACGTTATTTTTCTTAATTGTTTTATTCTTTGTTTGAAGCTTCCCATTCGCCCCATTTGGTTTTGGCATGGCCTAAAAAGGATCTGCTGACTTTTTTGGCAAGTGAAGGTTCTAGTCAGATCAGTGTAATCGATTCATCGATACATTCATTGTCCCCTTGGTGTGAATTTCTGTAAAAACAGCTAGGGTGGTCTGATCCAGCATTGGACGATCATGGAGCAAATTATGAAAAGCTGACAGTAGCTCTAAAATTAAATCATTTATAATAATAAGAATAGTTATACACATAACTTATTCTCTGAAACTTTCTCTTTAAGACTAACATTGCCCAAAAAGCAGCAATGATAGATAAGGTTGTCAAAAGCTGCCATTTTCTGCTCACGCCCACTGCTGTTCTGTCAATGTCTTGTCTACTTCTTACAATTTAAAATATTCAGGGCTCAGTGAGCTGACTAATAAGCTCTTTACCTTCTTAAAATCAGGAAACATACTGTCTAATCTGTCACTAATAGATTATCTAGAAGAAAAGAACAATGTAGTGTCTGAGAGTATTAGTAACTAAAGTTAAGAAACGGTAAATAAATAAATAAACAGCTCCCAGACTAGTGTCTGTGTGATTATCCTTTGGTGACTGAAGAGCAGAAATATGTACGCACTTGAGTAGTAGGTGAAAGGAATTTACTTAAATTGGATTTAGGAAAGTGAACTTTTTTTTCTTTCCTTTTTTTCCCCCTCTCTTTTCATATATACTGAACTGATAACTATATATCCAACAAATACAAATTAGAATAAATCTTAATATAAACTATTTTATACATCATATAGAGAATGTCATGGTACCCACCTCCGTGACACCCTCTTGGCATACTTATGCATTGGCCATGCATCCTTCCTGTGTCGATTGTAACGCAGGATTCATTAATAATAATTAAATCAATAATAATAACTGATAATGACGCCACTACTTGGCATTATTCCTGCATCAATTCTAATGCTGATTGCTATTATTACAATACCATTAACAACGCTTGTACCCTGCACCATCCTACTAGTCTGGTTTCCATGGCATCATTCTAGCGACAATTTGCACACACATTCTGGAGCATCTTGTACTTATACAAGAACACTTCTCCCTTGATCAAAGCCCTTACATTGATTTGCTTGCATTCCTGGTTTTGACTGTGGCTTACGCTGATATCCACCATCTGGACCTTGGTTCTGTTTCGTCGCATTATTCTCTCTCTGCACTCCTGCTTGTCAAATTATGACTTCCTTTATATGCATTTCTAGCCTATATTTTACTATTGAGTTAAACACACCCACCTTAAATGAATATGCTTCTCCTCTTCTTCCGTGTTAGGGAGTATAATCCTGACAGATCGAGTGTTATAGACAAATTTGTACCTTACCTTACCTTCTATCTATTCCCAAAATATAAGGAAACAATGCAAACACAGACCTCTAACACCTCGTGGTTAAAGGGACTTTTCAGCTCCCCCATACCAATTTAATTTTAATGATGTCATTATTGAGGTTGGAGGTCCTGGGTGCAGTTTCACCATATTGGATTAAACTGTTTTATTTATTACTGGCATTTATAATTTAGAATTTATAACATATTCCGCAGCGCTGTGCAATTAGGAAAAAGACAAACACAATAAGAACAGACCAGTGCAACAGGAAGAGGGCCTTGCCCGTGAACTTACAATCCAAAGGTAAAAATGGGGAGATGAGACAAGAGGTAGCAGAAGGATTTGTATGTGATGGCAGAGAAAATTAATAGTATAACTGCAGCAGCTGATAACATGCGAAGGGAATGAGGTGGTGATTGACTGTGGTTCCAAACAGCTGGAAGTAATGCTATATAGTTAGAAGGAGGGGAGGGTGGCTGGGTAGAGCCTTGTAAAATTAAATGGCTTTCTTGATGCAGGGATGGATGTGGGTTTGGGCCTTTAAAGCAGCAGTGTTCAAAATTAAATGACCTTCTTGTTGCAGAGATGGGTGTAGATTTGGGCCTAAGGAAGAGAGATAAGGCAGTTACTTAACCCCTTAAGGACTGAGCCAAATGTACACGTTTTGATTTAAAAAAAAACGTAAACAAAACTTGGAATTTGACTATATGTCCGTAATTCGCCTCTTTTATATTAAGTGCACCCACACTTATTATATATCATTTAATTAAGAAGAAATAAGGCTTTCATTTAACATCAAATATTTAGCTATGAAACATAATTTAATATGAATAAAATATAAAAAAGTGAGAAATTAAGAAATAGAATTTTTTTAGTTCTGCGTGACATTTTACTGTGAATGTCGTAATACTGTTTGCGTTTACTGCAATAAAATTAACATATTTGTATACATTTTTTCACATTGAGATTCGCCAGATTGGTTACGTTAACTTTGAGAACGTATGGTAGCCCAGGAATGAGAATTACCCCCATGATGGCATACCATTGGCAATAGTAGACAACCCAAGGTATTGCAAATGGAGTATGTCCAGTCTTTTCTTAGTAGCCACTTGGTCACAAACACTGGCTAAAGTTAGCGTTAATATTTGTTTGTGTGTGAAACATGCAAACAACTAATTTGAATGCCAATTTTTGCCAGTGTTTGTGACTAAGTGGCTACTAAAAAAGACTGGGCATACCCCATTTGCAATTCCTTGGGTTGTCTACTTTTGCAAATGGTATGCCACCATGGGGGAAATTCTCTTTCCTGGGCTACCATACGGTCTCAACTGCAACATAAATCATTGTAATACATTTTACTGTTTTGAAACACTAATATTTGTGTTCAGCGAAGTCTCCTGAGTAAAACAGTACTCCCCATGTACAGGTTTTACGGTGTCTTGGAAAGTTACAGGGTTAGATATAGTGCTAGTAAATTAAATTACCTGGACTTTCTGCCTGGGTTATCAGGCAGGTCCCGCAAATTGTAATTAATAAAATGACTTAATTATGTAAAAATATTACATATATATATATATATACGTAGAATTAAAAATAAAATATGTATATATATATATATTTTAATTCTACGTATATATTTATCTATATATATTCTACGTATAATTTTTATATATACTTATGTATATATTTGAAGGCTTGGCCTGTAGTTGTGGGAGGGGCTTGAATTCCCTTTAAAAGGGCTGCCAATCCACTCCCACCTTACCGTTACTGGTCTGGCGAGTCACCCCACCCACCACTCCCTCTATTAACAAACACCCTCTAAGGTAGGCCCACTTTTATTACAGGCCTACTGCTTTGTCGGTTCCGGCACACCACAACCGACTGGTTCCAACTCATTGATGTTATGGTTATTATATGCTAGATTTCTGTATACGGCTATATTGCCCCGACTACAAATATATATATATATATATATATATATATATATATATTTATATATTTATATATATATATATATATATATATATATATAAATTACATTACTTTTATTTATATATAGGTATATATATATATAGTGATATATATACATATAGATTTATGTATATAGATGAATATATTTTTTCATTCTAAGTGTATTTTTATATCAATATATATATATAACAAAATTATACATATATTTTTTTTATTATTTATTTTTAATAATTTTTTTATTTTTCATTTTTAACTTATTTATATATTTATTTATTTTATATATATATATATATATATATATATAATTAATATAATTCTATGTGTATTTTTAAATTAATATATATATATATATATAATTAATATCATTCTATGTGTATCTTGATATTAATATATATATAATTATATATATTAATATTAAAATACACTTAGTGTATGTGTATGTATGTATGTATATATATGATCTAAGTATGTATTATTTAATTTTAATCAGTTTTTAACCTTTTTTTTTTACTTTTTTTCAGGCAGCAGGGGGACTACCTGTCATTCCAGGCACTTCTCCTGCTGGCACTGCTATGGACGGCTATTCCATCCATGTGATCGTGAGGTCCTCACAAGAACCTTGTGATCACATAGCCCAAGAGGGCCGGATTGGCATCAGAAGGACTCCCTGAGATGCCAGGTAAGTCCCCCCATTGCGATCACCGGCGAGCAGGTAAGTGGCCAGGACGGCGTGGACATGCTATGCCGCCCGCCTACGTTTAGAGCCAGTTTCCCAAGAATGTCATAGCACGCTCGCCCTCCCTAAGGGGTTAAAGGGAATTTACGGCTGGGAATGGCAAGCGGGGAGGAGGAGGAATGGAGCAGGCTACCTATTTGTTATAAACTATGAAATATTTGCCAACAAAAGACCATCAGCCAGATTATTAATAACTACATGTAACAGCAGGTACAAAATATTACAGTAGTAAACATTATGTAACAATGGTAGCATCATTATAGCAAAATAATAATCTAGTTACAAAATGAAAAAAGTATGGTTGAATATCTTCAGCATCTCTGTTCATTTTCAAAGGGTGCTGTGGAATAAGAGTTACTTGATCTAAAGTGGGAATCAATTACTGATAAACAATAGTTTACCTCATGGAGACATATTTTTCAGGAAATATTTTAACAGCTGCAAAAGTAAACAACATTCAGGTCCAGCTTTAACACTTTAATTGGATCTAGTATCCTTTTCACAAGAATTCTCACAGATAACTATATTCCTTTCAAGAATGGCAAGGTGACATCAATGAAGATAAAAAGTCAGAGACAGAGAAGTTTTTCAAATTGTGGTCCTGGTGGATGAGCGGATTTAATGGAGAGAAGTGCGGATGGATCAGCAGGTAAACACAACAATCTAGCAGAACAGCATAAATTGCTTTGTGAAAAAAATGGAATCCTTGAAACTCAGATCAGATAAAATGTAGTAATGTATGCTATCCTTTTTAAGCACAAACAAATGAAAAAATCACAGAAGAGTTTGTAGTTGACTGGTTACCAAAACTTCAAAGACAAAATAATAAAGAGTCAGAAAATGTGCCTGAACCTCTCAGAAAGATTTAAATAAAATAGAGCTATTTTAAGAACTATCAATAGACACAATATCAAAATCATGAGAATTTAAAGATGTAGAAGACTACACAGAAAGATTAACATTAGATATAGAGACTTCAATATTTTTATAGAAAAGATCTTGAACACTACTAGGAAACAACATCTTCCAAGAGAATTTTGAAAACTGTGATGATAGATATTCTCTAGTGGATGCCTGGAGAGCTCTGCATCCTGGGTATAAATCCTCTTTATTCCTCCCCACATAAAACATTTACAAGATGATATAATATATTTTATGACACGGTAACTCTTCAAGAAATCACAGCAATAGAGTACAGTGTAATGTCTTGGTCTGACCATGTCCCCTTGACTTTAAAACTTAGATGCAAAAAGAACGGGATCATGGAATTTGAATAGTGACTTAAATATCTAGCCAACTTTAAATCAACATTATTTATTATTTATTTATTTATAAAATATTTTACCAGGAAAGATACATTGAGATTTCTCTCGTTTTCAAGTATGTCCTGGGTCCACAAAACATTGCATTGATACATTATGGTACAATAAAATACAAAAACAATATTAATACACAATATACACAAAATTTAACATAGAATAGGTAGGAAATATATAATCAACAATAACACGTGCATTCTGTTTCGAGGTTTGTAGAGAGGGATCTCTTAAAGGACTTTAGGCTTGGGGAAGATTTTAAAGTGTGCTGGAGGTTGTTCCACAATTGCGGTGCTTTCTAGGAGATGGAGGATCAGGCTGCTTTCTTTTTGTATTGAGGTAGACTAAATAAAGTGCTGGTACCGGATCGGAGGTTATAGAAGGTAGGAACAGCCAAGGAGAGCATTTTGCTCAGGTAGGGCGAGAGTTTCCCAGAAAAGCTTTTAACCACAAAGCTGGAAAGATGAAGGGTGCATCTGGATTCCAGCGACAGCCAGTTTAGTCCTTTTAGCATGTTACAATGGTGGGTCCTGTAATTCCATTGTAGCACAAATCGGCAGAACGAGTTATACAATGTATTGAGTTTATTAATGTGGGATTGCGGTGCAGATGCATATACTACATCCCCATAATCAATAATTGGCATCAGTATTTGCTGTACAATCTTTTCCTTTACTGTAGGACTTAGGCAGGATTTGTTTCTGTACACGGCACCTAGTTTTGGATAAAGTTTAGATGCAAGTTTTTCTATGTGGAGGCCAAAAGATAGATTGGGGTCTAACAACATACCCAAGTATTTGAGTGGGCTGCATTCAGTGTGCTATTTGAATTTGTTTTGATGGATAGGGGGAAATTGTGTAATTTATGTAATTTAGGTACTGTTCCAAAGAGCATTGTGACAGTTTTGTCATTGTTTAGGAAGAGTTTGTTTTTTGCTATCTACTTTTCTACCTCTGTAAACTGGTCTTGGAGCACAGCGTCAAGTTGCGGTAGATTGGATTTGCTTGCATAGATTACTGTGTCGTCTGCGTACATGTGTACATTTGAGAATTTGCAGACATTAGGCAGATCACTTGTAAATAATGTAAATAGTAGGGGGCCGAGAATGGAACCTTGGGGAACACCACACGTGACTGGGAGAGTGAGGGAGTCGCTGTCAGAAATGGACACATATTGCGAGCGGTCCGATACATACGATCGAAACCAGGTTAGCGAACAATCACCAATACCTGAGTTTTTGAGTTTGTGCAGTAGAATGTCGTGGTCTACTGCATCAAAGGCCTTTGCAAAATCAAGTAAAATAGCTCCAGTTAGGTCTCCTTCTTCCATACCAGTTTGGATGTCATTGCAAACTTTTAATAGGGTAGTTGCAGTCTTCCAGAAGGCTACCTGTTGTAAATGGCCGTGGAACAGCTGATTGAGCTCTGAGTTCTGTGCTGGACTGGGTATGATTAAAGATCAGACTGTGGGAGAGAGATGTATATTAGGGTCAGATGGGCTAAGAGATGGGGGGATGCATAGATGGACATTTGATTTAAGGTCATTTAAGGAAAAACAAAGATAAGACAGAGGTATTTACAGAGATAAGACCCTAATATTAAAGTAGGGAAATAAAATCATTAAACAAAAATTAAGTGCCATTTGAATAATCTCTTTAATAACATGGACTTAACAGAAGCATTACTAAGAATTCAATAGGTTGCTCACAAAAACATGAAGAAAAACGTGACGTGCAAGACTGACAAAAGAGAAGCAACATTTTTTAACCAAAAGTAATAGAGTGATCCGTTGAGCTCAATAGTTTTCTAGTTACAAAAAATCACAGCTCCAAATAAATAAATGGCGGGCACAAATTATAGCGAATGCATTCATTATAGCGAATGCATTCAGAGACACCGCAGTCCTCATAAAACACTCCAGCTTAACCAGCATGACTGGGAGTGAGGAACTCATATACTCATCCCTTTTGTTAAAATAATTTTTCATACGTTCCTAGAGCACAGCATTCATCTATTAACGAAGCTTTATCTAAAATTCAATTGTTGGTGATTATGGTGTAGTGATTTCTGCATATGCCATTATTTCATTTTTCCTTTTGTTACTGTGGACCTGATGGGAATGTTGTGGCAACAGAGTGGCGTGCAATGGCTGGCTGACACTCTTGATGGAGGTAGATTCAGTTAACCCCTTAACGCCGTTACGGCGTTCCATGCCGTCACGCTTTAAATGGGCTTTAAAGCCGTTGCGGCGGCATGGAACGCCGTAACGGCTGCAGCCCCCAGGAGCCAGCAACTACTCACCTCTGCCGCGATCCTCTTCTGGGGGGCTGCTTGACAGCCCAGGCAGCCCCCTCCGGCAAATGAGGCCCCCGGGGACTATGTGATCGCTCTCAAAGAGCGATCACATGGCCCCCTATAGCTGGCTATGGATCTGCCAGCAGGGGGACTGTCTAAAATATCAGACAGTCCCCCTGCTGGTAGGTAGTGTAAAAAAAAAAAATATTAAACATATTATAAAATAAATTAAATGCATTTTATATATATAATATATGTATATATGTAACGTCATACAAAGTGTATTTTAATACTAATATAAGTATATATTAGTATTAAAATACACTTAGAATGACGTTACATATATATAATATGTATATATATTATATATATAATAGATGTACATATATATATTATATATAAATATGTATAATTAAAATAATAAATAAATAAAATAATAAAATAAATAAATAAAATATTGAAACAAAATTTAATATAAATTATATATCCATATGTAATTTCATTCTAACTGTATTTTATTATTAATATATATATATATATATATATATATTCGTAACAAAATACACTTAGAATGACATTCTATATATATCTATCTATATATAAAATACAAATAACCGCAAATATATATATATATAGATAAATACATATAATTACATAAAAGATTACATTAGTATACACGTAGAATTTAAATACATATATATGTATATATATTAAAATTCTACATGTATATTTAAGTAATCTTTTAACATAATTATGTGATTTGATTAATTAAAATTTGATTGACATGCCTGACAACACAGGGAGAAAGTGCAGAGAATTTAATTCGCAAGCACTATATTTGACCCTGTAACTCTCCAAGACACCATAAAACCTGTACATAGGGGGTACTGTTTTACTCGGGAGACTTCGCTGAACTCAAATATTAGTGTTTCAAACTGGTAAATTGTATTACAACGATGATATTTTAAGTAAAAGTGAAGTTTTTTGCATTTTTTACAAACGAACGGCACTTTTATGGACTATATTATTGTTGTAATATGTTTTACTGTTTTAAAACACTAATATTTGTGTTTAGTGAAGTCTCCCGAGAATAACAGTACCCCTAATGTACAGGTTTTATGGTGTTTTGGAAAGTTAGAGAGTCACATATAAGGCTTGCATTTCATTTTTTTCCCATTGAAATTTGCCAGATTAGTTATGTTGCCTTTGAGAGCGTATGGTAGCCCAGGAATGAGAATTACCCCCATGATGGCATACCATTTGCAAAAGTAGACAACCCGAGGTATTGCAAGTGGGGTATGTCCAGTCTTTCTTAGTAGCCACTTAGTCACAAACACTGGCCAAATATTTGTTTTTTGCTTTTTTCACACAAAAACAAATATGAACGCTAACTTCGGCCAGTGTTTGTGACTAAGTGGCTACTAAAAAAGACTAAACATACCCCACTTTCAATACCTTGGCTTGTCTACTTTTTCAAATGGTATGCCATTATGGGGGTAATTCTCTTTCCTGGGCTACCACACCGTCTCAAAGGTAACATTACTAATCTGGCAAATTTCAATTTGAAAATGGAACGTTCTATATTTGACCCTGTAACTTTCCAAAACACCATAAAACCTGTTAATGGGGGGTACTGTTGTACTCGTGAGACGTCGCTGATTACAAATATGTGCATTTTTTTGCAGTGAAACCTAACAGTATTATGACATTCACAGCTAAAATGGCAGACGGAAATACAAATTTTTAAAAAAAATCTTATTTTCTCACATTTTTTTACATTTTATTCATAATAAATTATGTTCCATATATGAATAGTTATTGATAAATTGAAGCCCTGTTTCTCCTGAACAAAATGATATATAATAAGTGTGGGTGTACTTAATGTGACAGCGGTGAATGACGGTTGAACAGACATATAGCGCAAATTCCAGTTTTTGTTTACGTTTTGTTTTGATCAGAACGTGCACTATTGACTCCGTCCTGAAGGGGTTAAAGAGTTCAATAAAGGTACATTATACAGCTTTGTGTATAAAACTTATTGATAAGTACGTAGATGATAAAGGTAAAATATCATCTATACAGGTTCATTATGAACACTAGCAATATATATTTTTTTAAATTAGATCTTCAAAAACTGGTAATCTCATTATGCTATAACATATTACTAAAAATAAGAAATTCCAAGATTTTACTAGTAACATGACGTAAAATCATGATTTTATTAATGACACGGAGGCGAGTATTATGCTTTCTCTTTCTTTATTATTCTCCTCAGCAGCAAAGAATTTTTTAAACTTGAAAGAGAATAAAACGAAATAACATAAGTAATCTGCCTAACAACAGGGCAGCCAATCATATACGTTTATATACATTAAGTGTCTTGACCAATCCTCTAATTTCCTCTTTCTTTGTCCTTCTTAACGAAGATCAGCCGTAACTTGAACGTAATAAATTTCCATAACTTCCCATAACTCGTGCCGTTCTTCAGGATTATCTTTAACGAAATTAAGCTGTGGAAACAAAGAGAGTATATGGTAAAATCCTAACTTCGGAACTGTATGTCAGTCTTTTTCCTTTATGTTCCTTATGTCTTGTATAATTGTATATTATGGTAGTTTTATATGTGTACATAAACATAGAAACATAGAAACATAGAATGTGACGGCAGATAAGAACCATTCGGCCCATCTAGTCTGCCCAGTGAGATGTCTTCATTCGATTAGATAATTCGTTAGATAATTTTGTAAGACATATGAAACATACCATAAAACAATGGTATGTTTCATATGTCTTACAAAATTATCTTATACTTACCTCATGAGTGATCATTATGACCCTCCTTATTGTATGTACCATGCCCACCGGGTGGGTGGGAATAATACTCGCCTCCGTGTCATTAATAAAATCATGACTTTACGTCATGTTACTACTAAAATCTTGGAATTTTATTAATGACACGGAGGCTCCTATTATGCTAGTTCAAAGCTTGGCCACTACTTGAAGTGAAAAATGTTCAATTGGGCGAAAATAGAATTGGGCCGAGAATTTTGATGTGTCAATTCCCGCTAGTGCTAACAAGTTCTTGACCCAACAAGCTAATGTTGGTGTGGATATTGGTAAAAAGGGGGGCCGAAATTATATAAATAGTTGCCTCAACTCAGGTGTCCGTAGTTCCTGTGTACGTTCCAGGTACGAACGAAGACATCTCACTGGGCATAATGAGGTGTGTCCAGGATATCTCGGATAGGAGACAGATCTTGTATTGCATTTAGTTCTTCTCGTTATGGAGAAAGATATGCCCTCTAGGGTGAATGACAATGTGTCCCAGTACAAGGCTCTCACGTCTGATATCCTCTTGCAGGACAGTAAGCACAAAAGTGTAATTAGTTTCCAAGACAGGTATTTAAGGGATAGTTCTTCATTTGGTGTCCATTCCTCCAAGAAATGTAGGACCACGTTGACATCCCAGAACGACGAATATCGTGTTTGTGGAGGTTTCTCAAAGCGTATCCCTTTCATTAATCTACAAATGAAGGGATGTTGTCCAATCGGAGAGCCCTTTAGATTCTGGTGTCCTGCCGAGATCGCCGACCGAAACACATTAATGGTACGGTACGCTTTTCCTTCTTCGAAAAGAGACGTCAAAAACTGTAGGACCTCCTTCAGAGATGCAGAAACTGGATCCAATGACCGTTCCATGCACCAGCTAGTTCACACGCGCCATGCGGATCCGTAGGCCGCTCTAGTCCCTGGTGCCCAGGAGATTTCCATGAGCCTTGTAACAATTTGTGGAATGTCTGTGCGTGTCCAGGGGCTCCAGAAACCAACCATACTGTGAGTTGGAGCAGGCCTTGGTCGATTAGATTGTGTGTGTTCCCCTCCAGGTCTAAGAGTAAGTCCGGTCTTGATGGTATCATTCGTGGAAAATTGATTGCCATTTCCAGCAGTCGAGGGAACCAAGGTTGAGCGTTCCATAATGGAACCACTATCACTAGTGAACAGTTCTGTTTGCATAGGTATTATAGTGTCCTGGTATGAGGTTGAATGGGGGGAATGCGTAGTGTCGAGACTTCGGCCACCTCTGTAGGAATGCATCTGTCCCTAAGGCTGTTGGATCCGGTCGCCAACTGAAGTACCGGGGAAGGTGGGTGTTCAGTCTGGATGCAAAGAGGTCTGTGTCTAGTGGTCCCCATATTCTGTTTATCTTGCGAAAGGTTGAATAGAGGAGTTACCAATCTCCCGGATCTCGCAGGTATCTGGAGTTCCAGTCTGCTTGTACATTGTCCAAGCCCGGAATGTGTTCGGCCGTCACCGCCATTTCGTTGTGAAGGCAGAACTGCCAAAAATCCTTTGCTAGGTTCGCTAGTTGTTTGGATTTGGTGCCCCCTAAATGATTGATATAGCGGACTGCAGAGATGTTGTCCATGCGGAGTAGTATGCAACATCTCCCTACAGTCGGGGAGAGACTGCGGATGGCGAATGATCCTGCCAGAAGTTCCAGGCAATTTATGTGTAACTTGGATTCCTCCATGGACCATCTGCCGCCAGTGGATATGTCGCCACAACGTGCACCCCAACCATGTAAGCTGGCATCCGATTCTATAATCAGGTCCGGACTGGTTCCGAATATCGCTCGTCCGTTCCACGCCTCCATATGGTCTAGCCACCACACTAGCTCTTCCCGTGATTCCATATCCAGGTCTAGTGTGGATTCGTATGAATGGCCGGATCTGAGGTGAGAGCCTTTTAGACGTTGTAGTGCACGGTAATGCAGGGGCCCTGGGAAGATAGCTTGTATTGAGGAAGCTAGTAGTCCTATTACCCGGGCTAGTTGTCGAATGGAAAGGGACTGAGCTCGTAACGTGCGCCTGATCTCTTTTTTGATGGCCTTCAATTTTGTTTCTGGGAGGAACAGGAATTGTGAGATGGCGTCGATCTGGAATCCCAGGAACTCTATCCGTTGTACCGGATTGGTTATGGATTTCTCCCAATTTATCATAAAGCCCAGGGCCTCGAGTAACTGTATGGTCCTTTGTAAGTGGCTCAGTACTTGGTCTGGTGAGGATGCCATGATCAGAATATCGTCTAGATATATGATCATACGAACACCTCACACTCTGAGAAAAGCTACCACTGGCTTCATGAGTTTTGTGAAGCACCATGGTGCCGAGGATAAGCCGAAGGGTAGACATGTAAACCTCCAGCGACGCCCTTGCCATGTGAAGTGCAAGAGGTCCCAGTGTTCCTCCGCCATCGGGACGGTGAGATACGCGTCTTTGAGGTCTAACTTGACCATCCAATCCCCTTGTCATAATAAGTCTCTGAGGCAATGAATGCCTTCCATCTTGAAGTGCTGATAAGTGAGAAACGCGTTGAGTTCCTTTAAGTTTATAACTGGTCGCATACCCCCGCCTTTTTTGGCTACCAAAAATAGGTTGCTGGTAAAACCTGGGGTATCATCTGGTATCTCTTGGATCGCTTGTTTCGTGCGGAGTTCTGTAATCTCCGTGGTTATGAGTTCGGCTTGGTCTGGGGTTAACGTCAGTTCTCGTGGTGTATGTGTTTGGAATGGGGTAGATATTAGGTCGAGGTGAAAACCCATGCATCTTTGGTGAGTTTGTCCCGTGTGTGTAAATCTTGCTAGTCTGCCCCCTATATGTAACTGTGAAGGAGGGTGAGATATTGTACTTACCGTAGGGGCGTCTGTAAGTTGATTGCCTACGGCTTCCCCGAGTTGTCCATGGACGTCCTCTGGACGGGAAGAAGGGTGTCAGTCGGACTTCCTGATAGGTGCGGGGTGCACCCAAAGAGCCTCTATGGATCCTGGGTGGACCCCTGTAGCCTCGGCCAGGTGGACGGCTCCTAGATCTCCCGGCCCCGTGGAAAACCTTGGGGCTGAATACCCGTTTTAGGTTGGCCTGCGCCTTATCCAAAGTTGTGAAGGTTTTTACAAACGCTCCAATGTCCTTGACAAAGGAGTCCCCAAAAAGCATCCCTTTTGCTGTGGGCCCGGGTTCTCTACTTGCCAAATCAATCAGCTTTGGCTCAATCTTTAGTAGAATAGATTTGCGGCGTTCCGCTGAAATGGCCGTGTTGGCATTACCCAACATGCAGATAATTCGCTGGACCCAGCCAATGGCTTCATCGAAGTCCATGGCGGTCTCTCCTGCTTTATCGGATTCAAGTAATTCGGATAGTTTTGTGGTTGGCCCCAGGGTGTCTAATATTTTGACCTGGCAGCTGTGGAGCGAGAACTCCAGTCCCCTCTTGGGCTTCCAGCCCGATTTCGACAGGAATTGGGCAATAGGGGGATCCACTATAGGGGTCTTGCATGCCAGGTCTGGCACTGACGGTCTGGGACACTCCGCTCGGAGATTGTTCCTACTCTCATTAGAAAGAGGAGTACGCATGCGTAGCGACAAGTACTGCGCGATATGCGTCGGTGGATCCCATTCCGCCAATCGAGGGTGGCGGAGGTCGTCCGGGTCGAACAGGGGATATCCCTGTGGGTCCCGAATACCATCCTCCATCCCAGTCGGCTCCTCCTGAGGGCTAAACTCCTTCTCCGAGTCGGAACCCATCTCTTGATAAATATAATCTGGGTCATCCGACACCAACTCCTCACTCTGGTCAGAATCTGACCCTTCGTATTGGGCCCACGCCCGTTTCCAATTTCTGGCCGCTTGAGTCCGGCCAGTGGCTCTTGTGCGTGGCAACACGCCATCTGGGACCGCCATAGGCGGGTCAGTCAGGGCAGGTAGTACACATCAGTGGGAGTGAAGAGGTATGTTTGGTCTTTGTTTTTGCCTTGCGGGCCGCAGGGACTGATGTATCAGTTTGGGCCGGTAGAGGTGGCTGTAATTCTGGGGGTTGTAGGAGTGCTTGTGCCAAGGACTGTGAAATCGAGGAGGACATTGTCCCCATGGCCGATGCCAGGGCTCGCTGGACCGAGCCGGCCATCGTAGACTCCAGGAGAGCCTGGAATTCCTGAGAGGGCAGTATACCCAGGTCTAGGCCAGGGGAAGTCAAAATAGCCTCGGTGTCAGGGCAACCAGGGCCCACAGTTCTCTCCCCGTGATTCTGCATCCTATAGATTACGTACAGCAGAATTCAGATATCTGGGTACTGTCACCAGTGTATGCAGACACTGGTCAGGTGAGTTCCCACTTATGATAATGGCTTTAATCCTTATTTGGTGAGGTGCCTTTAATTAGCACCTACCTAAGCTCTACCACACAGTTCTGTTTTGTACTGTGGTGGTTTGGAGTGACAGGAGAAAAAAGGGGGAGGGGGGAGAACCCTCAACTGAATCAACCCTAGTAGAAAAAGGAGAGAGAGAGAGAGACCCAGGGGTTGAGTAACCCCAACCTAAATAACAATAGTACTATTACCACACTAGTTGCAACTTGCGTTATAGAGACAGCAGGATTCGAGCTAGGAGCCGTTCAGCCTTCCCGCATTTCAGAAGGAAGAAGTGCGCCGAAGGTGAGTAGCTCCGCCCCCTCTGCAATGGCCGCGAGTGTATGGAAGAGGACAGTGTGGCTCGGCACCCGCAGAGTGTCTAGGCGGGTGCCGGCATGTTACAGTGGGGGAAAAACTAGTGAGACCGCCGGGCGCATGGCCGGTGCGGTCTCACAGTCTGTCAGACCCCTTTCTCCAGCGCCGGACTCCCTGGGCACTGGGGATCTCCACGACCCGATCCGCCTCTCAGCTCACACACGCTCACACACACACACACTAACACACACACACTAACACACTCACACACACACTCACACACACTAACACACTCACACACTAACACACACACACTAACATACACTCACACACACACTAACATACACTCACACACACACTAACACACTCACACACTCACACACACTCACTCACACAATCACACACTCACACACACACATTAACATACACACACACATGTTTTTTGTTTTAAATTTAATCCCCCCAGCCTCCTTACCTGTGGGAGAGCTGAAGGGATTCCCTGGGGTCCAGTGGTGCCACCCGGCTGGCTGGTCCTGCGGGCGCGCGAGGGAGCACTCTCCCAGGCTGAGTGCTTCCTCTTCAGCTCCCTCGCGCACCGCGTACTGATACCGGAGCCGGAAGATGACGTCATCTTCCGGTTCCGGTTTCAGTGCGGTGCGCGAGGGAGCTGAAGAGGAAGCACTCAGCCAGGGAGAGTGCTCCCTCGCGCACCCGCCAGCTGGGTGACAGTAGGGCCAGCCTCGGGGGACCCTGAGGTGGCCGGCTCCTGGGCCCCCCAGGAGAGGAGGCTCGCCGAGTGACATACATACCTGCGACCCCTGCGACCCTGGTATGTACGCCACTGATTGGTGATTGTCCTCTAATCTGGTTTCGATCATATGTATCTGACCGATTGCAATATGGGACCATTTCTGATAGCGCCTCCTCCCTCTTCCAGTAACGTGTGGTCCCTATGATCCATACTTAGCCCCCTACTATTCACATTATTTATAAATGATCTGAATGTCTGCAAATCCTCAACTGTACACATGTATGCAGACAACATTGCAATCTACACTAGTAAACCCAATCTACCACAGCTTGAGGCTGTGCTCCAACACCAATTTAAGGCAGAAAAGTGGATTGCGGTTAACAAACTCTTTCTAAACACCGTCAAAACTTTCAAAATGATCTTTGGAACTGTACCTAAATTACATAAAATACTATATCAACTATAATGTATCAGAACAAATTCAAATAGCACAGTGACCGCAGTTTGTTCTTTCAAATATTTAGGTATGTTGCTAGACCCCAATCTATCCTTTGGCCTTGACAAAAAATGTCTTCAAAACTTTATCCAAAACTAGGTGCCGCGTACAGAAACAAATCTTGCCTGAGCCCTACAGTAAGGAAACATATAGTGCAACAAATGCTAATGCTGGTCATTGATTATGGGGACGTAGTGTATGCACCTGCATCACAGACCTACCTTCATAAACTTAATACATAATATAATTTGTTCTGCTGCTTTGTACTCGAATATGACCCACCATTGTGACATGTTAAAAGAGCTCAACTGACTATTGCTGGAATCCCGACGCACTCTTCTTCTTTCCAGGCTTGTGCATAAGAGCTTTTCTCGGAAGTTCCCATCCTACCTGAGTAGAATGCTCTCCCCAGCTGTTCCCACCACCTATACCCTCCAATCCAGTACTAATACAATATTTAGCATACCGCAATACAAAAATAAAGTAGTTTGATTCTCATTTTCCTACAGAGCACCGCAATTATGGAATAACCTCAGTCAAATCTTCATTCAATCTAAAATCTTTTAAGAGATCTATAGCAATATACCTCAGCACAGAATGCACCTGTCATGGTTGACTAAATTTATTACCTATTATGTGTGTGTATATATAGATATAGATATATATATATATATATATATATATATATATATAATCTCAATGTATCCTTCCTGGTAAAATGTTTTATAAATAAATATGTTTTAAGTAAATATGCTATTTATTTGATCCAATAAAAGTAATATGAACTGGTTATGAGATCAGCCTTTTCAATGTTTTTTTTTTTAAAGCAGTAAGCCCCTTCCCCATCATTTCCAGTTTTAACATTAGTTTCTTAGAATAAAGGAAATAATAATACTACATAAAAACAGGCATTATAAGCATGTATAGTGAAGTCTTAGTAGGGACTTTACCGATCAATGATCTGTTTACAGTCAGCCAATTCCCAAGTCTGGGAAACATAAACCCTGAGTGGGGGTTCAGTAAGGCAGCATATAAGACTTCCCTGGGTGTAAGTCCCTCTCCGGCTTGTTTTCGCTTTGTAATCTTCTGTGCTGTGGCGTGGAATTTTGCTGTAGCCTTGGGTTGCAACGTGGTGGCTTGCTGGCCTGAGATGCCATGCTCGGGTGCATTGCTGGGACTTTGGGATTGCCCGGCGGTCTCATACCTGCGTAAGTGGAAGCGGGTGCATGCGCCCAGTTTGCTTAAGTCCTTTTTCAGCCGTCGCGGTTGTTGGTGCTTGTTACGGACCGTTTCAGCAGAAAAGGGGTTAAAATCCTTTTAGGCGATATGCCCTTTCTGAGAGACAGGCACAGCTACTGCAGAACACCAAACTCCCGAACTGGATACAAAATAGCACTCCAAACTGGAACCTCAAGAATAGCTGCTAGCAGACGAACAGGAAAAGCATACATCAGCTTACACTCCTGGCAATCAGTCTCCAACAGCATACAGTGAATCCCCCCAAGAACGAGACAAGGCTCCGTGTTGAGGGTCAAGCAGTGGTCTCAGGTGCTGGCACACCCAGCCTTGTTTTTATTACATAGGAGTGCTATGTATTGAATCCCGTCGTCCCTAATCAACAAACTGTTGAGTTGGGGACCGGGGTATAGGGTCAGGGCGGTGGTACCAGTTCCACCTAAAGTATGGGCTTGAACCCTTGTAATTACGTAAGATTTGCAGAGAGATATGTAGATTGGATAGTTCCCCTTTAAACAAGGATAAGGGGAAACTCCCAATCAAACTGGTATTTAGAAAAGAACACTAGTTGTACAAATATATACCTTTTGGTATGTCCAAAAAGAAGTAAAGAAAGGTATTTATAGGGAAAGCATAGAGACACTGGATAATTATGTATCCTGGCATAGACAGTGATACACTGTAACTTTATTGAAACAACTGTAGAGAGGATACAATATAACCATGTCCAAGAGATGCTTAGAGCCCTTAAAAAACATCCCCCTTTCGAGTGGATAAATCTCAGTATCCGAATGACAATAAAGGCATATTAATGCTAAGATGTAGAGATCTCTAAATACCAGTTTGATTGGGAGTTTCCCCTTATCCTTGTTTAAAGGGGAACTATCCAATCTACATATCTCTCTGCAAATCTTGTTTTTATTACAGTCTTTTCAAATACAGGACCGCCCACAGGGAGGTATAAAACAACCAATCACATATCAGTTACATCCCACATATTCCCTCCCCTTATCCTGAGAGGAAACTCAATTACACATACAGTTAAAACATACTTTCTACCCAACTTTCATAACTCTAAAACCATACATCACATTCACATAAATTAGAAATTAAATATTCACAATCAATCCATTCAGGGGAACAACATATTAAAAAATGGCATGAATCAGAACAGGGGTTCAAAAGTTAGTAAAATATATTTTGGGCCCTGGCTGGCAGCATGGCTATCTAGCTCAGACCGGTTTTACAGAGCCCTCTTTCCTGGAGACAATAGGAAAATAATCCAATTATATCCAGGGATAGAGGCAGACACCATTGAGCACATGGTTGCAAACAGACATAAAATACAATAAAATACACAAGGTTACATTTACTACATAAAATAAAGACATGCAACATATCCCCAGATAGCTTAGGTCTGAGCGCATATTATTGAATGGCGCTCAGACCACACACATACAGTTCAATTGCCATGGAGTCTTTCCCATAGTCTTTCATTATATGAATGGGCTCCATGGCATAGCTATCTGGGGTATCACCACTCACACAGGGCAAGTACCGAATGACCCCACTGTATTTAAAGGGCCAGAATGAGTGACATGCACTCTGTTAGGGCCGAATATGGTTTTTAAAGGGCCCAATCTCCCAGGGCCATAGTCCAAAGGCAGCAGGCGGGCAACCAGGCTTCTCCAATGCAATGTGGCGAGATTGCTCTCGTCACAGTGCTTGTTTGGCAGGCTGGCCGCCTTGAAGGCTTGCAGTGGGATTCCATAATGGCGGCGGCGGGTCGCAGGACGGATCCACGAGGCCACCACCCGAGCCGCTTGAAGGTAGGACATACCCCTGTCACAAAGCTGTAGAAGCTTCCTGTAGAAGCTTGAGCAGAGTCAATCTAGAGATTCCAGGGGGTGAGAGTGTTACCTCTCTTTGGCCCTTGCTGGGCGGCCATTTTAGATATGCTCCGGCAGACTCGTGCCTTTGCAGGCTGTGTAGCCTTTGCACGTGTATTCGCGGTCAGCTTTAGACTGCTTGTCTGGTGGGGACCGGGATAACCCCCACCGGTCCAGACGGGGGGGGGAGGAGATCCGCTATGATTCCAGGGGGATCCGGTGTCGAAGAGAGCGGCCGCCTCTCCTCGGCTCCAACTCCCGCAGGCCACAGGTTGCTTTTTGGGCTTTGGGCTCTGATAGGCTCCAGAAAAGTATTTTTCGATTCCGTAGTGCACCCCCGACGTGGGTAGTGCACCCTGATGGGTCTTCGGGCTGTGCAGCTGCCGATATTGCCTTTTCCTGCCTGCCTGACAGGAGCTCTTTCCCGCACGTCTGTTCAGCTTGGCAGTCAGACTCCGCCCCCTAGTTTCTTAGAATAAAGTCATAATGTTTTGGATGCCTTTTTATGACATGTTATTGGAGATGGTGGCCTGTCAGTCAGTGAACTTGTGAAGTTGTCCTAACCTGCTCTTCCTCTATCTTTGCTGCTCACTCAGAACAGCTATGTATATTTTTCACTTGCCTCTTATAGTGCTATTGTGGTTTCTATATTGTGATTATTTAGTGTGTTTCCTTGCCTGTTGTGTCCCTACCCATACCTCTTTAAATTCCCCGTCCTGGGCGATTGGACTGACCTCTGACCCCTCTCTCTGGGGGACCAAGAATCTGCTCCTCCATCACCTCCCTCCCTGTTTCCTGATTGTCTGCAGCACCCATGCACGAGAGGAGCTCCCGCCAGCAGCTATCCTCGGCCGCACTCAGGGAGGCGTCTGCAAGCCCGGTGGTCTCCCCTCCCTCTGCGATCTCCTCATGGAGATTTTTTCCCTGACTCCAGATTAGGCTGTGAGCAGTGTGCACTCGTCGGCCATATTAATGGGATGAGCCAGTGATGACCGTTGGAATATGCAACGGCAGGAAGCAACTGTGCGGGAAGCACGCAAAGGTGGGAAGAAGCTGTGAGTGATGACACTCTGCTCCCTTGCTCCTCGGGCACCTGGACTACATTTGAGTCTATATTATGTATCTCTGTATATTCTCAGTATTTTGTAAATCAACCCTGTTAATTGTTCCTTTTACAGTTTTACTGGGTATTAGTTTTTTTATTACTGTGTATTCTCAGTGGTTATTTCTGCCCATTTTAAATTATGCAATCTAGAGGTGAGGGTGCTGAAGAGGCTACTTTTCTCAGTGCTGACCCCTTCCAGCCCACTGTGGCTGACAATTCAGGCCTGATGGCCTTAGGCAAATTCCAGGCTATCCTGGATAACACTATTGCCACTTCTATAAATAAGACACTGGCTTTGGCCATGGGGGCTATGTCCTCCTCTGTAACATAAACCCTGGTGCAGGCCTTGCTTCAATCCCAGGGTGCTAATCCCACTCCCCTCACTGCTACCGCTCGGGCCACCCCAGCATGTGTTACGGCCTGCAAAGTGTGAGCCAAGAGCAAAACTCCACTCCACTGATCAGGCTATGCCTGCTAAGATTGATCCGCCTTTGGTGATCCCAGATAGCGTGCTACAACAGAGCAAAAGAGCCATTGGCAAGGCAAAATCAGCCAGATCACATGTCTTTGATGATTGGTTGGATTCCGACCAGAGTGTGGAGGAAGGTTTTGATGCCACGGACCATGCCTATTACGGCAAGGCAGAGTCCAAGGCAGATGACCCTACTGATTTTATTGCCCACGAGGGTCAGACCTCCATGGCCATTGTGTCGATTTCTGCTCCGGGAGACGCAGGGTCGGGTCTCCAGGACCCTTGGGGTCAACCCCTGTTCAACCCGGACTTGCGCCATTTTCGGCCTGTGAAAAGGGAGCCGCTCGGCCATAATGCCAACTATCTGGCCTTACGTATGTGCACATATCTAATCTAACGAGAATGTCAAAAGTTACAGGCAGAATGCTCTCGTCCTACCGTGCCTGACGCGGCCTTTAAGAACCCAGAGGTAGACCCTTATGTAACGGCACCCCCAGGCATAAAAGGGGTTAAAAGCCGTTTAGTAGATCTTCCCTTCCAGAGACACAGGCACAGCTACTGTAGACACCAATCCACCGAACCGGAGAAGCATACGAATGCTCTCAAACATGCGAATGCTGTAAACAGTTGAATAGGAAAAACCAAACGAAAGGTTTACATTCCTAGCAGTCAAACTGGAACAGCATACAATAAGTCCCCCCAAGAACAAGACAAGGCTCCATGTTGAGGGTCTAAATAGGAACAGACAGAGCTGTGTGTTTATTGTTCTTATATACACATTCTTACACATTAGTACCACCCACAGGGTTTTGGAAATCAACCAATAAACACGTACAATACACTCAGACACTCCCACACAAAATCATCCCCTCTGCCTGTGATACAATTACCTTACACAATGGGAAATGTAATTATCACAGGCAGAGAAATACAGTTTTTCCACATTATTCATAACTTTAAAAGTATGCATCACATTCACATAAAACATTCTCAGCATACTCCAATACAAACATACGTCAAAATTATACAAATTAGTCCAGTGGTTCAAAATATAGATCGTAGTCCTTTGTGACCAAATGAAGCATGGCTTTTCTGCCCAAAACCTGTTCCACAGAGTCTTCTATCCTCGAGATAATTGGGAAGTAATCCAATTATCTCCAAGGACAGAGGCAAAACTCCATTGAACACATGGCAGCAAAAGGCAATAAAATACATAAAAATATATAACTGTGCAGCCATTGCATAAAACAGGTACATTCAACATATCCCCAGATAGCTTAGATCTGAGCGCACATTATTACTGAATGGCGCTCAGATCACACACATACAGTTCAATTGCCATGGAGCCAAAGTCTTTCATTATATGAATGGGCTCCATGGCATAGCTATCTGGGGTATCACCACTCAAACAGGGCAAGCACCGAATGACCCAGCTCTCGTGTCTTTGCAGGGGAAAATCAAGCGTTTCAACATGGGGCCATAGTCTAAAGGCAGCAGGCGGGCAAACAGGCTCCTCCAATGCACAGTGGCGAGATTGGTCTCGTCACATCTCTCCCCTTTTCCAAACAGAATAACAGGGTATCTGACCTCCTGCCGGTCAGTACCCTGGTTAGTCCAGCAACCCACCCATAAAACACCCATAAAACACAATTAGTAGTACAGCCCACCCACAATAAATGGTTACTACACCTGAGTACGGGGAAAAGTTGTCCATGTCCAGGTGCCTCACCACAGCTGTGTGGGGGACTGGTACGCTGAATTGGTGGGTTGCGAGGTGGGCAGAGACCAGCTGTACTCTGCCCTGATGCCAGCACTACCACGGTAGTAGCCTGGTGGGAGCCTGGCTGCTGGAGGGGGAGACTGACTGTCTCCCCTTTGGATACGTAGCTGTACTGCTGGAGGGGGAGACTGATCGTCTCCCCTTTAGACAAAGCACCATGCTGCTGTGGGGGAGACCAACTGTCTCCCCTTTGGCTAAACAGCCCTGTTGCTGGGGGACAGGACCAACCATCCCTACCCCCTGTGGTTTGGGCACAGAGACTACGGTCCCATCTGCACCGGCGTGGGGCTTACCATCTACCCTTGGTGGACTAGGCTGCCGCTGGGGAGGGGGGACGAGGTTCGCCACTCCCAGTAGAAGACTCTGCCGCTGGGGAGCAGGACCGACTGTCCGTACTCCCTGTAGCTTGGGCGCAGAGACCATGGTCCCATCTGCGCTGGTGGGGAACTTAGTGTCTCCCCTTGGTGGGCTAAGCTTACACACTTTCAGCCGCTGGGGAGGGAAGACACTGCTCTCCACTCCATGCATTTCACACTGCCGCTGGGGAAAGGAGACACTGCTCTCTATTCCCTGCAAATCACACTGCCACTGGGGATCTGAGCCGAACGCCCAGCATCCCTGTAGCTCACCCTGCCGCTGGGGAGGGAAGACGCTGTTCTCCTCTCCCTGCACGGTACACTGCGCTGGGGAGGGGAGACGATGCTCTCCACTCCCTGCACTTCACACTGCCACTGGGGAAAGGAGACACGGCTCTCTATTCCCTGCAAATCAATCTGCCGCTGGGGATCTGGGCTGACCGCCCAGCATCCCTGTAGGGCCGGTGGAGAGACCTCGGTCCCATCTCCACTTGCCGCCTGGGGTTCCTCCCAGTAAATCTCTACAATATCTTCCCAGCTGAAGGGGTCTGGAACTGGATCTGCCGCTTTGCTTTTCTGTCGTGCCTTTTCAATGGAGTGTAACAGATATTGGTAGTCTTGCTCCAGCTCCATCTCTCGAGTCGCTAGGTGGGCCAGGTCTTGCTCCACCTCGTGAGGGTCATCCCAGTCGTACATACTCTCCCTCCACTCAAAAATGTCACTGAACTGGGTTTGTGTAGAGCTCACAAAATCAGGTTCCGAAAAAGACTCCCATAACAAACCAGGGCCGTCAAACTCCTCTCCCTCTGGCTTGTCATGCTTGGCTGTCCAGGGTATATACTGCGCTGCATACCACCAGAGTGCCTGGTAGGTATCTTCCAGCCACAGCTCCTGCCATACCCGGTGCTCCAGTTCCTTTATCCACTCCTCCAGGGGCTGCTCTCCCACGAGGGGCATCAGCAGTGCCACTCGTGTCTGCTGTCGCTGCTCCTCACTGGGGAGTCCCGCACACCGCTAGTGCTGTATAGTGATGTCCCGAACTGTTCGCTGGCGAATAGTTCCTGGCAAACATCGCTTGTTCGCGTTCGCCATGGATGACGAACATATGCGCTGTTCGGTTTGCCCCCTATTCATCATCATTGAGTAAACTTTGACCCTGTACCTCACAGTCAGCAGACACATTCCAGTCAATCAGCAGCAGACCCTCCCTCCCAGACCCTCCCACCTCCTGGACAGCATCCATTTTACATTCATTGTGAAGCTGCATTCTTAGTGAGAGGAGGGACAGTGTAGCTGCTGTTGATTTGATAGGGAAATTGATAGCTAGGCAAGTGTATTCAGTGTCCACTACAGTCCTGAAGGACTCATCTGATCTCTGCTGTGTGGACAGCACCCCAAAAAGCCCTTTTTAGGGCTAGAACATCAGTCTGCTTTTTTTTTTTCTGTGTAATGTAATTGCAGTTGCCTGCCTGCCAGCCTGTGTGTCAGGCTCACAGCATATACTGTGCCCACTTGCCCAGTGCCACCACTCACTCACTGGTGTCACAATAGCTTGCATTTAAACAAAAACATTTTTTCAATTCTTTATTTTTGTTGTGCAGCTGGTTACAGGGTATCAACAGACGCCACAACAGCGTATTGCAGGATTTGCGAAAGTTAGGCAGTGGCATGAAGATTTGCACATGTTTTATATTTTTATAGCAAGCTTGACTAAACAGTTAAATTGTCAGAGTAAAAGTAAATAAAACTATCAATGCTTAACAATGCTAGATTAGCTATGTTGTAGTTAGAGTAGGTTAAACATCAAGCTTCAAGATATGCTAAAACAGTTGCTTTGTTGAATTTGTAGCTATGACTCAATGCAGAACTAAATTAATATAAAAATAAATGATAGACAAGGCTTAAGCTATGCAAGTGGTTTTAACTGTGTAAGTTGGTAAAAGAGAGCATCGGGTTGCATAGATGGCAAGAGTGACAGGAGTCATCCCCTATGACTACAGCCCAGACCTTGAGAGAGTCCCCCTGGCAGTTCGTGCTCATCCAACCGCCGATCTGCAGAGTCTGTGGCATGGTGGGAGTGAGTCCAGCGTGACTATTGGTAAGAGGGGTGGGTGCACTCCCAGTGTTTGATCCCTTTTGTCTGCCCGATCCTCTACTGGATTCAGCTGAAATGCGAGGGTGTCGTGTAGGTCAGCAGGGTTGGCAGCGTTGCATAGTGATGGACCGAGTGGCAGGTCCCGACTGCACATTGCCGCAGGAGCAAGGGAATCCCCGTCCGTGGGTCAGTAAGTCGGTGACTTCGCTGTAGGGAGGGGCCCCTCTGCTGGTCAACCGTCTGGACAGCCTCGAGGAATCAGATCTGCTGAGACCTGGTGGTCCCTGGTTGCGCCGCCATTTCAGGTTTACCTGCTGCTTCCGCCATTTTGGTTGCGGGGAGCCCTCTCAGACCCAGACATTACAGGTCACGGATACAGTCTCCTGGGACCGGGATGACCCCCACCGGTCCAAAGGAGGGGGATACGGGGCCCTTACCGCGTGGCGTCCGAGCTCCGAAGGGAAACCGCAGGGCAGGATAGCGAGGCGGCGGCCGTCCACCTCACTCACCACTCGGGTAGGCCTCAGATGTAGCTGTGCTGATGTGCCTTCTCAGGGGTCAAAACGCTCGTAATCCGAGTGGCCTCAGCTCCAGCACCTCCTTGCCCGCAGGACCGCTGTTGCTTAACTGCAGATGAGTAGATTATTTGCATTTTTTAGGTATTAATGTCGTTAGTCTGCAGGAGCTCGTCTTGTATGCGACCTCTCAGCATGGCGGTCCGGCCCCGCCACCCAAAACAAAACTTTTTTGACTGTAATATAATAGCAGTCAGTTTCCTTCACTAGTGTGCGATTCAGGGCCTGCCCAGTGCCACCACTCACTCACTGGTGTCACAATAGCTTGCATTTAAAAAAAAAAAAAAAAAAAAAAACCTTTTTTGACTGTACTATAATAGCAGTCAGTTTCCTTCACGTGTGTGCGTTTCAGGGCCTGCCCAGTGCCACCACTCACTCACTGGTGTCCCAATAGCTTGTATTTAAAAAAAACTAAACTTTTTGACTGTAATATAATAGCAGTCAGTTTCCTTCACCAGTGTGCGTTTCAGGGCCTGCCAGGGCACAGTGTCACACCAGTGCAACTCATATCTGGTGTAACAGTAGTGTACATTTAAAAAAACAAAACAATTTTGACTGTAATAGATTGAATAGCAGTTAGTTGTCTGCCAGCGTGTGTGTCAGGCTCACAGCGTATACTGTGCCCACTTGCCAGGTGCCACCACTCATATCTGGTGTCACAATAGCTTGCATTTAAAAAAAAAAAACTAAACTTTTTGGACTGTAATATAATAGCAGTCAGTTTCCTTCACGAGTGTGCGTTTCAGGGCCTGCCCAGTGCCACCACTCACTCATATCTGGTGTCCCAATAGCTTGCATTTAAAAAAACCAAAACCTTTTGGACGGTAATATAATAGCAGTCAGTTTCCTTCACAAGTGTGCGTTTCAGGGCCTGCCAGGGCACAGTGTCACACCAGTGCAACTCATATCTGGTGTAACAGTAGTGTACATTTAAAAAAAAAATACAATTTTGACTGCAATAGATTGAATAGCAGTTAGTTGTCTGGCAGCGTGTGTGTCAGGCTCACAGCGTATACTGTGCCCACTTGCCCAGTGCTACCACTCACTCATATCTTGTGTCACAATAGCTTGCATTTAAAAAAAACTAAACCTTTGGACTGTAATAGATTAGCAGTCAGTTTCTTTCACGAGTGTGCGTTTCAGGGCCTGCCCAGTGCCACCACTCACTCACTGGTGTCACAATAGCTTGCATTTAAAAAAAACTAAACTTTTTGGACTGTAATATAATAGCAGTCAGTTTCCTTCACGAGTGTGCGTTTCAGGGCCTGCCAGGGCACAGTGTCACACTAGTGCAACTCATATCTGGTGTAACAGTAGTGTAAATTTTTTTAAAAAATATAAAATTTTGACTGTAATAGATTGAATAGCAGTTAGTTGTCTGCAAGCGTGTGTGTCACGCCTACAGCGTCTACTCTGCCAACTTCTGCCACTGCACAGTGCCACTCATATCTGTTGTCACAGTAGCTTGCACGCATAGTACCATTAATTGAAAAAAAAATTACAGGCAGAGGCAGGCCACCCCGCAGGGGCCGTCGTGGTCGTGGTGCTGTGATTCCCTTTGGCCCTAGAATAATGCCCAGTGTTCAGAGGCCACGTACCCTGAACTTGAAAAGTTCTGAGGACATAGTTCACTGGCTAACACAGGACACCCAATCTTCTACAGCTTCCGCTCGGAACCTTGACACACCATCCTCCTCCAGCTTAGCTTCGGGCACCTCTCAAGTTACCACTCGCCCGCCTGCCGCCACCACCAACACTAGAACCACAGCCGCTTCACTTGATCTGTCAGAGGAGTTATTTACACATCAGTTGGAAGAAATGAGTGATGCGCAACCATTATTGCCAGAGGATGTAGATAACAGGGATATGTCTCAGTCAGGCAGCATTACACACATGGATGTACGGTGTGATGATGATGATGTTGTACCTGCTGCTGCTTCCTTTGCTGAGTTGTCAGATACAAGTGAAGTGGTTGATAATGACGATGCGTCCGTGGATGTCACTTGGGTGCCCGCTAGAAGAGAAGAAGAACAGGGGGAAAGTTCAGATGGGGAGACAGAGAGGAGGAGGAGGAGACGAGTTGGAAGCAGGGGGAGGTCGTCACAAGGAGCTAGTGGCACAGTCAGACAGCATGCATCGGCACCCGGGGTCAGCCAGACAGCACGCCAATCAACGCATGCTGTTGCCACAACCAGAATGCTGTCATTGCAGAGCTCAGCAGTGTGGCATTTTGTGTCTCAGCAGTGTGGCATTTTTTTCGATGCCATTTGCAACCTGTGCCAAAAGAGTCGTGGGAAGTCCAACACCCATCTTGCCCCCTCTCAACCATCCGCCCCTCCGTCTCTCGCCTTGAGCAGTTCATGCTCATCTGCCCACAGTCAGGTCATGTTTGAGCGTAAGAAGCCAATGTCACAAAGTCACCCCCTTGCCCGGCGTCTGAAAGCTGGCTTGACTGAACTCTTAGCCCGCAAGCTTTTACCATACAAGCTGGTTGAGTCTGAGGCGTTCAAAAAAATTTGTAGCTATTGGGATACCGCAGTGGAAGGTACCCAGCCGAAATTTCTTTGCACAAAAGGCAATCCCCAACCTGTACTCGATTGTGCAAAAGGAAGTAATGGCATGTCTGGCACACAGGGTCCATCTGACCACTGATACCTGGTCTGCAAAGCATGGTCAGGGCAGGTACATCACCTACACTGCGCATTGGGTAAACCTGCTGACGGCTGCCAAGCATGGAATGCGTGGCTCTGCAGAGGAGTTGGTGACACCACCACGACTTGCAGGCAGGCCTGCTGCCACCTCCTCTACTCCTCCTACTCCATCCTCTTCCATAACCTTCTCGGCTGAGTCCTCTTCTGCTGCTGCGTCTTGCTCCACATCAACGGCACCCCCCCAGCTCCCAGGTACTGTTCCACATCCCGGATACGGCAGTGTCACGCCGTCTTGGGGTTGACTTGCCTGAAAGCAGAGAGTCACACTGGACCAGCAATCCTGTCTGCCCTGAACGCACAGGTGGATCAGTGGCTGACTCCACACCAACTGGAGATCGGCAAAGTGGTTTGTGACAACTGAAGAAATTTGTTGGCGGCATTGAATTTGGGCAAGTTGACACATGTGCCGTGCATGGCACATGTGTGTAATCTGATCGTACAACGCTTTGTGCATAAGTACCCAGGCTTACAGGACGTCCTGAAGCAGGCCAGGAAGGTGTATGGCCATTTCAGGCGTTCCTACACGGCCATGGTGCACTTTTCCGATATCCAGCGGCGAAACAACATGCCAGTGAGGCGCTTGATTTGCGACAGCCCGACACGTTGGAATTCAACACTCCTAATGTTCGACCGCCTGCTCCAACAAGAAAAAGCCGTTAACGAGTATTTGTATGACCGGGGTGCTAGGACAGCCTCTGCGGAGCTGGGAATTTTTTTGCCACGTTACTGGATGCTCATGCGCAATGCCTGTAGGCTCATGCGTCCTTTTGAGGAGGTGACAAACCTAGTCAGTCGCACCGAAGGCACCATCAGCGACATCATAACATTTGTTTTCTTCCTGGAGCGTGCCCTGCGAAGAGTGCTGGATCAGGCCGTAGATGAGCGTGAAGAGGAAGAGTTGTGGTCACCATCACCACCAGAAACAGCCTTATCAGCATCGCTTGCTGGACCTGCGGCAATGCTGGAAGAGGATTGTGAGGAAGAGGAGTCAGAGGAGGAATGTGGCTTTGAGGAGGAGGAGGAAGACCAACCACAACAGGCATCCCAGGGTGCTCGTTGTCACCTATCTGGTACCCGTGGTGTTGTACGTGGCTGGGGGGAAGAACATACCTTCAGAGAGATCACTGAGGATGAGGAACAGGACATGAGTAGCTCGGCATCCAACCTTGTGCAAATGGGGTCTTTCATGCTGCCGTGCCTGTTGAGGGACCCTCGTATAAAAAGGCTGAAGGAGAACGACCTGTACTGGGTGTCCACGCTACTAGACCCCCGGTATAAGCAGAAAGTGCCTGAAATGTTACCGAATTACGGCAAGTCGGAAAGGATGCAGCAGTTCCAAAATCAATTAAAAAGTATGCTTTACACAGCGTATAAGGGTGATGTCACAGCGCAACGGGAATCTAACAGGGAAAGAGGTGAAAGTAATCCTCCTCCTCCCACGACCACGACGGCAAGAACAGGATGCTTTACAGACGTGTTGTTGATGGAGGACATGCGGAGCATTTTAAGTCCTACGCATCGCCACAACCCTTCGGGGCCCACCCTCAGCGAATGACTCGACCGACAGGTAGAAGACTACCTCGCCTTAACTGCAGATATCGACACTCTGAGGAGCGATGAACTCCTTGACTACTGGGTGTGCAGGCTTGACCTGTGCGATAGAACTTCTGGCCTGCCCCGTTTCAAGTGTCCTGTCAGAAAGGACCTTCAGTGCAGCAGGAGGTATTGTCACTGAGAAGAGAAGTCGCCTAGGTCAAAAAAGTCTAGATGACCTCACCTTTATTAAGATGAATGAGGGATGGATCCCGAAGGGACTGACAGTGGGCGATACATTTGACTAAAAAAGGCCTGATGAGGGGGACATAACAGGGTGTCGCGGCTGCTGGCCCACCGCGTGATATTTAAATCCCTAGCTCACCCCAGACCTTGCCCTGTTGTGGTTTCCTGTTCCTGGTTTCCTGAGAGTGCTTATCTGCTTTCTGATTTCCTGGTATCCTGATCTTGGCTTTTCCCTGGTTATTCTGAATTCTGGTTTCCCTCACTTGGCTTGTGTAAACGGTATTGTGTATTTTCTGGCTTCCTTGACCTCGACTTCCCTTTGACCATTCTCTGTCTCTAGCGTATTAGTCCGGCCATTCTAAGGTCCGGTTTACGCTCTGTCCTTTTATTTTCCTTTTGTTGCCTATGTATATGTTTACATAGTTTCTGCGTGCTGGACCACACTAGTAGTCGTGACATTGGGATTAAACTGATAAGAATAGTACTACTTAACACACCACTCCTATCTGGTGGCACATTAGATTGCACGCGCAGTGCCCCAAATTTGAAGTAGGAGGACCGACCAAGCATCTTTTTCCATCTCCCGGTTCCTAAAATCGATGCCTTATATACACGTCCCCTGATAGGGGACGTAACAGGGATTAAACTGATAAGAATAGTACTACTTAACACACCACTCCTATCTGGTGGCACATTAGGTTGCACGCGCAGTGCCCCAAATTTGAAGTAGGAGGACCGACCAAGCATCTTTTTCCATCTCCCGGTTCCTAAAATCGATGCCTTATATACACGTCCCCTGATAGGGGACGTAACAGGGATTAAACAGATAGGAAAAGTACTACTTAACACACCTTATAATAATGCAGAGAGAGGCAACGCAGAGAGAGGAGTCTGAAGAAGAGGAGTCAGAGGAGGAAGGTGGCTTTGAGGAGGTGGCAGACCAAACACAGCAGGCGTCCCAGGGGGCTGTTGTCACCTTTCGGGGACCCTTGGTGTTGTACGTGGCTGGGTGTAGGAAGAGAGACCTTCAATGACATCAGTGAGGACAAGGAACGGGACATGGCTAGCTTGTTATCCAACCTTGTGCAAATGGGGAGTTTGCGGTTGTTTGCGGTGCATTAAACGGGGAGTTTGGTTTGTCACTGTGAAGCGGGCGTAACCCTTACACTATCTGATCGATACTATATCATACCTGATGTTTTAAAGCACGTTATTCCAAACAATTTAGGAATGTTAGGTTATTTATGCCCTTTATGGATTAAAACCAGACTCTGCATCAACTATGTAATTTTCCATTGGAGTTTTGCCATGGATCCCCCTCCGGCATGCCACAGTCCAGGTGTTAGTCCCCTTGAAACAACTTTTCCATCACTATTGTGGCCAGAAAGAGTCCCTGTGGGTTTTAAAATTTCTCCTGCCTATTGAAGTCTATGGCGGTTCGCCCGATTCGCCCGTTCACGAACATTTGCGGAAGTTCACGTTCGCCGTTCGCGAACCGAACATTTTATGTTTGCGACATCACTAGTGCTGTATATTATCCAGTGCCTGGTACCAGATGCCTTTGCGGACTGCATCTCGATCGTCCATGACACCCTCATCGTATAAAACTGCTAGTTCCATCCTGCTGCTGTCAGGGTTGCTTTACTCAGACATGCGTTGCCCTCAATTTGTAAATCCACGGAACGGTGTCTCCTGTAGCTGTCCTTCTGGCTGTGGGAACGATCCCGCCGCTTGCCACCAATTGCCACCCCAGGCATAAAAAGGGGTTAAAAGCCGTTTAGTAGATCTTCCCTTCCAGAGACACAGGCACAGCTACTGTAGACACCAATCCACCGAACCGGAGAAGCATACGAATGCTCTCAAACATACGAATGCTATAAACGGTCGAATACGAAAAACCATACGAAAGGTTTACACTCCTAGCAGTCGAAATGGAACAGCATACAATAAGTCCCGCCAAGAACGAGACAAGGCTCCGTGTTGAGGGTCAAAACAGGAACAGACAGAGCTGTGGGTTTATTGTTCTTATATACACATTTTTACACATTAGTACCATCCACAGGGTTTTGGAAAACAACCAATAAACACGTACAATATACTCAGAAACTCCCACACAAAATCCTCCCCTCTGCCTGTGATACAATTACCTTACACAATGGGAAATGTAATTATCACAGGCAGAGAAATACAGTTTTTCCACATTATTCATAACTTTAAAAGTATGCATCATATTCACATAAAACATTTTCAGAATCAGCATACTCCAAATACAAACATACGTCAAAATCATACAAATTGGTCCAGTGGTTCAAAATATAGATCGTAGTCCTTTGTTACCAAATGAAGCATGGCTTTTCTGCCCAAAACCAGTTCCACAGAGTCTTCTATCCTGGCGATAATTGGGAAGTAATCCAATTATCTCCAAGGACAGAGGCAAAACTCAATTGAACACATGGCAGCAAAAGACAATAAAGTACATACAAATATATAACTGTGCCATTGCATAAAACAGGTACATTCAACATATCCCCAAATAGCTTAGATCTGAGCGCACATTATTACTGAATGGCGCTCAGATAACACACATACAGTTCAATTGCCATCGAGCCAAAGTCTTTCATTATACGAATGGGCTCCATGGCATAGCTATCTGGGGTATCACCGCTCAAACAGGGCAAGCACCGAATGACCCGGCTTTCGTGACTTTGCAGGGGAAAATCAAGCGTTTCAACATGGGGCCATAGTCTAAAGGCAGCAGGCGGTCAACCAGGCTCCTCCAATGCACATTGGCGAGATTGGTCTCGTCACACCTTATATAGTACAAGACAGGATGGAAGCCAAGGAAGGGCTTGGAATTTTCTCTCAAAAATTGTCAGGAAAAGATCCTGGATGTCACGGGCCTGGCATCTAAGCTCTATGAGCGCTTGAAATCCGCTAAGGCAGGGGAGACAGATATGGATTTCGATGTGACTATTAGCTGGGTCCAATGCCTAATTTGTTTACTGGGCAATGCCAACACTGCTATGGCGGCTAAACGCCGCAAGGCCATATTTCTCAAGATAGACCTAAAACTGGTCAATATGGCCATTAATGAAGCTAGCTCGGCTGCAAAGGTCATGTTGTTAGGGGACTCCTTTGTCTATGATCTGATAACTTTTGTTAAAACATCTATCACTATAGACAGGGTGCAGTTTTTTCCTGGTGCCCAAGAAAGGGGGCGGAGTCAGTCCAGTTATAAACCTACGCCCTTTGAAGGTCTTTCTTCGGTACCAGCATTTTAAGATGAAGGGCATTCACTGCCTTAGGGATCAACTCCTCCCGTTGGACTGGATGGTCAAGCTGGACCTTTGATGCATATTTTACTATACCCATCGTGGAAGAACACAGAGATCTACTAACCTTTACATGGCAAGGAAGGAGATGACATTTCTTATGTCTGCCATTCGCTCTCTCATCGGCACCTTGGTGTTTCACCAAAGTAATGAAACCAGTGGTGCCCTTCCGTAGATCACGAGGGATCTGAATGATCATATATGTGGACGACATACTTCTCCTCTCTGGTTCACCTTCCCTTCCGCACGTCCACTTAGATTGGACAATACATTTACTCCAGAATCTGGGATTCCTCATCAACTGGAAGAAGTCTGTGTTGATATCCTAACAGCATAAAGAATTCTTAGTATTCCAGGTCAGTTCCACCCAAGAGATACTCTAAAGCAGGGCTTCCCAAACTTTTATGGCCCGAGACCCACTTTTCAAAATGGTAAGTTTTCGAGACCCACTTGCTTTTAATGCATATTTTAAAAAGTGAACACCATGACAATCAGCTTTAGAGGCATACAATTGGCACACCATAGCAATCCGCTTTAGATGTACACCATGGCACAATTGCTTTTAGAGGCATAAATCTGGCACACCATGGCAAACAGCTTAAGAGGCATACAATTGGCACACTATAGCAATCCGCTTTAGAGGCATACAGTTGGCATACCATGGCAATCAGCTTTAGAGGCTTACAATTGGCACACCATGGCAAACAGCTTTACAGGCATACAATTGGAACATTATGGCAGCTTTAGATGCATGAAATTGGTACATTATGGCAATCAGTTTTAGATGTATAAACTTGGCGCATCATGGCAACTTTAGGTGCATAAAATTGGCACACCAGTGCAATCAGTTTTAGAGGCTTACAATTGGCACACCATGGCAACCAGGTTTAGAGGCATACAATTGGCACACCATGGCAATCAGTTTTAGAGACTTACAATTGGCACACCATGGCATCCAGGTGTAGAGGCATACAATTGGAACATCAGGGCAGCTTTACAAACATAAACTTGGCACACCATGGCAATCAGCTTTAGATGCATAAACTTGGCATATCATGGCAATCGCTTTTAGATGCATAAACTTGGCACATCATGGCAATCAGCTTCAGAGGCATACAATTGGCAAACAGTCAGATGCATTAAATTGGCACTCCATGGCAATCAGCTTTAGATGCATAAATTTGGCATATCATGGCAGTTTTAGAGGCATAATTTGGCATATCATGGCAGTTTTAGATGCATAATGTTGATATATCATGGAGTTTTAGAGGCAGAAACTTTGCACATCATGGCAATCAGTTTTAGAGGCATACAACTGCTTACTCACAGACTCAGTCAGAATCAGACGTTGTGTCCTGCTCATCCAGGCACCTCACATTGATTATCCCAGTGGTGGAACTAATGTAGAGAGGGCCCTGGTGCAAGTATGCTTTTTGGGGCCCCCTCTAGTGCAAGTGTGGCCAAAAGGTAGATCTCCATCTGTCGGAGAACTTCAACAATGCTATGCCAGCTGGGAATCTACCATTTGCCCATCGTTGCAGGGTTATATTTGTGAGCAGTGTTTGAGCGTTGAAATGTAAGCATGTTTGTGTATTAAAGGACCACTATAGTGCCAGGAAAACAAACTAGAGTCTAAAGTAAAGGTCAGAGCCATCAAGAAGGAGATCAGACAAGTATTGCGGGCCCCAGAAATCTCAGTGCATCAGCTAGCATGAGTGATGGATCTCCTTTCTTCATCTATCCAAGCAATTTTTCTTGGCCCGTTACATTAGTGAGCACTTCTAAGACTCAAAGGCTCCTATCTGCGAACTGGTCACTCCTACAAAACGTGCCTCGCCCTGGATGTTGACTCCAGGGAGGAGCTGTCATGCTGGCTCGCACACATGGATGCATGGAATGGACGGGCAATATTAGAATCTGGTCATAGAGTCAGATGCCAGCTTACATGGCTGGGGTGCACGTTGCTGGAAAGATTCCACTGGCGGAAGATGGTCAGAGAAAGAATCCTCACTTCACATCAATTGTCTGGAACAACTGGCTGTTCCTTCGCCAACCGCAGCCTGACCCCCAGGAATATCACCTGTTGTGTCCTTCTCAAAATGGACAACGTTTCAGCTGTGAGGTACATACATCACCTGGGTGGCACGAAATGTAATATGTTGGCTCTACTCGCCAATGAGTACTGGCATTTTTGCATACACAGCAACATTTTGGTGACAGCGCAGTATATGGTATTCCAGGTCTGGACAACTCCATGGTATTCCTGAAGTTGGAAGATTGGATTTTTTTTTTTTAGATTTATTTTATTTATACATTGTCCTGATACATATATATCATGTTGACATTAATTGTACAAAAATTACGTTGATACAACATTTATATATAACCATATTAGTTATGTGTAGCCTTAACTATATTTCACAAACCAATTACACAAAAAAACAAAAAAAAAACACTAAATCACATTTACGAGACTCGGTGTGGGTCGAACCTTAACCGTTCACTGTTCACTGTTATATAGGAAATTTGGAAGTCCAGGGTAACCACAACGCTCTTAGATTTCTAATGGAGGAATTATATATAGGATTGAATTCCATCTTATATTGGAACCTTATCTGTTCCAATAAGACATATTGGCGGATTAGATGATTTCCATGCTCTAGCGATATTAATTTTTGTTGCAAGGAATATGTGTGTCATAATATATTTTTGTTGTTTATCACATGATTTATAGTCCATATTAAACAAAAACATTTGGGGACTAATTACATCAACCTCCTTAAAAATACTTTTCATTAGGACTATCATTTGCATCTTAATATTATTCAGTCCCGTACAAGCCCACTGTGACGAACCCATCTGTATAGACTTATATTGCTGGTTCGTTTGTTTGCTTTGATTTCATGGATTTCCTGTCCGTATGCCCTTGTTCGTCTGTTTTCCCTTGTACCGATTGAAACTACCGAACAAACGGCCACCCAGGAGGAGTGTGCTGCTTGTTAACACCTTGACCACAATTAGAACGTTGCGGTTAACCGCAGACACCTCTCCATTCCATTCGTACGGGTGGTCGTCGTTCGTATGCCGACCACGAGGCGGCGGCCATTTTGGACACAAGGAGAATCAGCGGTGTTCGGTGCAAAACCTATGGAACTAAAAATGGATACTTTATCTGCCGAACACCGCTGGAGGCTGCCGCCCACCTTCTATTTCGGGAGTTTCTATAATTCGTATGGACTTTACCCAGGTAGCCGTCCCATGGAGTCATTCGTATACCGAAGAACTTGTGAGAGACTTCGACTCCATGGCGATTGAACTATGTACATCGGATCTGAGCGCTATTCGGTCGGAATATGCCCTCAGATCCAGGCTATCTGGGGATACGTTACACGAACCATATGCAATCGGTATTTCTGATTTTATGTATTTTATTGTATTTTTCTTATTATGTTTTAAAATGGCGATGGTCTCTATCCTTGGAGATAATTATATTTCTCCCTAATTATCTCCGGGATAGAGAAGAAGGATTTATGGGTAAAATGGGAAGGGCTTGTATTGAAGCCACTGCGATTGGCTACTGTCCAATATGTTTTACAGTCTTCCACAAGGTCCCCTAGGGGAGTGTCCACCTTGTGGAGACCCGCATAAATACCGGGCAGGTAGCCCCCATTAAACACATTCCTGTTTGACCTTCAAGACTGAGCTTTGTCTCGTTTGTGGAGGGATTTACTATTGGGACAGCGTTTTCGTTTATTTCTAGCTGTGGAAGGATTTCGGATGGATTGCTGATCGGGAGTTGCCGCATTCGTATGCTCCGTTCGGGAGTTTTACGATCGGTTGGACTAAAACTGCATTTCTGGAGAAAGGGGATTATCTACTAAATGGCGGTTCCGTTCCCCTGGCGGTGAGTGTCGTAACACCCACCATATATGAAACATGGTACCCTCTTCTCTCCCGCATCTCCAACATTATTTTGGATATATTGGGGATATTTTATGGAGTCTAACCGGCACCATATACCACCTTTAAATAATCTTTAGATGTATTTCTAACAAGGATATATTGTGTATGCTTTGTTTTACTAACAAAGTAGCGTTTGTCCAATCTGTCAGGGGGAAGGACTTTCCTATGTCCTTTGGAAGATTGGATTTTACCTTATTCTTTTAATTTTTTCTCTTCTAGCCTGAACCTGTTGTATGAAATTTTCTACGGATTCTTCTTCTGGTTTAAATTTGTTCGTTCTTCGGGAGGTCACAAAAAGAGGAAGAGCAGGACAACTCCCTGTTATATGGACTTCTTTAATATGTTTGGCTGCCCTGTTCATAGGCAGATTCATGTTTGTTATATTTTTCCAATTTATTTTTTCCTCTTATTTGTCTTTGCTGTTGAGGGAAATCAAGGGAGAGAATGCATAATACTCGCCTCAGTGTCATTAATAAAATCATAACTTTTCGGCATGTAAATAGAAAAATCTGGAAATTATAGTGAATTATAAAATGAACTGCAATAATTAGGCTACAACAGCCAAGCTGTGATTATAGCCAAGTTGTCAATTTGTTTCCAAATTGGAATTTTTACCTACATTTTTCATTTTAGGATGTACTATAATTCAGTGTTTTGTGCCTATATCTATACCTCTGTGTCAGGGTTCTTTATATTACAATCAGAAGAGAAGCCAATATATATTATTTATAGTTTTAATTTAAAAAAGAAACAAACAATGTTTAGGGTTATTTCATGGGGAAACATTTTAAACATTTTACTTTATTTTTTCTGTATATGATTTGGTCATTCAAAAACAAGATAATGTTGAAAAAAATAATTAATTATATTCATATATATATATATATATATATATATATATATATATATATATATATATATATGTAGGTAGAGATGCATTTAAATTTATGATATAATTGTTTATTTATTTTTTATTATTTCATGTTTCTTATAATGGTTGCACAGACTTTTGAAAAACATTAATTTCCAGTCTAATGATGTTTGATTATTGTCTGAAATGAACATTCGCGTTAACTCTAGCGATAAATTATCCAACTTATTCTGAGATTTCTATAAACTAAAACCAGTAATATGAATTGCTGGAGTTTTAAAACTTTGTAATCCACTTGAGATATATTCTCTAAGATATATCTTTATAACATAATGTTCTCCTACCATGATCTTTCTAATTGTCTAATAAGGCATTCAGCGCTTTTATTATTCTCCAGAAAATTACATTTGCAAAAGATTGTTTCTATCTTGATATTTTTATGCACTAAAATGACAGAGTTTGCTGAATCCGACACCATAAGACAGAGCAATAAAGAGAAGATAAATATATTCAGACATGCAAGGCAATAGTTTTAAATTATGCCCCATATGCCACATAATTTTCTAGTCACAAAACAGTCTGTAACGCTATATTGAAATGTCTAAAACATTGTTATAGTAAATAGGAGAAGAGTGCAGTATTCATACAAAAATTATAATAAATAATCCTTATCCTTACTGCCCATAGAACACAACCCTTACCCCAAACAACCCCACAAACGTACAAACACACTCTGTATCCACAACACAAACGCAAACACACTGCATCAACTACACACACACACTGCATCCACTACACACACACAATGCATCCACTACACACACACTGTATCCACTACACACACTGGATCTACAAGGAAAAAACACTGTATCCATTTTACATACACTACATACACTACACAAACATTGCATCCACTTTACACACACTACACCAACTGCACAAACAACATCCACTACACACACACTGCATCCACTATACACACACTGTATTCAGTACACACACTCTACACACTGGATCCTTGTTAGCCGACTTAGGATGGAGCCTGTGGGCAGACTCAAATGCGTGCCCCAGTGGCCCTCGTCTGTAGAAGGGCCCCAAAATATCTGGTCTGGGTCAGGCATACCAGATAATCAGAGAGGTCAGACAGAGCCAGGTCAGTAACAGGAAAACAGAATCAGGGTAAATACACTATTAAGTAATGAAAACCACAACAGGGCATCCATCTACTGCTTGGAAGAGGGAAATATATAAAAAAAAAAATATATATATATATATATATATATATATATAAAGGGTGAACTAACTTACTATTGGATAGCATCACCAGGAAGTGTCCCTTACTTATGATCTAATAAAGGTTTATTATAAAAATGTAGTGTTGCGCAGTGTCCTGTAACTTTAAGGATGCCTGCACAACGCACGGAGTTGCCATTGTTAAGTGACGTGATATGTGAAGTATGTCGAATGAAGATTGCCTGGTCCTCCTATAGAGGACAGGAACAGAGAATCCTAGGGTTTTGAGGCTGCTGTGTGGCTTTCCCTGAGCCTGCAAATGCCACGCAACAGCCAAAGGTATGACAAATACATATTGATTGGCTAAGATAGGAGGTTTAATAATTGCTTTAAAATGGGTCCTGCTGGGTGCTTGGAGCCACATATCCAGTATCCTTAATCTCCTGTAGGAGTATCTAGTGAGCTCTACTGAGGCAAGTATGGCCATGCAGGACCACATTCATTAGCTGAGAATACCAGTGGAGATCCCCCAGCCATTGAGTGAGGTCCTATATCAGCTGGGCTACAGAGAGATATCCAGCCTCTCCTAAAGGAAAAGGGTATAATGAAGGTCACAAATTAGTCTACACACTGTATTATAATATTAGGTTGTATTAAACTTTAAAAACACACATACTGAAAATGTTATATTATGTCATAGTTCACCATTAGTGATGTCCCGAACGGTTCGCTGGCGAATAGTTCCTGGCGAACATAGCTTGTTCGCGTTCGCCACGGACGACGAACATATGCGATGTTCGGTCCGCCCCCTATTCGTCATCATTGAGTAAACTTTGACCCTGTACCTCACAGTCAGCAGACACATTCCAGCCAATCAGCAGCAGACCCTCCCACCTCCTAGACAGCATACAATTTAGATTAAAGGACCACTCTAGTGCCAGGAAAGCATACTCGTTTTCCTGGCACTAGAGTGCCCTGAGGGTGCCCCCACCCTCAGGGACCCCCTCCCGCCCGGCTCTGGAAAGGGGAAAAGGGGTAAAACTTACCTTTTTCCAGCGCTGGGCGGGGAGCTCTACTCCTCCTCTCCGCCTCCGTTCCTCCCCGTCGGCTGAATGCGCACGCGCGGCAAGAGCGGCGCGCGCATTCAGCCGGTCACATAGGAAAGCATTCAGAATGCTTTCCTATGGACGCTTGCGTGCTCTCACTGTGATTTTCACAGTGAGAATCACGCAAGCGCCTCTAGCGGCTGTCAGTGAGACAGCCACTAGAGGATTAGGGGGAAGGCTTAACTAATTGATAAACATAGCAGTTTCTCTGAAACTGCGATGTTTATAAAACAATTAGTTAACCCTAGCTGGACCTGGCACCCAGACCACTTCATTAAGCTGAAGTGGTCTGGGTGCCTAGAGTGGTCCTTTAATTTTGAAGCTGCATTCATTTTTTTTTGTATTATTTTTTTTTTGTGTGTTTATTATACATTATCATCCATAACCAGAAACCTGTGTTTATTATACATTATCCCCCCATAGCCAGAAACCTGTGTTTATTTTACATTAACCCCCCCCATAGCCAGTAACCTGTGTTTATTATACATTATCCTCCCATAGCCAGTAACCTGTGTTTATTATACATTATCCCTCCATAGGCAGTAACCTGTGTTTATTATACATTATCCCCCATAGCCAGTAACCTGTGTTTATTATACATTATCCCCCCACAACCAGTAACCTGTGTTTATTATACATTATCCCTCCCATAGCCAGTAACCTGTGTTTATTATACATTATCCTCCCATAGCCAGTAACCTGTGTTTATTATACATTATCCCCCCATAGCCAGTAACCTGTGTTTATTATACATTATCCCCCCACAACCAGTAACCTGTGTTTATTATACATTATCCCTCCCATAGCCAGTAACCTGTGTTTATTATACATTATCCCTCCCATAGCCAGTAACCTGTGTTTATTATACATTATCCTCCCATAGCCAGTAACCTGTGTTTATTATACATTATCCTCCCATAGCCAGTAACCTGTGCTTATTATACATTATCCCTCCCATAGCCAGTAACCTGTGTTTATTATACATTATCCTCCCATAGCCAGTAACCTGTGTTTATTATACATTATCCCCCCCATAGCCAGTAACCTGTGTTTATTATACATTATCCCCCATAGTCATTTATCGTTGGACCTAGGCAGCATGATGTCTTAGGCCGGCCCAGAGAGTGAGTGAGTGAATAATATAATATATATGTTCAGAAACATATTAGTAATATATGTAAATCGGGTTCATGCAAAGAGGGTGAAAAGGTATTAAAGAAAAACACACTTATTGCATCAAATTTACAAAGCCAAACTTTTAAAACCTTTCCTCATTTCTTTCTCGGGATGAGGAATATATTGGTTGTAGACTGAGGATTTCCATCTGCTCAAGCTTTTAATAATATGCACTGGAGTGTCAGTGTTGAAGGAGACCGAAGCTGCCCCTATTCTAAATGAAAGACCCGAGACATGGATACAACCCAATCTTAGGAGTAGTGTTCTGATGTAGAAGATGAATTTAGCCGTAGTCAGAGGGATTCAGTGAGAGTAGTGGTGAAATGTGTGTGGCATGACTGAGTGTGGGTAAGTAGGAGTCAAGTATTTCAACTGGGCACTAGTTCTAGGTGGGATAAAGTGGTATAGCGGATGGACGAGTAGTTTGGTCCGTTTTAGAGGTTTGTAGAGAAAGTATAGTGATCATGATTTTTAGCGATATCCAATATTTTTAAGGTGGTCCCAGTGACACCACTCATATCTGGTGTCACAATAGCTTGCATTTAAAAAAAAAAAAAAAACTTTTTTGACTGTAATATAATAGCAGTCAGTTTCCTTCACACGTGTGCGTTTCAGGACCTGCCAGGGCACAGTGTCGCACCAGTACAACTCATATCTGCTGTAACAGTAGTGTACATTAAAAAAAAAAATACAGGGGGCTTGTTGTCACCTTTCGGGGACCCTTGGTGTTGTACGTGGCTGGGTGGAGGAAGAGACCATCAATGACATCAGTGAGGACAAGGAACGGGACATGGCTAGCTTGGTATCCAACCTTGTGCAAATGGGGAGTTTGCGGTTGGGAAAATGGACTGTTTGCGGCTGTTTGCGGTGCGTTAAATGGGGAGTTTGGTCTGTCACTGTGAAGCGGGCGTAACCCTTACACTACCTGATCGATACAACATCATACCTGATGTTTTAAGGCACGTTATTCCAAACAATTTAGGAATGTTAGGTGATTTATGCCCTCTATGGATTAAAACCAGACTCTGCATCAACTATGTAATTTTCCATAGGAGTTTTGCCATGGATCCCCCTCCGGCATGCCACAGTCCAGGATTTAATCCCCTTGAAACAATTTTTCCATCACTATTGTGGCCAGAAAGAGTCCCTGTGGGTTTTAAAACTCGTCTGCCTATTGAAGTCTATGGCGGTTCGCCGGGTTCGCACGTTTGCGAACATTTGCGGAAGTTCGCGTTCGCCATTCGCGAACGGAAAATTTCATGTTCGCGACATCACTATTCACCATATGGACTACAGTCCCAGCAACAGTGAATTCTACTGAAGAGGCTAAGTTTTTGTGTGAACCTTGAGACTACTGGTCATTACCTCCTAACACTCGGGATTGTCAATATGGAACAATGTAATATGGAACCAGTAACCTAAATATGGAACCCTGAAGATACTGTTAGTATTGCCTTTTTCTTATATGGATTATATTTGGCTTCTAATGGATTAGAATCAATTGAGCAAGATGCTGAAATAGACCTCAAATTGCAAAGTAAACTCTGATGAATAGTGATGTCGCGAACATGAGTTCGCGTACGGCGAACGCGGACTTCCGCAAATGTTCGCGAACGGGCGAAACTGGCGAACCGCCATAGACTTCAATAGGCAGGCGAATTTTAAAACCCACAGGGACTCTTTCTGGCCACAATAGTGATGGAAAAGTTATTTCAAGGGGATTAAATCCTGGACTGTGGCATGCCGGAGGGGGATCCATGGCATGGGTGGGGGCCCTAAAAAAATGTCCCCCCCAGGTGACTAGGGGTCCCCAAACCCCTAGTCACCCCCTCGCCCCCAAAAAAATGATCCCCCTACCTACCCCCCTCACCCTAAAAATAATGAGGGGGGGACATTTAACTAAGAACCTGTAAAAAAAACAAAAACTTACCATTCAATGTTTTCTTTCTTCTAAAATCTTCTTTTTTCAGCGGTATTGCGAGTAGGGACACAATTTACTAATAATAAGTAATTTTTACTTAGTATTAGTAAATTTGGCTGAAAGACCACAACAAAAAAATTAAAAATGAATGCAGCTTCAGAATTAATTTAAATTGTATGCTGTCCAGGAGATGGGAGGGTCTGGGAGGGAGGGTCTGCTGCTGATTGGCTGTAATGTGTCTGCTGACTGTGAGGTACAGGGTCAGAGTTTCCTCAATGATGACGAATAGGCGGCGGACCGAACATCGCATATGTTAGCCGTCCGTGGCGAACGCGAACACGCCATGTTCGCCAAAAACTATTCACCAGCGAACCGTTCGGGTCATCACTACTGCTGAACACTATCCTAACCCCAATTACAAATAAGTGTGGCCACATTTAAAATTTTGTATATTCTCACAAATATTTTACCTGCCAATACATGAGTAGCAACACTAACTGGAAAATAATGGAAAACTCAATTGTGAAGATTTCTCAAAATTAGACTAGAGCTGATGAAATCTAGTATGCTGCATTGGTGAATGCATGCTTATTTACTTACTCTGTTTTAAACGTATTTGGAAGCTAAAGGGATCATAAAGTGCCAGGAAAACACACCAATTTTCTAGGCTCCTGCAGTGCCCCTTCTCTTGCGCCCCCCCCTCCGGTGGGGCTGAAGGGGTTAAAAGCCCTCCAGTCATTTACCTGAACCCAGTGCCGAGGGACAGGCTCCGCCCACGCTCACCCCCCGCCAATGATAATGGCTGTGCTCGCATTAGGATTTCGCCATAGAAAGCATTATTCAATGCTTTCCTATGGAGAAAAATCTGATGCTGGAGGTCCTCATGCAGAGCGTGAGGACATCCAGCATCAGATAATGGACAGCCACTAGAGGAGGAGACAGCCACTAGAGGAGGAGTTAACTCTCAGAGTCAATTATTGCAGTTTCTAGGAAACTGCAATAATTATGATTGCAGGGTTAAGGGACATGGGACATTGCACCCAGACCATTTCAATGAGCTGAAGTGGTCTGGGTGCCATTGTTAGAAATGTCTTTAGTAGAAATAACTTTTTACTATGATAATTTTGAAGTGCGTTCTGGATCAAATAAATGTAAGCATTATGTGCAATGATCCACATCACGCAGGTTGCAATTCATCCAAATTTAGGACGATCTGAGTTTTGGCTTAATTCTGTATCTCAGAAGTACCATACAACCGTATAACCAAGTAAATGACTAGCACAATTGCTGAACATTTGTTTGATTTGGTACTCAGATGTTCCCTCTATTAGTTACTTTTCTTGCTTGATTTTTTAGCCAAATAGTGGGAAAATGCACTTATTAGCGTATAGCAAAATAGTTGCATAATATTTATAGTATTTATATATTTTGCTGTACACTGATTGGCCCATTTTTGTGACTTTTTTGGTTCATCCAAATCATTTTACTGAATATTTTTCATGGATCATGTTCGGATGAGCTGAACCGTCAAATGAACAAGTGTCCTAGTTTTTTTTTTTTTAATTCTTTATTTGTCAAGTCATGCACATACTGGGTACAAAAGTGAGCATCCTGCTCGTGTCGTCAGGTACATAGGGAAGCATATCAAAATTATGTTACTCAGACTCTGAGATGGTCTTATAGAGATACCGCAATGGTTATGTACACACACCAAGTCGGCTACATATAAATAGTAGGGTGGATATACAGAGATGTCAAAGTGGTTACATACAGGGAGTGCAGAATTATTAGGCAAGTTGTATTTTTGAGGATTAATTTTATTATTGAACAACAACCATGTTCTCAATGAACCCAAAAAACTCATTAATATCAAAGCTGAATATTTTTGGAAGTAGTTTTTAGTTTGTTTTTAGTTTTAGCTATTTTAGGGGGATATCTGTGTGTGCAGGTGACTATTACTGTGCATAATTATTAGGCAACTTAACAAAAAACAAATATATACCCATTTCAATTATTTATTTTTACCAGTGAAACCAATATAACATCTCAACATTCACAAATATACATTTCTGACATTCAAAAACAAAACAAAAACAAATCAGTGACCAATATAGCCACCTTTCTTTGCAAGGACACTCAAAAGCCTGCCATCCATGGATTCTGTCAGTGTTTTGATCTGTTCACCATCAACATTGCGTGCAGAAGCAACCACAGCCTCCCAGACACTGTTCAGAGAGGTGTACTGTTTTCCCTCCTTGTAAATCTCACATTTGATGATGGACCACAGGTTCTCGATGGGGTTCAGATCAGGTGAACAAGGAGGCCATGTCATTAGATTTTCTTCTTTTATACCCTTTCTTGCCAGCCACGCTGTGGAGTACTTGGACGCGTGTGATGGAGCATTGTCCTGCATGAAAATCATGTTTTTCTTGAAGGATGCAGACTTATTCCTGTACCACTGCTTGAAGAAGGTGTCTTCCAGAAACTGGCAGTAGGACTGGGAGTTGAGCTTGACTCCATCCTCAACCCGAAAAGGTCCCACAAGCTCATCTTTGATGATACCAGCCAAAACCAGTACTCCACCTCCACCTTGCTGGCGTCTGAGTCGGCCTGGAGTTCTGCCCTTTACCAATCCAGCCACGGGCCCATCCATCTGGCCCATCAAGACTCACTCTCATTTCATCAGTCCATAAAACCTTAGAAAAATCAGTCTTGAGATATTTCTTGGCCCAGTCTTGATGTTTCAGCTTGTGTGTCTTGTTCAGTGGTGGTCGTCTTTCAGCCTTTCTTACCTTGGCCATGTCTCTGAGTATTGCACACCTTGTGCTTTTGGGCACTCCAGTGATGTTGCAGCTCTGAAATATGGCCAAACTGTTGGCAAGTGGCATCTTGGCAGCTGCACGCTTGACTTTTCTCAGTTCAGGGGCAGTTATTTTGCGCCTTGGTTTTTCCACACGCTTGTCCCCACATCCCCTCCAGCACATGTCTGTAGTTGTTTTACCCATCCTGCAGAGTTTGACTGGGGTGTTGTACCACCTCATTAGGGTTTTGTAGCATTGTTCTTGCTGTTGGACACAAATGGAGACCTTTGCTGCCGCCTCCCACACGTCCTGCCATTCCCCGCTCTCAAGGGGTTGTTGTAGATCCGCCTCCCATTGTGCCACATACGTGGGTGTCTGTGTGTCTTTTGTTGGTGCGCTTAACTGTGTGTAGAGGCGAGTGATGAGGCCGGCACGTGGTCCTCCGGTCATGCATAATGTTTCGTAGAAGGTGAATTTGGTCTTGGCGGCTGTGCGTATCTGCGGTTGTCCCGCAAAGTCACGGAGTTGCATATAACGAAAGTAGTCTTTCGTGGTCAGTGGGGCTAATGATTTTAGGTCGTCAAATGTTTTGATGTGGTTCCCCTGATAGAGTTGGTGATAACGCTGTATGTCCGTATTTTCAATGTTACGGAAATTCCTCGCCACTAGTCCTGGCGGGAATGCTTTATTACGGAGGTATGGGGTCAAGGGTGACACTTGGTGTGTTAGGGCATATTTATGTGCTGTTAAGTCCCAGATCCTGATCGAGTTCAGGATGGTCGGGCAGCTCGTTCGGAGCTCTGGTCTGTCGGGTCGCGGTACCCATATCCAGAACTGCGGAAGGTCGGAGCTCATTAGCAGGGTCTCTAAGTCTACCCATCTATGGGCGTCTGGTGGCGAATGCCATTCGATGATTTGTGCGAGCTGTGCTGAAAGGTAGTAGAGGTAGAGGTTTGGGAGCCCCAGTCCTCCCTTGCTCTTTGGAGTATATAACGTCTGTCTGGCTATCCTATGCCTCTTGCACGCCCAGATAAAATTGTCTATGGATATTTGTAGTGTTTTAAGATCTTCCTTAGTTACTTTGATTGGTAGTGCTTGGAAAGGGAACAGGAGGCGAGGGAGAAGGTTCATCTTAACGCTATGGAGCCTCCCTATCCATGAGATGGGTTTTTCGTGCCATTTATCTAGGTCCCTTATGAGGGTAGTCATAAGTCTCTGATGGTTTTCTGCATAGAGGTCATTGGGGTTGGCGGTTAGTTTTACACCGAGGTACTTGATGGGTCGGGAACTTATGTGTAGGTTTGTGGCCTGTGTCAGCCGAGTCACTTCCGTCTCTGTTAGTCCCATTGGCATGCTCACTGACTTGTCCAAATTGATCTTATAGCCGGAAACCATTTGGTACTCTTCCAGGAGAGTGAGGAGGTTTGGTACTGAGTGCGTTGGGTCGGTGAGGGTGAGCAATATATCATCTGCATAAGCAGAGACCACAAATTCTGTCTGCGCTATCATCATGCACTTTATGTGGGGGTGGGCTCTTATGCGTTGTAGTAGTGGTTCAAGGGCTATTATGAATAGGAGGGGCGAATGGGCGTACTGTAGCACCTTGGATAAGGGTTTGCGCTCTGGTGTTGGAGTACAGGGCTTTCACTGCCGTTATGAAAAAGTCTGGCATTTGTAGCTTACGTAAGACCGCGAACATGTAGTGCCACTGGATTCTGTCGAACGCCTTCTCCGCATCCAGGGAGAGGATCAGAGAAGGCGTTCGAGTCCTCCCAGCCCACCACATGAGGTCGGTGGCCCTCCTCGTGTTTTCTTATAGCTGTCTGGTGGGAACAAAGCCCACCTGATCAGCGTGTATGCATTTGGTAAGGAGGGGGTTCAGTCTATTCGCAAGCACCTTGGCATAGACCTTCATGTCAAAGTTTATAGAAGAGATGGGGCGGTAGTTGGTGACTTGTGTGGCATCCCTCCCTGGCTTGGGGAGGAGTGTTATATTCGCGGTCACCAGGTCTGGGTTGGGGGCCGCCCCCCCCAGTCCACTGTGTGTACATATTGGTTAAGTGGGGTGTTAATTCGTCCTTAAAGGCCTTGTAGTAGGCGCCGTCAAACTACTCCCATCACTACTCGGCGGCTGCAATGACTACAGTACACATCAGCCCCAATATATAGCAAAAACCAAAGAAAAACAAGTTACCTGCGCTCTCTCCTTTATCCCTATGTATTTTTAAAACAAATGGAGGTCTTTTAGTTACCTCCAATGGCCATGCGAGGATGAGCCCACCTGCCAACATCAAGGCAGACCCCCCTAGGTGGGTCCTAACTCTAACCATTCACCTTGCTTCCTTGAGCCTCTGGCAAAAATCTCTAATGAGACAGAAAGGGGTATTTTTTATATACACCCCTATACATTATTAACCCTTAATAGGGAACACATGGGATGTGCGGCTGCATTGTAACAAGGCTGAGTAATACTAAAAATGGATACAAATGCAGAAAGAGAGTCTTGCGCTCACTCCCATCACTACTGGGCGGCTGCAATGACTACAGTACACATCAGCCCCAATATATAGCAAAAACCAAAGAAAAACAAGTTACCTGCGCTCTCTCCTTTATCCCTATGTATTTTTAAAACAAATGGAGGTCTTTTAGTTACCTCCAATGGCCATGCGAGGATGAGCCCACCTGCCAACATCAAGGCAGACCCCCCTAGGTGGGTCCTAACTCTAACCATTCACCTTGCTTCCATCATGAGCCTCTGGCAAAAATCTCTAATGAGACAGAAAGGGGTATTTTTTTATATACACCCCTATACATTATTAACCCTTAATAGGGAACACATGGGATGGGCGGCTGCATTGTAACAAGGCTGAGTAATACAAAAAATGGATACAAATGCAGAAAGAAAGTCCTGCGCTCACTCCCATCACTACTGGGTGGCTGCAATGACTACAGTACACATCAGCCCAATATATAGTAAAAACCAAAGAAAAACAAGTTACCTGCGCTCTCTCCTTTATCCCTAGGTATTTTTAAAACAAATGGAGGTCTTTTAGTTACCTCCAATGGCCATGCGAGGATGAGCCCACCTGCCAACATCAAGGCAGACCCCCCTAGGTGGGTCCTAACTCTAACCATTCACCTTGCTTCCTTGAGCCTCTGGCAAAAATCTCTAATGAGACAGAA